>NC_068546.1:16223476-16578476 GCF_026212275.2 Microplitis demolitor | reverse complement strand
ATAAATAAATTTCAATGAATGTTAATGAACAATAAAATTAAAACATTATTTTTTCAGTTTAAACAATTGTTGACAAACCTATGTGTATATCAAATCTAATCATATACGATCAGACATGGCCAATTTTCATATATGATCATGTATGGTCAGACATGAGATTTTGTTTTCCGGGTATAATCAGTTTCTAAAATGTTCTTATCCTAAAATTTAAATTTGAAACTAGAGTTTATCAATATTTTAACCAATTGAAATCAAAATATTATAACAACTTATCAAAAATATTTTATGTATCTCAAAATTTAGAAAACAGTTAAAACATACGGCAAGTCAAGAATAAAAGAAAATTAGTGTAATTATTATTTTACGGTTACCTTGCAAGTTTTCTGAAGAAAACCATCGAGATTAAAAATTATAATCCTTTTTTTTTACTTTTGAATTATAAAATGACGATAAAAATGGAACAAACCATAAAATTGATTAGAACTTTGATTTTGACCTCGAATAACTTTTGAACCAATCAAGATAGCGAAAAATCATAAGAAAACTTTTTTGTAGAGCGTTAAATTTTCTATAAGAATGATTATTGGTCGACATGATCTGTTCATTATTTCATAATGAAAAAAAATTTCAAATTGTTAACAAAACTCTTCTCGTGTTATTTCCATTTAAAACTTTGACTATCGGAGGGAGGGGGAGGGTTATTATTAAAATTAGGAGCTAAATCGAACATCACCTAAATAAGGACCACCCTAAGATATATATATCAGGGATAGGGAGTAACTCCTCAAGAGCTGCTCATTATTTAAAACTCCCCACTCCTGAGGAGTTAAACTCGCAGAAGGAGTTCCGTGTACACGAGTATACATGCCTAAATACTCTATGCTTACAGCCCTCATAGTTCTAACTCTAGCGAGGAGCAATGAGACTTTAGCTCGTCACGAGTATACTCCTACTACGAGTTTGTACATGAGGAGCATTTGTGTTAAAACTCGTAAACGAAAAACTCCTGAAAGGAGCAAACTCGAAGAGCAAATCAGAACAACTCCTCCCACCACTCGAAGAAAAATTTTTCTTGGATGACTGCTTATTTTCAAGCGTAATCTCCCTTATCAACAACCCTGAGATAGTTATTTTCTAAAATGTCAAAAAGATATCATAAAAGCAAGGATCTTTAATAAGCTAAAAAATGAAAATCTTCATGGCAAAAAAAAAAATGATTTTATTACTTATTTAATTGTTTCTATCAAAGGCATAGTTAGAATACATTTTCACTAAACAATTGAATTATATATTATTATTTGCAAAAAGAAACTTAAATACAAAGCAAAGAATGCATAATAGTAAAAAACATTATTTATTATTTAAAAAACAAAATTTCAACCAATTTTCGAAAAAGCCGTCGAAAAAAATAACCATTAGTCTCATAATGTTTTATTACTCATGAAAAATGTTTAATCTGGAACAGAAATTCTTTAAACCATGAACCAAATTTCTTGGGCCAAGAAATTCGAGAGATATTGTTAAAGAAAAAAAAATTGTAAAAAACGTTTTTTTTTTTTTTTTTTTCGAAAACAATGTCATAGAAAAGTATTTTCGAGCTAAAGGAGCTCGAAAACAGCGGAAACTTTAGGGATCTTGTCCAGTCGATGCGCACGAAAAAATGGTCGAAGATCATTTTCTCGGTGGGTAAAGACCGAATTTGAATTTTTTTTTTTTCAAAATACTCTAAAAAATATAATGAAAAAAGTTATCATTAATTCGGAGGGTGATCTTTTTTTTTATAAAAAAAAATTAGATGTAAAATGGAATATCTCGGAAACTATTAAGAAGTTATTGAGACAAATTAGTATCATCGTTTTTCGGATTGAATAACGAACAAAATGAATTTCGAACAAAATCTCTACGACAAATAGTTGCTGAGATAAAAATTATTGAAGCGCGAAAAACGAAAAGCGCGTCATTTCGTCCGCGCGCGGATAAACAAAGGGCTGTAACGGCAGCAAATCGATATTTGTACAATTTCTTTTTTAATTCTCTAAGTAAATCATATATCTACAATAAAAAAAAATTGATAACTACCAAAAAAAAATTTTCGAATTTAAAATTTAAAAAAAGTAAAAATCACTTTTGTCTAAATAAAAAATAGTAAAAATGGGAAATAAATAAATTGACCTAATGGATAATTTTCTTCCAACAATAACCTAAACAATTACGGCTATTGACATATAAAAAAAACGTTTTTCCTTGGAAAAATACATTTTGAAATTTTTTGAAATTTATCAACAATTAAAAAAAAAAGAAAATATTTTTTTGATACAACAGAAATTCATCTCGCGAAATTCTGAATCGAATGGTATATACGAATTTTGGTCGATTTTTTGAAATTTTTCCTTTATAAATTTTTAGGTGTCCTCATACTAAAAATTTATAAAGGAAAAATTTCAAAAAATCGACCAAAATTCGTATATACCATTTGATTCAGAATTTCGCGAGATGAATTTCTGTAGTATCAAAAAAATATTTTCTCTTTTTTTTAATTGTTGATAAATTTCAAAAAATTTCAAAATGCATTTTTCCATGAAAAAACATTTTTTTTAACTGTCATTACCCGTAATTGTTTGGGTTATTGTTGGAAGAAAATTATCCATTGGGTCAATTTATTTATCTCCCATTTTTTCTATTTTTATTTATAAAAAAGTGATTTTTACTTTTTTTAAATTTTAAATTCGAAAAAATTTTTTTGAAAGTTACCATTTTTTTTCATAGTAGATATATGATTTACTTAGAGATTTAAAAAAGAAATTGTACAAATATCGATTTGCTGCCAAGTTACAGCCTTTTGTTTATCCGCGTGCGGACAAAATGACGCGCTTTTCGTTTATCGCGCTTTAATAATTTTTATCTTAGCAACTATCCGGCGTAGAGACTTCGTTCAGAATTCGTTTTGTTCGTTATTAAATTCCAAAAACGATGATATTAATTTGTCTCGATAACTTCTCAATAGTTTCCGAGATATTCCATTTTACATGTAATTTTTTTTTATAAAAAAAAAATTTTTCACATTGAATTTAGGTAAACTTTTTGTTCTAAATTTTTTCGAGTACAAAAAATTTTTTAAAATCTGTTTGTACGATCGCTAAAATTTTTCGTGCGCATTGACTGGGCTAATTGGTAAATATTCAAAACAGCTATATCAGTAATTAGTTTCGTTCACGGCTAGTTGAGGGCGCAAGTATTCGGCACTCATATATAGATAGTTAAAGTGTAGCGAGTAGTCAAAATAACAAGGGTGGGAGGAGTCTTTGCTTCAAGGTCATGGGCCTGTAGACTCCTTTTAGAAGCGAGTTGAGGAGTTTTTTCTTCTGCTCGTTTAAGGAGTTGAGCGTTGGAAAAGAGTCTATGAATTACTCCTCATAGAGTAAAATAACAAAAATCTCCCTCGCTCGTACTTAGAGTCTGAGTAGACTTGCCAGCAGTGGGGATAACTCAAGAGTGAGTATAGTTTCATCATTTTTCGTGTCGCTCGCTCGAGGAGTATGTCAAAAACGAGCCAAACTCTTACTCCCTATCCCTGATATATATATATATATATATATATATATATATATATATATATATATATATTGTGACGTTATGTTTTGTACGAGGCTTGGATTAAACGTCACAAGCACCAACTGATTGTATTGTATTTTCGGGCATGGTAACTCAAGACTTATAGTTTAGCTTACAGTAATTAACGATTTTGATACAGATTTTTAATTTAAGTTATAGTTTAAGAATGAAATAAAGAGTATCGTCTGGCTACAGTCACAACTGTTGAGAAGAAAAATTAGAGTAAAGAAGTAGAATCAGATTTATGGAAAATTATTATGATATATGACTTGAGATTGAAGTTTGGTAAATGATGGGGTTGGAGTTTTGGATTTACAGTTTCGGGTGTATTGAGTATGTGGACAAGTCAGAGCAACCGTGGAGTGGAGTTCATGTAATTGCCACCCAGTTGCATCTGATACTTGTCTGACCCTATGAGACTTCGATGTGGAGTGCGTAGGTCTAGCTGAAATGCTAGCGCTCCAAAATACGGACTATGGATTAGGTATATAAGATCAGTTATTTTTGTTATTATGATTGGCAGGACTCAGCGATAATTTAGTATCCACTATCGCTGTGGAATCCGCAATTTCTGGTCATCTTGGAGTTTTGGGTTTTGTTGGTAGGCCTCAGTGGACAGCTTTGACCAGTGTGCTGCTGAGGGTAACCGCCGGACACTTAGATTTGGAAATTTGGTCTGCGATCTCGACCGAAACCAAGTCCAGGAGAGCGCACACACTGGGATATCCATAAATAAAATTAGGGAGTCCTGAAGAGAAAAAAAACAACTTGATTTTGGCCCGTTGATTCTTTCAGTAGAGAGTTGGAGTTATGAGTTGAGAGAGAGAGTAGGGACTCGAGCATTTGACTCTGGTCGCTTGAAGCAAGCAGACGTGTCCAGAAATGGCGCTACAGTTCATGGCATTGCGGAAAGCTACCGATTCAGATTATTGTTACAAAAGTATTACTTAAAACAGTGTAAGATGTTGCTTGTGTTATGTCTGCCGCTGTAATTTAAACTAATTATCCGGGATTTCTTCCTTTAGAAGCGATAAAAAAATTTAACGAGCGATATGGAGGTTGCGGACAACAGTAAAGAATACGAGGAAGATTTTCACTTCCTATATTTATTATTTAATGTGGATTTTTCGAAGAGAGTGAACCCAAACGCCTTCGAGCTTGTTTACGTTGCATTTATCAATCGATCAACGGAGAGCAAAGATATTAATATTGTCTCTCACTTACCTTTAGCTGATTCTTTATTCGAACACGGCAGGCTTTTATTCCTCCAGAACTTTGCAGCTCACTTGGCCTCTTCCGGATGGATTTGGTTGAATGGACGCGGCTGGGGTTGTAGGATAAAGTCTTATGTGCTATTTTCAAATGAACTCACTAAATTAAGATATTGATTTTTTGTCTTTTTATTTATCTTTTCAATTACAGCACTTATACACTATAATTGTTACAATGGATTTCACTTATAAAAGATGTAATACCATTTAATTGATTATTATTATTTTTAATTACTTTTAACATATACGTACTAAGGCTCTAAGCCATGGTGCTCAGGCTATTTAAAAACTTTTGATTGATGTTTGATGGGAGTAATTAAATTGTTGTCATTGGTGGAAAATGACGATAAGTTTTTATTTATTCGTCAATCGTTATTGCAAAAATCGTCACGCTACTTTTATACGCATTAATGGTGGTAAAACTGACGCTGCGTTTTCGCGTGCTTTTGTAAAGAAGAGTTTCGTAAATTTATTTATGAAATAAAATAAATTAATCAAAAAACATTAATTGGATGTAACACTTGATATTTTATCCATCAGTAATCAGCTATGAACTAATTATTAATAATTAATTGAGTTCGAATCAAAGTCTTGAGGTATTAAGCTACTATTTCCATGAAAGAAAAGATGTAAGATCTGAGAGGATTATGAGAATGTTGTCACAGGTAGAGTCATGTTCACGCTTTATTCTCAATATTATTTTATAAAAAATAATTATAAGAAATATGTTCAGTTATTATCTAAACTAATTATCACATAATTAACATCAATATGAGACCAATGTATGTTAGTTTTATGATTTGGTTAAAGAAAATGTTCTAGAGTATCGGATCCATAATTATTGGTCTAGTTCACCGAATACTAATCGAGTGTCGGCTGGCTCCAGTTACTTAATTAATTAATTTATTTATTCATGAGGTCTCGATACGCATAATTTAGATGTCAATTTACTTTTTGTTAAGGTTAATTCCATTATTATTAGCTTTAGTATTTTGTTAAGAAGTAAAATTATTTGTACGATGCTACAGTATTTTGTTTATTGTTAAATAAAGATTTTGAGATTATTTGTTGTTTTATAAAAATTACAAATCCCCTAATACTCTACGTGAATTTGGAATGATGCAACCCGGACCACTCCCTCTCTCCATAAACCTACACACTGAGCGACACCATGGCATACCGTAACTCTGTTTTTAGTTTTCCAGTCTCTGTTTTTGTTTTTGCTTATAAGTTCTGAGCATTTTAGTTTTAGTTTTGCGTGGTTTTGGTGATAATTCCACAGATCAAATATGATCCAGTTTTATTTATGCGTGGTTCTAAGATAGTTCCACAGATTCAAAAATTTATCTAATTCTTAAGATTTACTGGTTTGGTGATTCCAGTGATAAAAATTACTTGGCGCCCTATTCATATTGAGACTAAAAGCTAAGGGCAGAGAACGAAGTTGTAGCGCAAAAGTTAACGTATAGCGCGTACAATTTTTGCGTTATACTATATATATTTATTGATTAATTAATTTTTATTGATTTACTTGAATTATTAACCATTTAAATTTTCCTGACAATTATCATTACACGCTCAACCAAAATTCATATACTTAATTTACTCAATTTTTTTCTCTGATAATTATCATTACATGTGCTTCCAAAATTCACATACTTAATTAATTTACTCATGACAAAAAATCCGTTTTCTTAATTTACTTAACAACGATTTCATCGTAAGTTTTCTAGCGTCTTCGAAACTCCGATTTACTTAATTTAGAAATTTTAAATATAATTATTTTCAAATAATTTTACTATCACAGAATGACGAGAATTACGTTTAGAAATTAACTAGAATAGTCGGCCAGTGAGTTGGCGTCACTCGCCTGAAATGACAGGCCTGAAATAAATTTATCTATTAATATCGAATTTAATTTAATTTATTTGCCGGACTATTTACGCGGAAATTTATTTTATTCCGGCCGACAGACTGGAATAGAATAAATTTAGAGTTACAGACAAGATGGCGAATATTAGCAGCAAGAAAACTTTCGATAACGTGAGACACACGGTTGACATGACCGACGGGCCTGGGTTTCTAATTAATTTTTACGAGACTAACGGAAAGATATTAAGTAAATTATTATAATTAATTCGGCCTTCTAATAATTAAATTAGAGGCCTTAATTAACTATAAATTTACCTCCAGATTTTACAGCAGCAACTGATTGACGAATTGAGCTGTTATGCGGCTATTAATTCTTAACTCTCGTGGTGGCTGCTCTTCGTTCCGTATCGGCTGGTTATCTCTCGCAATTTGTCTTTTCTCCCTTCTCGTCTCGCTCCCAATTAATTTAATAATTTGATTGAATATCTGTCAATGAACAGTACGCATTAGTATTTTATTTAATTATTAATCAATGCAACTATCGGATTATGGGCCTAATAACAAAACTTTATATTTATGATTTTATCACCTCGTTCCAGGTGAAGCGGACGTAGACTTACATATTTGTCTGAATTATTTAATGCGTCCTGCCGCTGTCATCGTCTGAACAACTCTGCCTGATTTCACGTTCCGCAGTCCCTTATATCATGTACCACGTTGGTTCACTTCCCCGGAAACCTATTCCCACTTTTCTTAACTTAGGGAAATGACGAACATTCAGGTCTTAGTGATCCATGCGACACCTGGTGACTAGTCGCATCACTAACCCACAACTTACGAGTTCATCGACTGGTTATCGACAGTAAATAAATTCTAGATTTAACTATACAAATTCTACCGGTTTATTAATTCACTTTGTTAGAATAGATTAGGGTGCTTCATTTGGAACGAACATTATTTTTTTAGCGGACACAAAAAAATTTTTTTATTTATGGTGAGAGAAAAATTCCCTGAAAATTTCAGTTTTTGATTTTAATTTTAAGTACTTCCTCTTGAGCATCAAAGTTTTCCCATTTAAAAAGCATGTAAATCGAATAAATTTTTTTTTTAATTACTATAACTTAGCCCGGTTTTGAGCTATCGTTTTAAAACCAGTTCTTATTTGTAGAGTAATTGTTGTTTTTTAAAGTGTTTAAAACGATTTTGGTCTAACTTGATCCATGTCGATCGTATCAGCTCTGAAATTTAATTTTTCACTTTTTTCATTTATTTTTGCAACTAGTGAAGAAACAGCTCATCTTACAAAAAATATGCATAGAACTAATCTTTTAAGAAATTTTGTCCTCTACAAAATTGCTCATTACACTAATATAGCTAACTTGCACTGTTCGTGAGATACATGCATTTAAAAATTTTACAGTAAAAAAGATTAGTACTATAGTAAGTTTACAATCTTTTTTACTGTAAAATGTTAAAATGCATGTATCTCATGAACAGTGGACTTTAGCATTATAAGTGTTGTGAGCAATTTTGTAGAGCACAAAATTTTCTAAAAGATTAGTCCTCCGCATATTTTTCGTAAGATGAGCCGTTTCTTCATTGTTACCAAAAATAAATGAAAAATGTGAAAAATTAACTTTCGGAGCTGATACAATCGAGATGGATCGAGTTAAACGAAAGCCATTTTATACACTTTTAAAAAGCAACAATTACTCTACAAATAAAAACTGGTTTCAAAACGATAACTCAAAATCGGGCTAAGCTATTGTGATTTAAAAGAAAAGTTATTTGATTTACATGCTTTTTAAATAGAAAAACTTTGATGCTCGAGAAGAAGTACTTAAAATGAAAAGTAAGAGTGGAAATTTTAAGGGTATTTTTTTCTCACCATAATTAACAAAATTTTCTTGTGTCCGCTAAAAAAAAATTTTCGTTTTAAATAGAGCACCCTAATATAGATATATATTCTCTTTCACAGCGATGCGAATAAATTGAAAAATTGTTGGAAATATAATAATATGATAGTAAGAATATCGAATTTAGTGATAGTGTATATTACAGTGGTAAAAAAAAAGCATAAAAACATGTGATGGGAATCCAATATAACGGCACACACGTTTGGTTCAGTGCTCACTTAAGACTATATTGGAGCAGATATTGAAATACTTGTTGGTAGTTTGAGTCGTTGAGAGTCGTAAGACAGATCAATACAAACTTATATATATATATATATATATATATATATATATATATATATATATATATATATATATATATATATATATATAGGTAAAAATGGAAAAAGGTGCACACTGAGAATGCCATTCTCGATGCCATCTCGATTGTCTAACCAACAATTCGTCCGGATATTGTATGTGTTAAATGGATTTTTCTCAATAATAATTATAACTGTCTCAAACATAGTTTTGGTAAATTTTATATGAATGCTCTTGTTGAAAAATTTAGTGATAATTTTTACACTAATAATTTTTACCTCACGTATAAAAGTCTTTTTATAAAATTTCATGAAACTTATAAAATTTCTTTAAAGAAATATAATAAAAAATATAAAATTTTATACTAATAATGGCCTAAAAAACATTTATTAAAAAACGTCTTTTGACAAAATTATGAAAAATCAATATAGTTTTTGAGATGATGATTATATGTCAAAATTTGACTTTTTTTGCGATCCCCATACTTTGTAGCGATGAATTATAGTAATATGAGTATGTTTCTGATTGGGAATTTAATTCTATACAAAAAAAGTCCTCCGAAAAAATCATGTCAAACTGAGATTTTCTGAAATAATGACGGTTTTATGTCAAAATTTCACGTTTTTCGCTATATCCATACATTGACTGATGAATTATAGTAGTTTCAGTATGTTTCTTTTTGGAAATTTTATTCTTTACAAAAAAGGTCCTCTGAAAAAATAATGTCAAATCGAAATTTTTCGAAATAATGGCCATTATATTAAAGATACTAATGGTTTTTAATTTTTTTAAAGTGAGTAGTGATTACTTGTGGCTATATTTTACAGATCACATAATTTTCCATTAAAAAAGTCTCAAGAACAAATTAAGTCTAATTTTTTGTTTTAGAAATATTATCAATTTCGTATATATTACTTTATTTATATTCTTCATTAAATTATTATTTTCCTATGGAAAATATAAGTGAAGTTAGGTATGCTAAAATGTTCAATAAAATTGACATTGTTTCTGAAACAAAAAATTAGACTCAATTTCTTCTTGAGACCTTTTTTATGGAAAATTATATATTCTTTAAAATATATCCACAAATAATCACTACTCACTATAAAAAAACATTAAAACACATTAGTATCTTTAATATAATGGCCATTATTTTGAAAAATTTCCGTTAGACATTATTTCTTCAGAGGACCTTTTTTGTGAAGAATAAAATTCCCAACAAGAAACATACTGAAACTACTACAATTCATCGGTAAATATGTGGATATAGCAAAAAGCGTGAAATTTTGATATAAAATCATCATTATCTTAGAAAATTTAAATTTGACATGACTTCTTCAAGGGACTTTTTCAGTAGAGAATCAAATTTTCAGTAAGAAACATATTCACATTACTATAATTCATCGTTATAAAGTATGGAGATCGCAAAAAAAGAGAAATTTTTATATGAAATCGTTATTATCTCTAAAGCTATTACTTTTTCAGAATTTTATCAAAGTACCTTTGTTGTAGAGAATCAAATTTCCTATCAAACTAAGTACTTGAATGAATTTTTTCCGACTTAGAACTTTCACTTCATTTGGCGAGCCTAAGATATCTGCCTAAAATTTTTGCTTTTCGCACACATTTGGTTTTAAGCCTTATAAACGATATTTTTGATTTTAATAATTTGAATTCAAAAAAGGCGGATTTTCGGCCCACCCTATTAGATAGTACCCATGTAATAATTTCCGTTACAAGTTGCTGGTCAAGATACTAATCATAGGAATCTTTTAATAGACTATATGGCTTTATCCAAGACAACGTACTCAAGATAGTCTTGTAGCAATCTTGCACAAGTCTGGCTTCAAATCCGCTTGTAGTCTATGTCTTTATAGGGCTATGTTTTATGCTGCAGACACTGGTCCATAGTTTTATGTTGCAAGTCTTGCGCAAGACATGTTAAAAAATATTGTGCCATGTTATACTTCAAGAGCTGCACAAGAATGATAAATATATATTACTGAAGATGTATTGATAGATTACTTGGGTATATCTTGCACCAGAAATGATTTGCAGGTACTTGGGCATATCCTGCGCAAGATCTGCACAAGGCGTGTCATATTACAAAGTCTATCTCTTTCCTGTCTCTGTCATTTCATCCCCTCTATTGGCACACATTACCAGATCTCAGTGGTACGCGATTGAAGGTACAATTCGTCGGAAAAACTTTTATGATTAAGAGTTTATTTTTCAAATAATAAATGCTGTAGTAATTACATTATGCATTTGCATATTTATGAACTAATTACAAAATTAAAAATAACATAGATAATATCGGTGTTTTGGATATATTCGACTGCAGATAAAATTTAATGAATGTGAGAATTCGAAACCAAGAAACAACATAAAAAATACAACTCAAGCAACAATAAAATTTAATTCATGATTTGGAATTAGTTGTGGATATAATAGATGGTTTGATTTTAATAAAATTTTATTCTTTCATTTCATTTTAGGATAACACGAGAGATACCCTAAGACATGATCATATAATTTTTTTCAAAATATATGAAAATTTTAATTATTTCCTATAATAAAAAAGTGCAGGTATTGATAGTTTTTTGTAATTACATTAAAAAAATTATTCTTATAATCAATTAAAAAGTTAATACCTTCGTGAAATAAGAGACCCGCAAAAAAAACTTTATATATAATTCCATAAAATTTTATATAATTGCTTCGATAAAATCAGATATGAGTTTTGGTTTGATCTTATCTTATATAGTTAAATATAATTTTATATAATTATATATAATTTCATAAAGAAGTATATACAATAATTGTCATGAAAAAAAAAAAAATCCTGCCGACTTATAGACTCGAACCCGGATTCTTCTGGTCAGAAGTCTGAGCTGTTATCCATAGTGCTATATCATACACTTGACACAAGAAGTTAATTGTATTTATTCGAATTCAAATGAACTTAAGAAAATTGAAGACATCAATAAATAATGAATTCTGTTATTAGCATTGTAGTAAATTATATTATTGTTCATAGAGTAAAGAGACCATTAGCGGTATACCAACTAATAGCGGGGCGATAATGACTTCTTTTGGTAAATTAAAAAAATTCAGAAGTTAAAATTTTTTATACTTAACCAAAATTTCTAAAATTTTATATCTTAGATTTTATAACTTAATTCATTGTTAAAACTTCAAAATTTTTTTGCTGTCATCCTGCTTTTGGCCTTGTGAGTCTATTTCTGGAAATTTAAAAAAAAGGCTATTTGGCAGCCGAAATGGAAGTAGATTTTTTATTATTTATTTAATTATTTAAATCTGTAAGGTAGGCGGTGGCGTTTAAAGATTTATCTAAAGCTTATAAAATCAATTATATTTATGATTGTCAATCTTAAAAAAATACTTTATGTATACTTTAATGTTGAGATTTTAAAAGTGTTACACGGCAGGAATCAAAATTAGAACAGTTACATGAATTTATTAAAAAGTGGAAAAACAAATGCAACAGCTAAATTTCAATAAATAAATAGGTAATTTACGTTGAATATAAAAAAAATACTACTGAAATATGAAGCTCATTAGATAAGCTACATAAAAATATCAACAAGATTAAACTATTATATGTATTACTTGAAAGTTATTAAATGAGAAAGTAAAAAAAAATGTTTTTTTCTATTTTTCTGAAAATTTTGAAATTCATCAAAGTATTAGAAAAAATAATCTAAAGAGTAAGCAATATAGTTGAAATTAAAGCAATTCGAATGAACATAAATATTCAATCCCCAAAAAATAGATTATCTCTTTAGGATCAAAAGTTATTTAAAGATAAATCAAGAAAAGTTGAATTTTTTGAAAAATTAAAAAATCTTTAAATGGCTATAACTTTTAAACTTTTCGGCCGATTTAGCTCATCTTCAAACTGAACCAAGCTTTTCAGATGAAGAGTATGCAAAAAAAATCTCATTAAGATCGGTACAGAACTGTGGACGCTATCGTGGGAGAACCACGCGTTATATCGTATATATATATATATATATATATATATATATATATATATATATATATATATATATATATATATATATATAAACTTTTTCACCAATAGTGTTTTTGGAATCTACTTGACTCAAATAGATAGAAAATGTTAAAATTTTTGTAAAGTTGCGTCATGAGGACAAATACAACAGGTAGATTTTTACAAAATCTACTTAAAAGGTTGTATAATTTTATAACATTTATGAATGCGGTGAATTAAAAAATTTCATAGACGATTAAATTTTATAAATCATTACAAAACCAATTATTCCGAATAATTTTGCATTATTTGATGATATCTAAATTGTTTCAAAAAATGTAATGATTCCACCCGCACAGTTTAATATTTACTCAGAAATTCTCATTAGATAGAATTTTTTAGAACTCAATCATATAAAATTTTATACAATTATATAAAAAGTTTTCGATCGAATATATAAACATGGATGATTATATATAAAATAATATAATTTTATATCTTTACATAATTAAATTAGAAAGATATAATTACATATAAATATAAAGTTATATACGACTATATATGAATTTATATAATTATATATATTTATATATAATTACATATTTTTATACACAATTAAACATGAAATTTTTTAAAAAATTAGATATAATCATATATAATTATACAAAATTATTTAGAATTTTATATAATTATATCTAATTATATTTAATTTTTTTTTCCGGGGAAATTTAATATTTAATTATTCAGAAAAAAAATTAATCGTTGGTACAAAAATATTTTTTATTGTATGTGTGTCAAAAATAAAATAACTCTCAATATGACAAATATAGAAGTTTTATTTGAAATCAATTCAAGTAACAATGTTTTATTATTTACTAAATACAATGGAAATTTAATCTTTCACTTATGAACGTACATTTCTTTCTTTAAACAATAATCGGGATCCAGAGAATGTTTTATTTTCACAAATGTTATTACGAGTTATGAATTGAATGTTATTTTTATGTTAATAATCAGTTCATAAATATGCAAAAGCATATTGTCATGACTATGACATTTATTATTTAAAAAATAAACTCCATATTGACAAAGTTTTCCCGTCGCATTGTACCTCCAATCACACACCACTGAGATTTGGTAACGTGTGGTACTGGAGGGGATAAAGTGATAAAAGCAGGAGTGAGATAGATAGTGTAATATGACACGCCTTGAGCAGATTTGGCAAAAGATATGCCTTGGTATCAGCAGATAATTTCTAGTGAAAGATATTTTCAAGTGAACTGTATCAAGACATCTTGAGCGAATTAAGTTCAATATTTCAGCATAGTTCTTGTATAACGTAGCACAAAGTTTTTTTATGTCTTGCAAAAGACTTGCAATATAAAACTTTGGACCAGCGTCTGCAGCAAGATACATGGTCATAGAAATACATAGACTAGTAGACTTGGGACTAAACATGCGTAAGATTGTTACTTGATTATGAAATGGTTATCACTTGATATCCCTTGCAGGAAAAAAAATATTGATAACGGGACTGGTCTCAGTACATTACTGGGCTACCCAGACTCGGCCTCCAAAGGTTGGTTCAAGATCCAACCAACATTCAAGTGACGAGCCTCGGCTTGCCAGTCTTTTGTCAAGAATCAGCCACTACTCAAGTAACAAGCCTTGGTTTGTCAGTGTTGGGCCAATATTCAACAGATATTTAATTGACACATCTTGGTTTGCCAGTCTTTAGGCAGGGCTTAGCCAATACTCAATTGACAAGCCTTGGCTTGATAGTTTTGGGCCAATATTCAGTCAATACTTAAGTAACAAGCCCTGGTTTAGAGTCTAAATAACAAATGGTACCTAAAAACCTCTGGCTTCTATGTATAGCGTAACAGCCGATTGGATAAGACACTTGTCTAGCAGTCATGAAGGACCAGGTTTGAGACTCAGCAAATGTCAAAAAACATTAGTTTCATTAATCTACCCGATTTCTTTATTGCACGAATTTATTTCCATATGTTACCATTACGAACATGTCGACTAATATTTTCTTAAATTTATTTTTAATAAATATAGCTGCTTGTTTAGCTACATTCTTGGCACAATACTGGCTCTCGATATTGGGCCAATACTTAGATGCAGTCTTGGCACAATACTGTCACTCAAGCTTGGCTCAGTGTTATCATTTTGATGATTAAACAGACTTGGGCCAAGCTTAGATTTCAAGCTTCCCCCAGAGTTAATAAATCTTTCACCATGCTTCGGCCAAGCTTAGACCTATCGTTTATTCCTATAAAGTATGGTCATACATAGAAATTGGCAACATATGACCATAACTTACTTAAAATGGATATATATATATATATATATATATATATATATATATATATATATATATATATATATAGAAATTTTAATTGAATTGAAAAAAAAACAATGATTTTTAATTTCCCGTTAAAGAAATAGAATATTTTTAGAAAATTCAGGAAGCTATTGTTTTCAATAAGATTTTCGAAAATCCAGTTTTCGTCAGATGTCGATGTTTTGAGGTCTCGGAAAACTATTCTGATTATTTTTATAATGGTGTCCGAGTGCACGCGCGCCCGCATGTGTGTGTGTGTGTGTGAACTCTCAATAACTTTTTAACTAATTAATCAATTTGAGGGGGAAGTAGGGGTTAGCACTTTTAAAAAGTTGAGTTTCTGTTTGTTTTCTTATAGTTAAACATTTCAAGAATATTATCCTAAAATTTCGAGTTAATCAAAGTAATCCTTACGCTATCCTTCCCTAAGTTAAAAAAAAAATTTTTTTTTTGATTAAATTTTCAGGAGGGCCTTCCTACCTCAGGGGGCTTTCTCACGCTTCCTCCTCCAGTAAGTTGAATACCAAAAAAAAATTTTTTTTCGCTTTATTGTTCTAGAGCATCGAACGCATTTTCCTCAAAATCACTTTTTCAAACTCCATGAGCACTGCTATTTAAAGACTACATTACCGATTCATTTCACATTTGATACTCACTTTTAACATTAAAATACCTCCCCCCAACGATGAGTTTTAGAATTTTTTTTACATAAAAAGGGGTTTTCCACGTATGAAATGGCGCAATTTTTTGTCAAAAAACGGCAGTTTTCACTTTAAATCACCACAAAAAATTATAAAATGAAAAAAAAAAAAAAAAAAGAACGTTCTTGGTGGCAGTCTAAAAGGCTCAACTGGACTTAAAACTGAATATATTTTTAGGCAAATTGGGCTAGTGGTTTATAAGTTATACGCAAAAAACCATAAACAAAAAAAAATTTAATTTTTATTCTTCGTATAACTCGTAAACTGCATGATCGATCTACCCCAAAATCTACCCAATTCTAAGCTTTGGTGAGCTCTTTCAATTGCTACCAATTATGTTCAAATCGGTTAATTCGTTCCAAGATTATCGTGAGACAAAAAAAGTTCACGCAGACACACACACACACATACACGCGCGCGCGCGGTTGTCCAATCGGGAATAGTCAGTATAGCTTCCTAGAACCTTAAAACGTTGACATCTGATGAAAACTAGATTTTCGAAAATCGGACCGAAACCAATAACTTACCTTTTTTAGAAAATTTGCAATTTTTTTAACGAAAAAATACAAAAATGAGGGCAATTATTTTAAAAGTTTTCCTGACATAACACTTATTAATGATGGACTTGCAATTGAAAAGTGTAAGAATGACAAAAAAGGTAATAATGTGATAATACAAAAGAATTCTAAAATAGCAAGGAATTTATTGCTGATCGGAAACATATCTGGCCCGATAAAAATTAGTAATCAAGATTGGTTCATTTTCAATACATGTCCATTTGACAGCACTGCTCATATTATATATAATGATGGTTTGGAAAATCATAATTTTCTAAATTTTTTAGAAAAATCTAAAAATATTACTTTTTTATTCGTAGCTGATTTTTTGTCATCAGGTTTAACAAAAGAAACTTGTGAAAAGATTTATTTTAACAGATTTAAAATATAGCTTCTTATTTACAAAGATCATGAAATAAAGCAGACCTAAATCGAGGACAAGAAGCCTGACGTTAAATCTCTATCACGCGTCATAAATTGCCTTGATAATGTAAGCAGTTTATGGAATAGACTGTGTCAAGACGAGCCAAGTGTCTTTGAAAAATATTTATGCTTATCTACAACATGTGAAGGCCTTCGAAAAAATGTACCAACTGTAACTGTTAATTATAATACGTTCATTGATTGTGGAAATAAATCTCTTGAGGAATCAATCGTTTTTGAAGGTGTTATCGAGAATTTGTACTGCCGAATATATAAAAAAAGCCTAATAGAATTTGCACTAAAACACTGAATAAATACATACATATTGAGCTGGACATATGATTAGGGAATAATAAGCCATCGAAACAGTGTAAATTACGAGATTTCCCAAAACATATTACGCTATCAGAACAAAGTTTAAACGGTGAAAAAAAGCAACTATCTTACCGGTTTGTATATTTTTATTATTTAATTTGTGCGCAATTAATTAAAATTTTTTAACATACACTTTTCTTTATGATTTCAGCTTATCCGGCATAATTGGATACCAAACCGACCATTATATTAATTGCCTATTGCCAAAGCTTGTCGGGATCATGGAAATTTTATAATGATAGCTTGTTACCGCCACAAGGAATTAATTCATGTATAGATATTAATCCGCACAGAGTGTTATATATATTAAGCCAAAATTTAACAAATTTATCAAAAAACTGATGTTGAAATTAGGTTAATAAGAAATTTTATATATTTATAAAGTACTCCATTTTTGTATTCAGTTCTCAGAAACTCAATCGTTGTAGGTCAAAAAACTTTATTACATTTTATGATGAAAATCCAAATGATCAAAGAATAAACGATATTGGAATTGAAAATTTTGTATTCAAACCAATACATCTGCTTTTTTCGATCATTTGATCAGACAGTGCCACCCATTTTCTGAAATTTTTAATGACTTTCGGGTGACCTAACCGTATTAAAGTTTACCCTCGTAGAGTTGCCATAACGGTATTTTCGTGGTAATTTCCTAGTATTTTTCAAGTATAAGTATTATTGCGGTATCCCCACGGTATAAATGCGGTATGTTTGTGAAATTTTATTACCGTATTAAATCTGTAAATAAATTGTGTTGATACATAATTTATATAGGGACCATACCGTATTTATACGGTTGCTATACCTCATTTACCCAGTGGTTACACGGTATTCATACAATGTTTCCACAGTATTTATGCAATTTTCGCACAGTATTTATACAATGTTGGCACAGTATTTATACGGTGTTTATGTATTTATACCGTATAAAAATGACGATTGTGTCGTCTGACACTTACAAGCTAAAAAATAATTTTCATATGTCTTTCAGTTTTATTAGCAAGCAACTTTCAGATTCTATAACCGATACAAGGTGTCTTACTACTACTATCAGGGTGAATTTCATATGAAACTATAGTAAAAAATACAGACTGAAGCTCCGCCGGTGGCGAAAAAATTAATCATTGCTATAGAAAAATTATATCATTTACTAAATCATGGCATTTCTTACAACTTTTTGTTCTCTGGCAGTGCCCTTTGCGCATGAAAAATTTGTAAAATTATTAAAAATGGGGGTGCTATAGTATATGCTGTAGTATATACTGGCCTAATTTAATTATTTAAATTAGTTCTCATAACAAAAATGAGTAAAGTTTCATAATTGAATGTTTTGTATCGCCAATCTGTCCGGAGGTAATGTTGAGAAGAAAAAAAAAAAAATAAAAAAGATAAAATCATAAATTTAAAATAAAGAAAGACAAATTTTCTACTCCAAAAAATACCCATTATATGAGAACATTAGTAATAATTATACAATTTAAAAAAAAAATACTTTCTTGTATAATTAATTAAAATACTATTAATTACTGTAAACTAGTTTTAGATCAATTATACAAATCATTCTTAAGCAAGCACATCTCACCATAGTTTCATCAGTTATAGTTCTTTTGTTGAAAGTAGTGATGAAATTGAAAACAAAAAGAGTGATATTAACATCCAAGCTGATTCAAATGGTATCAAAATTAGAATAAAACAAATATTATTTAATTGTTAAATTAATGTTAAATATTTAAATGTTTAATTAATAGTTGCTAATTAACTTATGGCGTCATTGAAAAATTAATTATAAACAACTTATAATATTATCAGATAAACAAAATTTGAAGAAGTTGCTATTAAAAATATTTCAAGAATTATATGACATAAAAAACTTGCGAAATAATGAAATAAATCCTGTTAACAATGAAAATGAAAATCAACAGGTAAATTTATCTTGTCCATAACAAAGGTTATTAGGAATCAGTCACAGGATCAATTGCTTCTAATACTACTACTACTACGTCATCGCCCCGGGAGTCACTCCACGACATACCCCAGTCAACGGATTTAGCATTAAAGTCGCCGGCGATGATTGATTCCCCTTCTGTCTCCCGTACTGCGTCTTCTAACTTTGCGAGTTTATGGCGGAAAATGTCGGGACCTTCATTTGGTGACAGATAGCAGCTAAAGACACACGTCAATATTCCGCTCAACTATGTACTGGTGCAAGAGGGTTTGTGCGGTCCAGCTTCTTTGTAGGTTAATCTGAAGAAAAGTGATCATCTTGTATCAGTCAGTTTCCGTGCTAGAGCTCTGCGGAATACAGTGCATCGTCCAGTTCCAAGCACGTGTTGGGTATCAATGCTTTCTTCCTGGATTGCTGAGCAGAGCGGGCAGCATGCGCTGTTGTTGCATGATGCCGCCTTATGCTCGCCTTTCCCACAGCGATAGCAGAGTTTACGGGTGGCAACTCATCCACATTTCGGAGAGCTGGATGCCGTGAATCAATACTAGATATCACGTTCGCTTCGTCCGGAATCGCTGCCTCTATTGCTAAATGGGCCGTCCTCGAGATATACAGCGCTAGCGACCACCAAATGATTGAATTCACAACAGGCCCTGAAACCCGTCGAAGCTCGTGCAGTACTACCCAGCAAAGAAGATGGAATGACAAAAAGCTTGACCCAACCATGCTGGTGAAGTTTCTTTCATTGAAATGGCCTCTAATCTGTGCCCAATATGCGGACGTGACCACACAAACAGATGCAGAAGAGCTTGTAGACAAGGCCATGCAATTAATCGTCAAGGCGTGTGAGAAGTCGATGCCTGTCGTAAAACCTAGAGGTCGTCGTCAACCTAACTACTGGTGGACGCCTGAAATCAATGAACTCAGGAAGCAATGCCTAGCTCTGAGGCGCAAAGTGGTGAGGCTAAGCCGGCGGCCACCTGCGGAACAACTGAGTCCTCTCATTCCAAGATTTGCGCAGGCCAAGAAAACCTTAAAGAGGGCTATCAAACACAGCAAAAGGCAGAAGTGGCAACACCTATGCGCAGACCTTGACAGAGACGTATGGGGGCGCGCGTACGAGATAGTCACGAAGGGAATTGGTGTGCGAAACCGGCCACCTGTTATGGATCCCCAAACAACAGAGACAATTATAACGGGCCTGTTCCCTAAACACCCACGGAGAAAGCTCGGAGAATCCCCATAACCTGGGGAAATACCGCTTTTCACGATACAAGAGATTCAGGATGCTTCGAAAACCTTGAAGGCTGGTAAAGCTGCTGGCCCCGACGGCATCCCCGTGAACGTCATCAAAGTGATAGCAGCCGAATTTCCCGCCATATTCCATACCATCTACAATGCTTGCCTCTCAGCAGGCACTTTTGCCAGGCGCTGGAAACTACAACGCCTTGTACTGCTTGACAAGGGCAAGAGCCCGCCAATCACGCCGTCTTCATTTAGGCCTTTGTGTATGCTTGATGTAGCAGGCAAACTCCTCGAGAAGCTCGTAAAGACTCGTCTAACTAGTGCTCTGGGGAAAATGGGTGGACTCTCAGCAAACCAGTACGGCTTCCGGAAAAAGCACTCCACCATTACAGCATTTGAGCAAGTCCTCGGCATCGTCGAAAAGGCATGGGCAGGAAATCACAGATCTCGTCGCGTATGTATCTTCTTAACCTTCGATGTTAAAAATGCATTTAACTCAGTGGGCTGGGAAGACATAATAGCTGCGCTAGAAGCAAACTTCGAAGTCGACAGGTACATCTGGAATATGATTAGCGATTATTTCAGACACAGATATCTTATGTACAGCACGACGGAAGGCACAAAAGTCACCGAGGTTACAGCAGGCGTGCCCCAGGGCGCTGTGCTGAGACCAGATCTATGGAACATCCGGTACGATGATCTTCTCGGCGCTGAGATGGAAGAAGGTACCTATCTGGTCGGATACGCTGACGACGCCGCAGGCTTAATCATAGCTGAAAACGAGGACGATGCTAAAAGGAAAATCGGTCGACTGACCAGGAGAATTAGTGACTGAATGAGCCAGCATGGCTTAGAACTGGCAACAAGCAAGACTGAGATGGTGGTACTAACTCGGCAGCGCTGGTTCCCAAAGTCATTTACGGTCGACATCGCAGGAGAAACCATCGAAGCGAAGCCCTCGGTGAAATACCTGGGTCTCCAACTAGACGCAAAACTCACATTTGGAGAGCACATCCAAAGAACAGCGGAAAAAGCAAGTAAGACCGTCGCCAACCTCTCAAGAATAATGCTTAATACGACCGGGCCCAGGTACTCAAAGAGGCGTATACTCTTGAGCGTTGTGCATTCCATCCTTCTATACGGCTCCGAAGTGTGGGCGAACCAACTGAGGCACGAAAAGTACCGAAAGAAGCTGAGCTCAGTGCAGAGAGGGGCCGCGCTACGAGTCGCGTGTGCGTACCGCACTGTATCTAAAGCAGCAGTCCTCGTGATAGCCAAAGCTACTCCCATAGAATTAATGGCCAATGAGCGCAAAAAACTCAAACAACTTCGAGAAGCGGGGGAGCTTAACAACGACAGCAGGCAAAGAGAAAGGAGAGCAACAATAGAAGCGTGGGCAGAAAGTTGGAGTAACTCAGCGACGGGCAGATGGACACACCGTATAATAACAGATCTAGATCGATGGCTAGAATGCAAGCATGGCGAAACAAACTACTTTACGACGTAGTTCTTCACAGGGCATGGATAATTCAACGCCTACCTGCACTGAATGGGCTTGCGCAATAACCCATATTGTAAATACTGTGAAATTGCAGACAGACGACGTAGAACATACGTTCTTTCATTGCAAGAGATGGGTAGACGAATGAAGAATTGCATGAAAAGTGGTAGGAGCGGCGCCGTCTCCAGAGACCATACTTTCGCTCATGTACGTGAACAGAACCAGCTGGGAAGCCATCATGCAAATGACTGAGACCATCATTCGCCAGAAGAAGCTCGAAGAGCATAAGTAAAACGCGAAGGAACGCCAGAGAGCGCAGTAGAGGACAGACTGAAGTAATGCGAAAGCATTGGCAAAGATCTTGGCTTGCTTTTGACAGAGAGTCTCGCGACGAGAGATGAGGCGATCTCCAGGGAGGACTCCGGGCTCCAGGAGCTTCAAGAGGTCTTAAAGGAGACCATCCGGACCATCGCCAAAAAGAGCGCTGTGGCGTCTGAGGTGACTTCAGGCGTGAAGGAGGCTGCGTTGATTCTTACGCAGCTTTTGACGCACTGGAAGACGTGGAAGGATGCGCAGAGGAAACTCGCGATAGTGGAGGCGGAGGAGCGTGGGTGCCTGACTGAAGAGCTGCAGCGACAACAGCAACTTCAGAAGGAGGCAGCCCAGAAGAAAATGCCGAGAAAGAAGAAGAGGGTACCCCCGAGGAAAGACGATAAGCCGTCCAGCCCACCCAAAGGGCCTGAAGAGTTGGTTGGTCGTTCCTACTCGGAAGTAACGGCACTCGGCAATGAGGCCTCGACCGTGAAGCGCCCGTTATCCTCTCCTGAGGAGGCAGAACGGGAGAAAAAGAAGAGAAAGGAGACGGCGAAGGGAGATCAAATGACCATCGGTGCCCCTTTCACCGCTGTTGAGGGAAGGAAGAAGAAAAGGAAAAAACGAAAGAAGGAAAAGGCAGCCAAGGACAGTGGACCGGCGGGACCAGGACCAACAGGACCAGCGACTCAACGGACCACAGCATCCAAGGAGGCCAAGCGGCGGAGGACACGACAACGGGCGGAGGCCGTTTTGATCACACCAGGTGAGTCAGGATCGTCTGGAGAAGTTTTGAGAGCACTGCGATCAAAGCTTTCCCCGGAGGATCTTGCTACTAGTGTAAGATCGATAAGGACAGCCAGGCAAGGTGGCCTTCTTATTGAGTTCGAGGGATCTGTTAAAGATCGCTCTGCTCTCGATAAGAAGACTACCGAGGCGGTTGGTGGAGTCGTTGCTGTGCGCCATCTTGTTCCGACCACTACGTTGGTTATTGGCGGGCTGGACGCGGCAACGACGGTTGAGGAGGTGGTGGAGGCTTTGCGTCGGAGCACCAATGTAGGTGCGGACGAACTCAATGTTAATATAACTAAACCCAATAAATGGGGAGCTGTCCGTGCCTTCATTGAGGCAAGATGCGAAGTCGCCACTGCTTTAGAGACCTTGGGAAAGGTCAAAGTGGGCTGGTTGGTCTGCCGTATCCGCCGCTGGGAACGGCTCGATCGATGCTTTCGCTGCCATGACCTTGGTCATTCGACCGAATCATGTAAGGCGGAGGTTGATCAGTGGGTCTTTGCTGGTGTTGCGGCCAGGAGGACTACCAGGCCAAGACCTGCCCCAATCCACCACGCTGCCACCTCTGTGCGGCAGTAGGAGACGGGCGATCTGTTGATCACGTAATCGGGTCGAGGCTATGCACTTCTCAGAAAAATGGCTAAGGTGCTGCAGGCGAATTAACAGCGGTGTAGAACATCGCTGGATCTACTTCTGGCACGGAGACAAGACTGCAGAATGGATATTGTTCTGGTTTCAGAGCAATACTATTAAGCGGCCGGACCAAATTGGTTCTGTGACCCATCGGGCACAGCGGCAATCTGGATTCCGGATCTGGGGTCTGTATCCGTAAAAGATAGTGGATCCAGGGATGGGATTGTATGGGTAGTTACGCCAGCGATTACCTTCATGTCATGCTATTTCACACCCAATGAGCCTATTGCGGCCTTTCAAAGGAGAGTGAATGAACTCGAAAGAGTCGTTCACAATCTTGAGGGAGAAATCGTGATAGGTGGTGATTTCAATGCGAAATCCATCGATTGGGGGATGGAATGGACCGACACACGCGGTACTGAGCTTTTGGACATGATGGCAAGTCTCGATCTTATCATCATGAATAAGGGAAACACTACAACTTTCCGTAAGGTGGGCACACGTGGGTCAATAATTGACCTCACCTTTGCTACGCAACGGATAGCTGCGGTGATCTCAGATTGTGCCGTTTTGGAGGAGTTTACGGCTAGCGATCATCAATACATCTCGTATACGGTACATAGTCTACGGGGAAACCCTGCGATTGTGTACCAGCGATCGATGAAGTGGACTGGATGAAGAGTTTCAGCATTAGATGAGTCTGCTGAGACGTGCGAAGATGTAGAGATGATTGTTGAACGTACGATGAAGGCTATCGTCTCAGGCTGCGACGCTGCGATGCCTCGACGATCCGCGAGCTCACGCAAAATACCAGCTTACTGGTGGACTGATGAGATCATGCTGCTCAGAGTTGAGTGTTTGTGTCTTCGGAGGCAAGCACTTAGGATGCGAAAGCGTGATACTGGGCAGCAGAAGAACGAAGAGTTTAAAGCGGCGAAAAAAGTGACTGGTCATGGCGATCAAGCAGAGCAAAGGTAGATATTGAAAAGCGGTCTGCAAAGAAGTAGATAATGATGTATGGGGCCTTGGCTCCCAGATTATAACGAATACCGTATAAAAATTCGCGACGAAGACGTGGATCAATCCGGTAAGCCGTATCCAGTAGCCCACGTGAGATAATAAATATAAATGCCGGCTAATAAGGCGGCAACGTTGGTAGTAAGCCTTTCCCGCTTGATGCCAAACGTCGGAGGACCAAGGACCAGCCGTATCCGAGCTCTCATAAGTGTCTCAAATTCGACAATGATCTATGGAGCAGAAATTTGGTGTGAGTCACTTAAAGTAGAGAAATATCGTTGACGACTGGCATCCGTTCAACGTAGAGGCGCGCTGAGAATAGCTTGCGCTTACCGAACAGTTTCGGAAGCAGCCGTGATGGTCATCTCGGGTGTGATTCCAATCGACCTTTTGGGGCTTAAGAGGTAGCGCATCTGGGATGCCCGTCGGGCAGGTGAAGAACCATTGGAAAGTGTTAGGGCTCGAAAACGCAAGAAAACCCTGAGACTCTGACAAGAGCGATGGGAATCTACGGAAATGGGACGCTGGACATATAGGCTCATTAAACGAGTCCGTGATTGGATAATGCGGAGAGGAGGGAAGGTAAATTACTACCTTACTCAGTTCCTGTCCGGTCATGGACAGTTTAATGATCACTTGTATCGCATGGGGATTCGAACCGATCCTTATTGTCAATACTATCCGCAAGTTGTCGACTCTGCCGAGCACACCTTCTTTTTCTGTCGGTGCTAGTCTGAAATACGGCTGCGTTTTCAGAACGAGAAGGAAGTGTCCTCTGAAGCTAAATTGGTTATATCGTCGAAGTTGGCAACGGAGGACTATTGGACGACCATCGCAGAGTACGTAAGTGTTACAGAAGCAGAAGAGAGAATAGATTGAATAGCGACGAAGAGAAGAACAATAGTGACGGAGAGATGAAGAGGAGGACTATGGTTTGCGAAGTAATGCTTACACGGACCCGCGCCATAGGTTCTTGGAGGGGAAGGGAGTGAGGTTTTAGCCGGTAGGGCCCATAAGGATACCTTAACTTATTTATATGAAACATTTTTAAATAAAAATCCTTAGAGGAAGAGTCCGGCACATGGGAGACACTACAGATATAAAAAACAGAACACCAGTTTCTCCAGAATAGATTTGCCTCTTATGGTGCGTAAATGCATTTTTCCCTCGCTCTAATTCCAATAAAAAAAATCGGTCTGTCGGTTGACCCTGCGGGCCAGCCCCAAAACTTCCCGCCTATTTCGAGCTCCTTGAGCTCAGAAAATTGTTGTAGATACATTTTCTCTTCGAGCTCGAAAATACTTTTGTATGCCTTTGTTTTCGAAAGAAAACGTTTTTTACGATTTTTTTTCAAACGATATCTCTTGAACGAATAAACCGATTAAGACGTTCAAGGCGACAATCGACATGTTTTATTGAGTTCTATAACTGATCATATTTTTGAATTGATTCATCAAGTCGTTTTTGAAATACTTTCAAAACACTAAAAAAAAAAATTTGGAATTAATCGGGTCAGTCATTTCGAAAATATTTGGAAAAAACCATTATTTACTATTTTTTTCTCCCGCGATATCTCTCGAACGAATCAACCGATTTTGATGTTTGAGGTGGCAATCGACGCGTTTTATTGAGTACTAGAGATGATTAGATTTTTAAGTCGATCGTATAAGTCGTTTCTGAGAAATCAATAAAAAACTAAAAAAAAAATTTTTTTTTTTCGTAATTCGCAAATATTTTCGAGTCTATTCGATCAAATAACCTGAAATTTTCAGAAAAGTTGATGGCCAACAAGCTCTTTTGATTGCCACCTCAACCATTCAAATCAATTCATTAGTTCCAAAGTTACAAAGAGTTTACATACATACACACACTCGGACATCATTCCGAAAATAGTCAGAATAGCTTCCTAGGTCCTTAAAACGTCGACATCTGATGAAAACTCGATTTTCGAAAATCGGGGTGAAAACAATAACTTCCCGAAATTTTTGAAAATCGTCGATTTTCTTAGCGGGAAGTTAAAAAACTGCTACTAATAACAATAGTAATAATAATATATGATGTTTTTTTCCAATTTTATTTTTTTATAATTTAAAAATAACTTTCTCATAATATTTTTAAAAAATCACGATGAAAATAGTTACAAAACATTTTCTCTGCCAAACAGCAAAAAAAAATAACAAAACATTTTATAAAAAATTTTTTGTAGGATTTTCTAGACTTTATTTGAAATAAATATTTTTAGAGTTTTATAATTTATTTTACAACATTGTTCAAATAGCTAAACTGAATCAATAACTTTTTTTTTTTAATTGAAACGTTTTTCTATCAACGCATTTCGAATGAATGTTTTCTATATATTTATTTTTAATATACTTATGTTTAAACATTATCGAAAATATTTTGAAAATATTTCTGTGCTAGTGACATGCTTATAAAAAGTAGTAAAATTTGATTATTTTTCTCAACTGTCGCGTATATTTAAGTAGAAATTATTATTTACAATTACATCAAGGTTGTCACCGATATTTATTGGCATTTATGATAGATTAATTAAAAATCATTTATGTAGAAAGAATTGGCACATCCAGGTAGTGGTGTTTTTATTTCACTGTATGGTTGGAAAGCTGCTGATGCCCAATTTACTTATCAATCTATGGCAGTCTCTTTTGTAAAATCAGTTTTTATCAAAAAAATTCTTTTAAAATCATATTTAAAAGGCAGTTCAAGCAAGATAAATAAAAACACCCCAGATCGTGATGAGCGAGGTCGAATAGAAATTCAAGCAATTGAAGGAATTATGTACCCTACATTATGTCAAAAAAAAAAAATTTGTTATAATTACACCGCCCGACATGATTTTTTTTTCTGAGATATAATAAATTTTCCTCACTAATTTTATAGTGCTGATAACGAAATCAGACCTCATTTTATCGTATCACATCAAGTTTTTAATAAAACGAATATATGCGCTATTTTTGATTATTCAGTAAATATGAATTAAATTAATAAGTTATGGCGCTTGTTTATTGAATTAAGCGACATCTCGTGAGAATATATATATTAGTTGGAACCACGACACGCCCATTCGGAACGTTTTACATGGAAATAAGCCTTTATAGTTACTTTGTTTACAAATTTTTCACTAAGATCGGTGTGTTTATTTTAAAAAATTGTTAACATTTTATTTTTGGTGTTCAAAATATTTAATTCTTGATTTTTGGTTGAAAAACGTCGAAAAATTATAATGTCTTCGAGAACGTCTCGTAATAGTCCGGATACATTTTGTTACATTTGTGGAAGTTTTATGATTTCAAAGCAGAAGTTGAAAATTACTGAATTTGTGGAAAACACTTATAATTCTTATTTTGGCTTCAAAATTCAACTCAGACCGTGGACTCCGAACTTTGTGTGTACTATTTGTGTTGAACTATTAAGGCAGTGGACATACCGCAAAAAACTATCTCTACCTTTTGGCAGACCGATGATATGGAGAGAGCAAGTTAATCATTTTGATGACTGTTATTTTTGCTGTACCAATGTAAAAGGTTTCAATGCTAAAAACAAAAATAAAATAGTCTACGCAAACGTACCCTCAGTAACACGTCCTGTTCCGCACGGCCCAGAAATACCAGTGCCTCTTCCAAGTTCAAGATCTGATCTTAGCTCAACATCATCAGAACAAAATATAGGGCGTCAAGAATCTAATGAAGTTTTTGAACCCATTTTAAATCAGCCTCAAAAATTCACACAGGGTGAATTAAATGATTTAGTTAGAGATTTAAATCTTTCTAAAGAATCCGCTCAACTTCTGGGATCTAGACTTAATGCGAAAAATTTATTAGCTCCTAATACACATTTTGCTTGGTACAGAAAACGTGAAGAGGAATTTAAACCGTTTTTTAATCAAGAAGAATCATTAGTTTATTGTCATAATATTCCTGATCTCATTAAGAAGTTAGGTGCCGGATACGTTCCTGGAGAATGGAGACTTTTTATAGATTCTTCAAAACGGAGTTTAAAAGGTGTTCTATCACACAACACTAATCAGTATGCTTTTGTTCCCGTTGCTCATTCTGTTTATTTAAAAGAAACTTATGAAAATTTAGAAACAGTACTAATTAAAATTAAATATGAAGAACATGGTTGGCAGCTTTGTGGAGATCTGAAAATAATAACTATGCTGTTAGGTCAGCAGTCAGGATACATGAAATATCCTTGTTTTTTGTGCGAGTGGGACAGCAGGGCACGAACAAAACATTACGTCCAAAAACAATGGAATCCTCGTACAACTCTGAAACCGGGAACCAAAAATGTTATACGAGAAAATTTAATTGATCCTAAGAAAATTTTGTTACCTCCGCTTCATATTAAACTTGGTATGATGAAACAGTTCGTTAAGGCATTAAATAAAGAGAATGACAGTTTTAAATACTTGAGTTAAAAATTTTCAAGGTTATCAGATGCAAAAAATAAAAGAAGGAGTGTTTGATGGACCACAAATAAGATCTTTGATGACCGATGAAAAATTCGATGAAACATTAAATACAACTGAGTTGGAAGCTTGGCTGGCGTTCAAAGATGTTGTCAACAATTTTCTAGGAAATCACAAACACCCTGACTATAAAAATATCGTAGCAAATTTATTAAATAAGTATCAAAAATGGGGGTGTAATATGAGCATAAAACTCCATTTTTTAGATTCTCATTTGGATTTTTTCCCGGATAATCTTGGTGATTACAGTGAAGAACAGGGTGAAAGGTTTCACCAAGACATTAAAACTATGGAAACAAGGTACCAAGGGCGATGGAATGTGAATATGATGGCTGATTACTGCTGGTCAGTAAAACGTGATATTATTGACGATTTCCATAAAAAAATTACTCCTAGGCGTAATTTTACAGCTAAACGCAAAAGATGTCACTCAAAATAGCTTCATAGCAACTATTGTACACTATATTTTCTGTAAAAGTTTTCAAATATATGTATTTATAATATAATAATTGATTTTTTTCTTAAAATTACAAAAAAAAAACGGTTTTCTTATTTGTAAAAAAATCTGATGTGATAGAGTAATTGTGTAGGTGATTTTGTATTTAAAACACCATAAATTAGTGATATTTATCACTCATATTAAAACAACTTTCAAAAAGTCATTATTTGTCGGCCGGTGTTATTAACGTTAGAAAATTACTTTTATTAAAAAAACAATCCTTTAACGATTTTATTTTCAGATCTTTAAAGTTGAGCTAGTATATGAACAATCCATTTTTACATTTTAAATAAAATCAACTCAATTTTTTTTTCTTTTCAGTTTTTTCGTTAAAAATCTTAAAAAAATTTTAACATTATATTTTCTTTTTTTAATAACAGCTCTTAGAAAACATAACAATATCTACAAAAATGGTTTGAAATATAATTTGTATAGAGTTAATATATAAAAAGTTATAAAGCTCAGATTTCGGGAAGAAAATTTAATATAAACACGGAAACTTTATAAATCCATAAATGAACCAGGTTGCATTTTGAATGGAAAAAAAGTATTTCCTATACGTCAGTTCAATTTTCTAATTATCAAATTTTCAAGTCACAAAAATAAGAAAAAAATATATCTTTTATTTTGACATAATTGAATGTATGGGTCATTCTACGCCAAATCGTATGGTTTTAAGAATTTTAATTTTTAATTTCCGTCATTTTTTGATATTTTTTATTGCTCATCAAAAACCTTATCCTCCAAAATTTTGAGATTTTATTCATCATTGGTTCAAAAGATATAAAATTTTCAAAGAAACCGCTCTTTTCATGGTTTTTTGCTCATAACTTTTTGAAAAATATTTTAAACGAAAAAACTTATAGTATAAAAAAGTTTCGTTATCCCATGTACTTTTCGAAAAAAAATACAAATAATTTTTTAGAAAAATTTTTCTGCGTTATTTTCGAGTTTTAAAATTTTAAAGTCGTTTTCTGAAAATCATGCATATTTTGATTTTCCTGAAAATTTGTGTCAACAAACTACTATCTATTCCACAACTTTAAAGACCATTCCGGTCGTGGGACCTCCGTGTTCACTATTTTTTTTCGATTATTGAAAATTAAAAATTTTTTTTTTCGCTATAAATTAATGTCCGTACCGATTTTTGACACTGTACACTTGCTTTTCTTACATATTAAAAATTGATTCCGATATTTTTTTATTCTTAGTAGAGATTTAAAAGCAGTAAACAAAAGTTAATGCTATTTATGAGCAGTTATGATAAATGTTTTGATTTATCGAAAAGCAACTATTTCGAAGCAAAAGAAACATTACATTTGCTATAGGGGAGAGTGGGGTCAATTAAACCACGGGGCAATTGAACCAGTAAGCTTAAAAAATCGAAAAAAATATAAAAATAAGTCATCCTCATGGAATTATATTTCAATACACTAAACCTCAGTCTGACCAAAATTTTGAACCAATATGATGATTTACTTTTAAAAAATTCGAGTTTTTGTGTTTTTAGGCATCTGAACTTTGTTTTTCAGCTCTTGACAAATTGTTTAATAATTTTTTAATTTTCAAATGTTATCTTAAAAATTTTTTTGTAATAGCTTCTTACATATATTAGTCATAAATTTCAAACTTTACTTCTAGTAAAATAGTTCTTGAATATTTTTTTTTTAAACTAATTATTTCAATAAAATCATATGGGGTCAATTGAACCAGTACTCTCGGGGACGGTTGAACTACACGAATCACACTGTGAGCAGCAGACATGCGCGCGCATCTTGACAGAATGTGAAAACAAGCTAAACTAACCAAGAAAAAAAATAATTATATTGACAGAAGTTTTTAAAGTGATTGTTTTAACATATAATGTTATATAAAATAATAAATATTATTAGAAGTGTTGTAATTTTAGTTTTAAGCTGTAATGAATAGTAAATTATTCATTAAAGTCATTCGTTTGTGGTTCTAATACTCTTGGTTCAATTGTCCCCGACAAGTGGTTCAATTGCCCCCGCAAAGGGGACGATTGAACCATTTGATGCAGTTGTACAATTTCGTATTTATTGAAAATTTTTATCATTTGTCAAGTTATGTGCTTACGAGAAATGATAGTCTATATAATGAATTTTAATTTCGTCAAAAAAAAAAAATATCTTTTTGCTTTTATTCATATAAAAAAAAAAATGTCAAAGTATTTTTGGTTCAATTGACCCCACTCTCTCCTACAATTCAGCTAAAACCATAACAGGAGCTCTAAAATATCATATAATTATTCGAAAAAGCGACGAAAATGTATTTCAAACGTTTTAAATTGTTTCCATATTCTTTTAAAAATTTTACATTAACAATTGTTTTCTGAACTAGAGTACTCCTTAGTTAATATAGCTCTATCGCTTTATCGTATAATTATATGATATTTTAGAGCTTCTGTAATGGCCTTAGTTGAATTATATAGCAAATCTAATGTTTCTTTTGTTTCGAAATAGTTGCTTCTCAATAAATCAAAACATTTATTAAATTAAAAAATTATTCGTATTTTCCTTCTAAAATTACATGGAATAACGAAACTTTTTTATTCTTTGAGTTTTTTCATTTTGAATATGTTCGAAATTAAGTCATCGACGTTACGCGGACCATGGAGAGATTCCATGGCTTATTAACTTCGCACGGACCATGAGAGAGACTGCTCGCTCTCAGTACGCGAGCGACCAATAGGAGTTAACTCGACCCCCTCCACACTCAACTAAGACATCTCATTGGCCAGCGCTTAACTTTTCCCCTTCTCCTTGAAAGCCAGGCATCTCATTGGAGCGCAGATACCGATGTCTCCCACTCCGTCGAGAACATTCTAGAAGCCGGACTCTCGGGTATAAAACAAGGTGATCTGAGAGCGGCGTTCATTCCATTAGTCTTGGGCTTAATCGGTCACCACTAAGAGCGCTCAATTTAGTTCATAATCCAATGGCGAACTAGTTCGTTCTTTTAGTTCATTAGTTCTTTTTTTTTTAAATAATTTAATAAAAACAATAAATAGAGAAAAAAATATATTTATGATTATTGCAGGTTCTGTTTATTTATAGAACATAAAATTTTTTATTTAAATAAGAATGAAAAAATTAAATAATTTATATTAATGATTAGTCAACAGCTAGTCTCGTTCCTAGTATAGTACGTAATTATATTACAATACTTAAAAAGTGCAAATTATTACAATCAATGTTGACATTTTTTTATGGCACATAAGATCTTTTACTTAAGTAAAAATGAATAAATTAAATAATTTATGTTAATCATTAGTCAACAGCTAGTCTTATTCCTAGTATAATGCGTAATTATATTACAGTACTTGAAAAGTGCGAATCATTACAATTAAAGTTGACATTTTTTTATATCACATAAGATTTCTTTCTTAAGTAAAAATGAATAAATTAAATAATTTATATTAATAATTAGATAAAAATCCGTCGTATTCATAGTATCAGATTAAAAATATCACGATAGCCATCACATGTTAGGAACTTTAAAGACTATTTTCTACATATTACTATGTAAAAATAAGAGTGTCGAAACTTTATTCGGTTTCAATAATTTGCGTCGTTGAGTAATAATTTGTCCTGCCCCTGAGAAAACTCGTTCACAAGGCACAGATGTTGCGACGATACAAAATCTTTTTAAAATATATGCATATAAGTGAGGATATGTATGACGTCTTTCGTGCCACCATTGCAGAGGATCCATCTTACGATCCAAGTACTCCTCATTCAGATACTTATCAATTTCACGAATACTAGCCACAGTTTTGTTTTCAGGTCTTGTTATTCTACTTATTTCACTATCATATTCATCCCATATGCTCACACAATCTTTTTTATTTCCATTTTCATCTACTGATGATACCGGCACAAGAGCAGTTGTGGTGTTAGAAGAATTTTCTCGATTATTATATTGCAACGACTGCAATGGTGTTTTACCGACTTTATTTTTAAGACCTTCGATTGCGCGCTCACGATAGTCTTGATTTTTCAATGATCTTGCTTTGAATCTAGGATCCAAAATTGTACTCTCAGCATATAAAATATTATTTTCCAACTCTTTAAATCGAGTCTCCATACCTTTCTTCAAGGCTGATTGCACTGAAATAATTTTTTGATTCTGGGAAAAATATTTCCTCAAGAAATCTTGAATTAAATTGTTAAATACTATTACTTTAGATAAGGTTACATTTTTTTCGGCACTTATTTCAATTGTTACTTCATAAAATGGCTTAAGCAAAGGTAAAACTTCCTCTATGACCTCCCAGTCTTCTTGCTTTATATTTAAATCGGGACGTAATAGAGCAATCGTAGTAATCACAGCATCCTTCACCTGTATTATTCGCTGAAGCATGTCGTAAGTCGAGTTCCAGCGAGTTGGGACATCTTGTTTCAATTTTAGAACGGGTAAATTGAGTTGTTTTTGCGTGGTGGCTAATTTGTTTTGTCCTTGGGTACTTCGATTAAAGTATATAGATTTATTCAACAATACTTTTAACTTGCACTAAAACATCAGATATTTCTTTAGTAGCAGTTTGGACGATAAGATTTAAAGTGTGAGCGAAGCAACCAATTGATCGCCACTTTCCAAGTTTAACAGCATTTATAATGTTCGATGCATTATCACTAACAACAGCAGTAACTTTATGCAAAATATCCCAATCTATCATGACATTCCTCAAAAAGTCACATAAATTCTCGCTTGTATGTCTATCATTAAATGCTTCACAAGTGAGTAATATAGAACAAAGCTTGGTTTCATCATCTATAAAATGGGCTGTTACAGCTATATAGCTTTCATTATTACTAGACGTCCAACCATCAGTAGTCAGAGATAGTGCAACTGCAGCTTTAATCTTTATTCGAGCCTCGCTTTGTAGTTCTTGATGGACATTAGACATTAAATTAGTTGATACTGTTTTTCTAGAGGGAAGTTGATACCCAGGACAATTTGAAACTAGTTGAATTAGTTTACGCATTTCAGGTTCTTCAACTATTCTTAAAGCATGATGTCCCTTAGCAATCATCTTGACAACTTGTCGGTCGATTTCTTGAACTTTTCGAATGGGTGGTTTCTTATGAATATATTGAATTATTGAATTTTGAAGCGATGATACTGCTGATATCGATGACGATGATGAAATTGCTAAGGATTGAGAATTACTATTCCTTGATGCAGTTTGACTTGTTTGAGGAGGATCTGAATCAGATAAATCTATAAAATCTTGCCGTTCCGGAGCTAAAGGAATTGTAGGATGCTTTGTTTTCATATGTCGGGTAAGATTGCCATTTGAACCACCAGCAAAGCTAATATACGACGAACAATATTTACATTTTGCTTTCTTACTCTCAGTTTCTTCAGTGAAATGCATCCATAAAAAACTGTGTTTTCTTCTTGATGTCATTATTACAATCAATCTGAAACAAATAAATTTTATTGATTGAATTATAATTTTAATTAATAGAACTTTTATTATGTTTATAGATATTAGTGAAAATAAAGCATAATTAGTACTAGATATTTTCTTACGGAAATATCATATTGAATAATCAAAATTAAGATGAGTTAAATAAATGTCATTCAATAAAAATTGATTTTATTTTGCAAAAATACCCAAGTTTATTTTTTTATGAAACTAAGTATTGAAGACTATTTGATGATATGGAAATTGAAATGAAATAATATAAAAGAAAACTAACTAAAAAAGTTTTCATATTTTTTGAATGAATCAAAACAATGAAAATAATACAACCGAAATTTATAGGTTATATGTCGCTAGTTAACGTGATATATAATAATAACAATTATTTATAACAATTAATGGAAATAGAAGAGTAAAATATTAATTTTAATTAAACTTACCATAAAATCAGATTTATTTGTTAGTTCAAAAAATTTACTCAAAGTCCGTTATATATTAGATGTGGGTGTGAAGTTGTTTAGAATCGATATCGAAATATCAAGGCGCGCACAGAAAAAGTAAATAACTCGGTTGGTCACATAGCGCCAGTGTCTGGTAAAACCGACGCTAAAAAAAATATAAAAACAACTAAGAGCGAGATCATCGGCGAACTAGTTCGCATAGTTCACCTAAAGGAGCGCTCTTCCGACCTAGGTCGTTCGCGAACTACCCAAGACTACATTCCATTCTGATTAGTCCTACTGTGACGAATACTCTCCAGATAGCGAGCAAGGCTATCAGCGATTTAGAATAAATATTCAAGCGAGCAAGGCTTGAATATTTCTCCAGCTTCATCTCTACACCATCAGTTCTTTTCAGAACTATCTCGTTAAGTTCTGACTAGCTCGTCTCCGGGCTAGTCTCACAAGAACTTGTCAACTCACGAGACCTCCGGGTCTCCAGCTAGACTTCTCTAGCAAACCAAACGGTTCTTGTAAGAACCAGTAGTCAATTTACATCGTCGTCTCCAGCTCCAACGTCTCTTTTTCAAACGGTCTTTCTCAAGACCCCAACGGCCTTTTTCAAGGCCACCAAATATCAACGTGAGAATTCGCTTCAGTACAAAGTTCTACCGGCAGACTACTCGTCGAACATTTTTTGGTCCTTCGAGCCGGATTTCTTTGTATTGAAGTTGAATTCAACCACATCGTCAAGAGGCCAACTTATCCACGAGTGATCGATCAGTCTAGACTCAACGCATTGCGGAGCACGGAGTATCAAAAAATGTTCGACGAGTAGTCTGCCGGTAGAACTTTGTACTGAATTGACTACTGGTTCTTACAAGAACCGTTTGGTTTGCTAGAGAAGTCTAGCTGGAGACCCGGAGGTCTCGTGAGTTGACAAGTTCTTGTGAGACTAGCCCGGAGACGAGCTAGTCAGAACTTAACGAGATAGTTCTGAAAAGAACTGATGGTGTAGAGATGAAGCTGGAGAAATATTCAAGCCTTGCTCGCTTGAATATTTATTCTAAATCGCTGATAGCCTTGCTCGCTATCTGGAGAGTATTCGTCACAGTAGGACTAATCAGAATGGAATGGAATATATTTAAAAAAGTTGTGAGCAAAAAACCATGAAAAGAGCGGTTTTTTTGAAAATATCATATCTTTTGTACCCATGATCAAAAAAATCTCAAAATTTAGAAGAATGCGTTTATTGATGAGTACTAAAAAATATCAAAAAATAACGGAAATTAGAAATTGGAATTCTTAAAACCGTCTGATTTGGCGTGGAATGCCCCGTATACGTTATCGAATTTTTTACAAAAACCTAATTATTATTCATATCTAAATCAGAAACTGGAAAATAAATAAGTTTCCGGATTTTAAGAAATCAATTTTTCTGTCCTCCGGCTGGAAAGTTGCAACTTTCGGACCTCTGCTCTGAACAAAGTTGCAACTTTCCGGCTCCGTCGAGCAGAAAAATAGGTCGGCTTCGCCTCGGCCAACAAGTAAACGGTCAACAATTAACGCCTAACAAATAACATGTAATCTGAGACTTTTCTTATTTTACTGGCCGAGGTATGTAATATACTATTTGTGAGAGCAACAAATAATATGCTAAACGATATGAGAAGAAAAAATGATGAAGAAATGAAAAATATTACCCACCAAAATAATGATTAAAACTAAAATTTATTGTTATTTTAAAAATTGAAAAAACTACTCATAATATCTATAAATTCAATTTATAAAAATTCAATAAGGTGTATTTGTTTATTCAATAAAAAAAAAACAATATGTTAATTTATTATTTAAGTAGCAACAGTTCTTCTATACTGAGAGAAAAAAAATTAAATTTGAGTAAACATCGTTACTTAACTCACAATACTAAAAACCAGAAAAAATTTACTACATCGAAGTATAATATTTCTTATCTTTATAAAAATTGTTTAGATCTGCTCATGAATTTCTACAGGCAATGGATTTTTACTAAAATTAAGAGAATATTTTCTTGGCACTATTTAAGTAAGCTAATACTTAAATTAAAAAACTTTACTTGGAAATATACACTTTTTTCTCTCAATGTATCTTTAAAATAATGATCTCTACTTTAAGTGTTTTAACTACAAATTTTAGAATTAATGAATAATTATCAAATAAATAAATAAATATATATATATATATATATATATATATATACACATATATATGGGTCATTCCATGGGTCAAATCGACCAATAGTTGGAATCGACCCCTTTTGATTTGGATGAATTTAGGTCAGAAGTTTCGTATTACCATATAACGCAATTCTGCCAAAGGAAAAAAATTTGAAAATTGTTCTTCAAAAGCTATGCAAGATTTCGCGATTTTTCCAGTTTTTTAACTTTATTCCTTTATTATTTTGAAAACTATGATAGTTATTATAACGATCCAAAGCTTTATTTGAAAGGGATATTTGAGGCTATGAAAAAATGAATATTCCAAAAAAAAAAATTCTGAAAAATGACAAATTCGTCAAACTTTGAATTCTTGAAATTCGTCAAAAATGACGATCAACATTAAATTTTTGGTTCAATTTTTTTTTGTCTAAGACCTTGTACTTATTTTAAAAGATTCTGAAATTTTCAAAACTGTGTTTTTTGTTTTTGCAAAAATATGAACTTTTGAATTTAAAAAACATAAATTTATTTTGTTAAGTAAAGTTAAGCAATCACGTAATTGAGTGAATTTCAGCAGTAAAAATTTCACTTATTGTCATAATAATATGAAAAAGGCCATTATTGACGGTTATATTCTCACTTATTTGATATCTATCGACTGTATTTTTTGGTTATTAAAAAATATGAATTTTTGAACTTTATCGAATAACTTTTATTTTTTATTTTTAGTTAAGTCAAGTTGAGAAATCAATTAATTTTGTGAATTTCAGCAGTAAGAATCTCGTTTATTGACATAATAATGTAAAAAAAGACCATTACTGATGGTTATATTCTAATTTATTTCATATCTATCAAATATAATTATTATATTTCATATTAGTGTGAAAAATGACCGTGAGTGACAGATATATTCTTATTTCTTGAAATCTATCAAATAAATAAGAATATAACCGTCAATGATGGCCTTTTTCACATTATTATGACAATAAGTGAAATTTTTATTGCTGAAATTTACTCAATTACGTGATTGCTTAACTTTACTTAACAAAAAAATCGAGAAAAAAAATAAATTTATGTTTTTTAAATTCAAAAGTTCATATTTTTGCAAAAACAAAAAACACAGTTTTGAAAATTTCAGAATGTTTTAAAAAAGTACAAGGTGTTAGACAAATAAAATTGAGCTAAAAATTTAATGTCGATCGTGATTTTTGACGAATTTCAAGAATTCAAAATTTGACAAATTTGTCATTTTTCAGAATTTTTTTTGGAATATTCATTTTTTCATAGCCTCGAATATCCCTTTCAAAAGAAGCTTTGGATCGTTATGATAACTATCATAGTTTTCAAGATATCGATAAATAAAGTTGAAAAACTGGAAAAATCGCGAAGTTTTGAATTTTCCATAACTTTGAAGAAGAATTTTTAATTTTTTTTCCTTTGGCAGAAATGCATCATATAGTAATAAGAAACTTCCGATCAAAATTTATCCAAATCAATAGGGGTCGATTCCAACCATTGGTCGATTTGGCATGCAATGACCCTTATATATCAAGTTAAATTTAACATAAAATATTATTTATTTGAATACGAAGAATTAAATAGTAATTCTTCATAAATTTTTTTTTATAAATATTCTTTATGAATAATTATTTATAGATTATTACATTATTTTATTTTAATTAAGCTATAAGTATACGGTTACACTTGCAAACAACTTTTAGAACACTATTTATTTGTAGATCTATATACATTAAAAATGGCCTCTAGAAATGACGGAAACAGCCAAAATGAAACGAAATCAAACAAAGAGCCATTTTTTTGTGCCCGACATAACTGACGCGATGGAAGAAACTCTCACAGTTAACGAGCAAATAATTTTTTAACTTCCCGCTAAAAAAATCGATGATTTTAAAAAAATTTGGGAAGTTGTTGTTTTCATCTCGATTTTCGAAAATCAAGTTTTTATTAGATGTCGTCGTTTAGAGGTCTTAGGAAGCTATTCTGACGATTTTCAGAACGATGCCCAAGTGTCTGCATGTATCTATAATTGTGTGTGTTTGTGTGCGCGCGCGCGCGTGTGTGTGTGTGTGTGTGTGTGTGTGTGTGTGTGTGTGTGTGTGTCGAACGCTCTAGAACTTTGTAACTACACTTATTTTATATGTAATTACCACCGTTGAGTTCGAAGATGGGCTGAATCAGTCGATTAGTTTAGAAGTTATGGCTGTTCGAAATTTTAACGACTTTTTGAAAAAATCAGTTTTTAATTACTTTTATAGTCCATATAACTTCAAAACTAAAACTCATAGATAATTTCTGTAAGATACATTTTAAAGCTTGCCTTATAAGCTTCAATTCATGACTTTGAACTTTATATTTACACCATTTCTGCCAATCATTTGATAGCCTTGAAAATTTTAATGGAATCAAAAAATGTTGGAAATATGGTTTTCATTCGACATAACTTATGCTTGTTCCATTATAATCCAGTTTCGTCAGTTGTATTTTATTGTGCACAAAATAACCTGTATATTTCACTGCTATTTTATATTCTAAAAGTATTTCTTTTATTATTCATGATGCATCAAATGCATCTCTAATCCCGATGATTATCACTGGTCTTCTCATTACGATAGCGTCCACAGTTCTTATCAGACCTTAATAAAATTTTTTACAGTTTTTCTATAGGCGATTACCTTGATTAAAATTAAAGATGGGCTGAATCGTTCAAATAATTTTGAAATTATGGCTGTTTGAAATTTTCATGATTTTTCGTAAAATTCAGTTTTTTATCACTGTTAAAGCTTATAGAACTTAAAAGCTAACATTCACAGACGATTTCCGTAAAAAGTATCTGGAAGCATGTCTAATAATCTTTAATTTATGACCTTAAACTTTATGTTTTGACTATTGTTTCCAGTAATTTGATAGCCTTGAAAATTTCAATGAAATCAAAAAATGTTAAAAATATGGTTTTCATACCACATAATTTATGCATTTCCCATTATAATACAATTTTGCCACGTGTATTGTATTGTGAACGAAATAACCTGTAAATTTCATAGCTATTCTATGTTTTAATAGTATTTCTTTTATTATTTATGATGTTTCAATCGTACCTGTACGTCCTATAACTATAACTGGTCTTGCCATTGTAACAGGGATTACAATCATGATCTCATACTAATCAAGTTTTCAATACCATATTTATGTGAAGGTTAAATTGGTACATTACCTATATAATATTACGTGAAATCAACTATCTAAAGTTCTCTATCGAAAATAATCGTTGTCCTTGTTTACCCTTACTTTTAGAAAATGAGTTTAATTTCATGTCATGACTATACACTAACATATATTACAAGATTGTCAGGATATTTAAATATCACGGCAGTCTCGCATCGGGTCGGTGAGCAACAGATAGCAGCACACGCTGCTCACACGTCTCTTCACTCATTACTATTATGATTATTTTGTTTATATGTAAGATTTTATTTTAATTATTACGCTACTTGTACTTAATTGATTGATTAGGTGAAAACTGCGCTGAAGGCAGCAAAAATCACTGCTCCTGTTGATGTTACAAGTATATTTTATGAGGCTGGGAGATAATTATTCATTTTATTTATATGCTTGTAGTTATTGTGGTTGGTCGGCGCATGCGCGGCGACGCAACAGTTGTCATCAACAAATTTATTATATTATAAATGAAATTTATAATTATCATGCATAAATCATTAATTGGTTTGGCAATTTAAATTACTGTTAATTATTAATATGAGGAGTAATTGGGCATTTGACGTCGGGAATTGGCAAAGTTACACAATTGACATCGGGTACGTTATCGTTGGTATTATTTGAAATTAACATGCGACAGCGATAGTTCTCCATTGGGTTAAACTGAGATGCAGATATACAATATGGCTGGTCGAGGGGCCGGCATGAAACTCACGTGCTGCCATGGTGAGACGTGGATAAACATTTGTACGGGCAAGGTGTGCTGCTGCATAATAAAATTTATTTCCAAACGCTATTTAAGTAAGTGTACAAATAGTAATTGAAAATTGCCATCGAACTCGGCATTGTTATTGTCGAAGAGTGATAATTAATTTTCTTGAATTTATTGGATAATAAAAATAACAATGGAGCCTGTTCGCCGGTTATTCTACAACGATGACTGTAAGTACCTTTGGTAAATTCATTGGCGTGTAACTTTGCTTTCCCGCGTTGGTGGCCATTTCCAAGCGTGCGAATATCACGTAGATGAAAGTTATTTATTGCTAGACTTCTACAAGCATATGATAAAATTAGTAGTGATCGAGCCCAGTGGATGATTAAATTTTAATCGCAAATATTTATTATTATTTGAACAGTGAATATTTATTTTTGGGAAAATATTTTGCTATTATTATTATTTTATGTCACGTGATGACAATCATATGCGACTGGGTCTCGATAGTCTGATATATATATATATATATATATATATATATATATATATACATTACAAAGCGCTGATTATTAATTTGTTATTGAGTATTATTGATTTGTGTATTGAGTATTAATAATTTGAGTAATTAATTATTATTTAATTGAATATTGGTTATGAATTATTATTAATCTGCGTATTGAGTATTGATGATTTGAGTTATTATTTATTATTTAACTGAATATTGATTATGAATTATTATTAATTTGCGTATTGATTATTGTTAATTTGAGTTATTAATTATTGTTAATTTGAGTTATTATTATATTTAATTTGAATATGAATCATCAAGTTATTATTTAATTATCACGTGAGAGTGATCAAGGTATAAATACCAGTCATAATTATTATACCCAATAGGTGGTATTTATTTTATTATTTGCGTCCAAAATACTATTATTTTGAAATACCGTAAATTCACCAGTGGAATTTACTGGGAAGTGTTACTGGAGATAATTTAAATGAATGTACGTATATTTACGTGCGAGTGAAATATTAATTATTACCATATGTGCGTTTGTTTTCCAAGACATTTATTGTTTATGTAGTATTATCACTTTTTGAATTTTATATACGCATATTATTATTATGATTGTTTTTGTCAGTGAGCTACTATTATTTTTCCAATTATTATTTATGTGAATATGCGATATAGTTGCTTAATTAATTAATTAATTGATAATTAAAAACAAATGGTCATCAACCCGGTATTTATTTAACTTTATTATTTTAATTACTGCTATCTTTTCTTGCTATTCTTATTCCTAACTCTGAAATCGCTATCCTGTTATTTCTTTTATTTTCATTTTCATTTTTCTCCGTTGTGATTTTTTTTTTGAGTTGATTTTGTTTGTGGGGCACACGAACTGGCGCCCAAGTAGGTTATCTAACCCCGCCTGAACAGAGTCGCGAGTCCAGGGAGATTCAGGATATCTCCAGGTGGGACATTTTTGGGTTTGGTTCTTATTTTATTTTCAGTTCATTCAACCAACGGAGAGCCATAACGGCTATTGAGCGCCCACCACACTCCGCCGTGGGACGCGTAAAATAGTAGGGATCGTTATATGGTGCCCAACGTGGGGCCAGGGAGCCATTAAATCGTACGGGTCGATTTTTATTTTGAATTTCAGATTTAGGTGCGGAGAATCGGATTCCAAGAGACTACTTCGGGTTGTGTTTTTTCCATTGTGTATTTATATTTTGTTGTTTAATATTTTCACCAGAGGGTTGATCTTATTGTATTTACTTGTTACTTCGAGCTGTGCTTTCCGAACGCTTGTTTATTTTGTTGGGTAATATTTTCACATTTATTTATTAATTTGGTTATTAATTCGGACGTAAAATGGAATCGTGGCGCGACATTTAGGACCAATCATGTGCATTATTGGAGGCGTGTAAGAGAATGCGCGGCGGCAATGGGGATGATTCCCCAACGGGTCAACAGAATTTGGAACAGCAGCCTGCACCTATTCCATTGGCAGCTGAGTTGGCAGCGGTGGACAGACGCCCAGAGAATGTGACTCTGGATTTGGAGGACGGTGAAGACCATGATGGGGATGATACACTTCCCCCGTCAGAGCTGACTTGGTTAATGGATCAGCCACCGTCCAAACTCAAAATGTTATTGTCCACTTTTGGGCTATCGACATTTGAGTCACCACAAATTCTAAGGAATCGCTTGAATCAGTACCACCAGAGGGCGTTAGGGGCTCTGAACGTAAGACGGAGTCCATCAATTGACGAGATCCCAGCGGATTCAAATACTATTCCTGAATACGTGGACGTGCCAGCTCTTCGGGAATATTTGCGTAGCCGATGGTTGAACCATCATGGGTCAGACGAGGTCATTCGTGAAAAGATCGAGCCCATAGTAAATTATCCCACACCAAAGACGGTGAGACAAGTTCGACGATTCAGTGGAATGATAAATTGGTATCACTGTCACCTGAAGAATGTTGCCTGCGTAGCTGGACCCCTATTCAGGTTAACCCGCAAGAATACCCAATGGAGGTGGACGGAAGTCGAGGAGGCTTCATTCCAGACGTTGAAACAGGCCCTGGTGGAGGCACCAGTTTTGAGTACGCCTGACTACTCTTTACCATTTGTGTTATACACAGACGCCAGTCAATCGGGATTGGGGGCAGTACTGGTTCAGCGAGAGGCTGATAAAGAACGACTGATCACCTGTGCCAGCAAATCGTTAACCCCAGCGGAAGCCAACTATAGTACCACAGAAAAGGAGTGCCTTGCTGTGGTGTGGGCAGTGAGGAAACTTCGTCCATACCTGGAGGGCTACACATTCACGGTGGTGACAGATCACTCCAGTCTCCGGTGGTTGATGAATACACGGGACCCCACAGGTAAATTGGCCAGATGGACCCTGGAATTATCTGAATACGACATGCGCATTGAGTATCGCCGTGGGTCGGATAATGAGGCCCCAGACGCATTATCTCGACGATTCGAGGGGGATGAAAACCTGGTGGACGAGTTAGATGTCCTGGAAGATGACGCTGAGGATGACTGGTACGCGGAGAAGTGTCAAATTTTGGAAGCCGATCCCAACGCGATAGTGGGATATCGCCTGGAAAATGGACGAATGTATAAACGAGTGTCTGCGCCAATGGAGAGTGTGATTGGTGAGGGTGACGAGAGTTGGAAGTTGGTAGTACCACCTGCGGATAAAGGGTGGGTGCTTCAACAGGCCCATGACCATCCTCAATCAGGCCATCTGGGCATTCGAAAGACCCGGGAGCGTATCAAGTTACGGTATTATTGGCCAGGTATGGCCAAAGACATTCGTCAGTACGTATCGGAGTGTGAAACATGTATCGAGGCTAATCCGGTCCAACAGAAGCCTATGGGATTGATGGAAACTCGCACGCCAATGGAACCATGGGAAGTGGTGGCTGCAGACACCATGTCTTTCACACGTTCAAAGTCAGGGTTCGCTTATCTGATAATTTTTGAGGATTTGTATACACGCTGGATTGAGTGTGTTCCAGTACGGGCAGCCAACGGAAAAACAGTGGCCCATGGGCTCAGACAAGCAATTCTGAACCGTTGGGGGACTCCAAAGGTGTTTTGGACAGATAACGGATGAGAGTATGAGAACAAAGATGTGCAAGCCGTTATTGAAGAGTGTGGGATACAACACATGACCACGCCACCGTTTCATGCTCAGGCCAACCCAGTGGAACGCGTCAATCGCAACATCAAGACCATGATAATGAGCTATTTGGAAGACGACCATCAGGAGTAGGATAAGCATATATATGAGTTTCAATTCGCGTACAACACGGCCAATCACGAAAGCCTGGGAGTGAGCCCAGCTTTCCTCAACTTTGGGCGAGATCCATGTCCCATGAGATGCTATGGGCAAAAGAATGATGCCGTTCAACTCGAGGTTGAGGTAGACCGATCATCTTGGATCGCACGTATGGATCGAATGGTAGAGCTGAGAGACGTGGTCAACCAGAACATCCGTCGGGCTTCGGAACGTTATGCCAGGTACTACAATCAAACTCTCCGAGTGGGGGTTTTTGAAGTTGGGGATCATGTGTATCGGCCAAACAAGGTGTTATCTAGGAAAAGCGACCAAGTGGTTCGGAGGCTGGCTCCAAGGTTTGTCGGTCCATTGGTGGTTGATAAGGTGGTCACACCAGTGATTGTTGAATTGATAACTCTGGATGGTAAATCGGTGGGTCGTAGTCACATAAAATTTCTGAAGTTGTTCAAGCGGGCTGAGAATGTGGCACAAGAGGTTGAAGGTACAACCGCTCTGGCGTTCATGAATTTGGTGGCGGTCGCGTGATGTATCTTCAGTGGTTTGTTTATGTTTAACTAGCTTCTGTGTGTGTTTCTGTCTTTCGCTTACTTCATGCTATACTCTGGTTTTACCATTGGTTACTGCTTACTTCTGTTGCTTTGTTGCGATACCTCTAGTGGGGTTAGGATAACCAACTTAATCAAATGTTTTTTTCAGACTTGATGTGTGCCAGGAACTGGGTGCATTACGGGGTGGCGGCCCCGGTTTTGACGGCAGAGCAAAAAGACACCGGTTGGAAGCGGCTGAGAGCCGAGTTGCGGAAACAGAGGGAACGCGAACGTCAACCATGGACGGAGGAGTGGAAGGCAGTCGTAGGGGGGCTGTTCTTCACCCAGGTGGAGGCCTGGAAACGGCAGTGGGCAGCCCGAGTAGTCCCCATTGGTTGCGCACGATGTTGCTCATGGACCCACACCGCACGGGAGTGCGACAAACCACCGGCCGAGCTGAAACCTTTCTGCGACGAATGCGTCGCCTTTTTCGACGGCACGGATGTTTGCCATGGACCCCATGGACGTGCAAGATTAGTCGTTAGAGAGCGGTGTATGGTGTGCTGCAGCGTACGGGTTTACCCCACCCCATACACTCCTCACGGAATAACGCGGTGTCCGAAATGCCAGCGCACAGGATACGAGCAGTTGTGGGCATTGGCCAAAGTTCCGAAATTCACTTGGGACCCAGAGGTTATTCAGTGTTATGGACTGAATTGAGGGCTAGACCCCGAGTGTTCCCATTGGATTTTTCTTTTTTCGAATTTATGTTATTGTTTGTTTGAGCGTGTCGGTAGGATGCCAATTATACTGTGTTAATCCTTGGTGTCCTGTATTTGGTATTTATCACTATTAAACGCTACACACCTAATGGTCCTGTATCATACTCATATATTTACCTTTCCTATACCTAGAGTTAGCAAGAGGAGGTAAGTGCTAAATTACATTGATCTACACGCCAATGGATGTAGAGACTGCTGTTGTCTCGGCCAGAAGTCTTGCATAGGGCTAAGACCGGTCTAGTGGGGGAGGGGGGGGGTGTCACGATATTTAAATATCACGGCAGTCTCACATCGGGTCGGTGAGCAACAGATAGCAGCACACGCTGCTCACACGTCTCTTCACTCATTACTATTATGATTATTTTGTTTATATGTAAGATTTTATTTTAATTATTACGCTACTTGTACTTAATTGATTGATTAGGTGAAAACTGCGCTGAAGGCAGCAAAAATTACTGATCCTGTTGATGTTACAAGTATATTTTATGAGGCTGGGAGATAATTATTCATTTTATTTATATGCTTGTAGTTATTGTGGTTGGTCGGCGCATGCGCGGCGACGCAACAGTTGTCATCAACAAATTTATTATATTATGAATGAAATTTATAATTATCATGCATAAATCATTAATTGGTTTGGCAATTTAAATTACTGTTAATTATTAATATGAGGAGTAATTGGGCATTTGACGTCGGGAATTGGCAAAGTTACACAATTGACATCGGGTACGTTATCGTTGGTATTATTTGAAATTAACATGTGACAGAGATAGTTCTCCATTGGGTTAAACTGAGATGCAGATATACAATATGGCTGGTCGAGGGGCCAGCATGAAACTCACGTGCTGCCATGGTGAGACGTGGATAAACATTTGTACGGGCAAGGTGTGCTGCTGCATAATAAAATTTATTTCCAAACGCTATTTAAGTAAGTGTACAAATAGTAATTAAAAATTGCCATCGAACTCGGCATTGTTATTGTCGAAGAGTGATAATTAATTTTCTTGAATTTATTGGATAATAAAAATAACAATGGAGCCTGTTCGCCGGTTATTCTACAACGATGACTGTAAGTACCTTTGGTAAATTCATTGGCGTGTAACTTTGCTTTCCCGCGTTGGTGGCCATTTCCAAGCGTGCGAATATCACGTAGATGAAAGTTATTTATTGCTAGACTTCTACAAGCATATGATAAAATTAGTAGTGATCGAGCCCAGTGGATGATTAAATTTTAATCGCAAATATTTATTATTATTTGAACAGTGAATATTTATTTTTGGGAAAATATTTTGCTATTATTATTATTTTATGTCACGTGATGACAATCATATGCGACTGGGTCTCGATAGTCTGATATATATATATATATATATATATATATATATATATATATATATATATATATACATTACAAAGCGCTGATTATTAATTTGTTATTGAGTATTATTGATTTGTGTATTGAGTATTAATAATTTGAGTAATTAATTATTATTTAATTGAATATTGGTTATGAATTATTATTAATCTGCGTATTGAGTATTGATGATTTGAGTTATTATTTATTATTTAACTGAATATTGATTATGAATTATTATTAATTTGCGTATTGATTATTGTTAATTTGAGTTATTAATTATTGTTAATTTGAGTTATTATTATATTTAATTTGAATATGAATCATCAAGTTATTATTTAATTATCACGTGAGAGTGATCAAGGTATAAATACCAGTCATAATTATTATACCCAATAGGTGGTATTTATTTTATTATTTGCGTCCAAAATACTATTATTTTGAAATACCGTAAATTCACCAGTGGAATTTACTGGGAAGTGTTACTGGAGATAATTTAAATGAATGTACGTATATTTACGTGCGAGTGAAATATTAATTATTACCATATGTGCGTTTGTTTTCCAAGACATTTATTGTTTATGTAGTATTATCACTTTTTGAATTTTATATACGCATATTATTATTATTATTGTTTTTGTCAGTGAGCTACTATTATTTTTCCAATTATTATTTATGTGAATATGCGATATAGTTGCTTAATTAATTAATTAATTGATAATTAAAAACAAATGGTCATCAACCCGGTATTTATTTAACTTTATTATTTTAATTACTGCTATCTTTTCTTGCTATTCTTATTCCTAACTCTGAAATCGCTATCCTGTTATTTCTTTTATTTTCATTTTCATTTTTCTCCGTTGTGATTTTTTTTTTGAGTTGATTTTGTTTGTGGGGCACACGAACTGGCGCCCAAGTAGGTTATCTAACCCCGCCTGAACAGAGTCGCGAGTCCAGGGAGATTCAGGATATCTCCAGGTGGGACATTTTTGGGTTTGGTTCTTATTTTATTTTCAGTTCATTCAACCAACGGAGAGCCATAACGGCTATTGAGCGCCCACCACACTCCGCCGTGGGACGCGTAAAATAGTAGGGAACGTTATAAGATGTGTATGTATAAAACTAACTTATTATATCGATTAATTGAAAAATCTACTTAAAAAAAATGTGTGTGAAAGGCAAAAATTTTATGCATATATGTTAGGCTCGCCAAATGAGGTGAAAGTCCAAAGTCAAAAAAAATTCATTTAAGTCCTTACTTGGATAGGAAATTTTATTCTCTACAAAAAAGGTTCTCTTACAAAATTATGAAGAATTAATGGTTTTTGGGATAATGACGATTTTATATCAAAATTTCACGTTTTTTATACTTTGTAACGATGAATTATAGTAACGTGTGCATGTTTCTTATTGAAAATTTAATTATCTACAAAAAAGGACCTCTGAAAATATCATTTCAAATTGGAAATTTCTTAGATGATGATGATTTTATGTCAAAATTTCACGTTTTTTGCTATATCCATACATTTACCGATGAATTTTAGTAGTTTCAGTGTGTTTCATAATCGACCGACTAAGCTCATCTTTGAATTTGATCAAGATAATCGCCTATAGAATAAGTTTAGAAAATTTCATTAAGAACCAAAAAAAACTGTGGGTGCTATCGTTATGACAAGACCAGTGATAATCATTGAGCATACATAGAGGTTCATTGTTGTCTAGTTATTTTCATTTGAATGCCGAGCTTCTGAAATCAATCGGAACACTATTTTTCTTAAGTGTTTGACATTAAAAGGAAATTTGCTAGAAGGCAATGCAGAATTTGAGAAAACTTTAGGAAAAATAATTTGTAGAGAATAAAATTGTCACCAAAAAGGATCCCTTAACATTTTGTGATAAGTCTGATATTTTTGCCGGAAAAGTGAAAAGATCTCGAAACTTACTATAACTTAATTTCGAGCTCCAATAACTTTTGAACAGATTGGTTTATCAAAAAATGATAATATAACTTTTTCGTATTAGAGCGCTGAATTCACTATAAGAACATGTATTAGTCAATTCGATTTATTAATTTGTTAACAAGTTAAAAACGCTCAGAGCTTAAAAAAAAATTTTCCCGTGTTATTTAAATGAGAAATCAAATTTTTCAATGAGCTAGGAATGTAATCGAACTATAATTTTTTTTCTAGCGTGAAAAATTTTTTTTGTGTTGAAATATGATTTTTTTCTATATGCACTTAAAAAAAAAATGTTGCTTCGAAATGACCCACCCTAAAGTATATATAAGACATACATTGACTGATTTACATAAGATATTTTCAACGACGTATTGTACTGTACTGAACGATGGATAGTACTGTAACTATAATTTTATTATATCATTTTCTTGAGTTAATTTGTACTTTGTGTGAAAAGAAATAAATAACTATGAATAAGGAAATTTAAATTATTCAACAACCCTGGTTTTACCAGCTTTTGGGAATAGGTAACTTTTATGAGTTTGATGTCACATTCTGGCTTATCTGTTAATCAGACATATTTTTAATTTGACCAGGTTGACGTCGTAAGGGTGTCAATAAACCCCAGGTGCGTCAGCTGTTGACCTTCTTTTATTTTATGTAAAAAAGAATTATTTACTCACCATGGTGGAGACGATGGGCCCCATAAATCAGCCTAAATAATCCTTTTGATGCTTCCTTTGAGCGTGAACAAGACGAGCCTCGAAGACTCGGTTCCTTCGTAGAGGAAAGCTATTTCAATTGGTCGATCAAACCACCAGAGCTCGAAGGGTCAACAACACAAGAGCTCGAAGGCTCAACACCACATGAGCTCGGCGGCTCAACAACACACGAGCTCGAAAGCTCAACAACACATAAGCTTGATGGCTCAACAAGAACTTAATTCTCGGACGACCTTTGATGAGGTCCGCGATGAACTTGAATCCCGCGACCAAGCTGTAGTGCCCATTCTGACTTCGTGCTTCTCGACGTGAATTTTGGATTCGGGAAGGAAGCGTTCAGGCTGCCGGTAGCAGTGCCCAATACGAGGTATGTGATTTTTGGGCTGCCGGTAGCAGCGCCCAAAGTTAAATAAGGAGTGTGTATTTTAATAAAATACGGATATATATTTTGCCTTAAAGTCCGAGTGACAGGATCAAGCCCTGCTGGTTTGTGCAGAGTTCTTGGCTCTACTAGATCTTGTGATCGACTGCCTTGATTCTGTCGCTCTTTGGTTTAATACATTATCAAAATGTTAATGTTGCATCTCAGGTTTCCTATGAGAGAATCGTCGTGGCCCGGATCTCATGCATCGTCATCTGTTTAGAATATTCGCGAGCCACGGCGACTCTCTTGTCGCAAGAGATTTCCGTTACATTGTTGGCGGTGAAAAGAAATAATTTCGCCAACAAAGTAACGATTTACTAATTTATTATTTATTTATGATTCTAAGAAGAGTCAAACCGTTTATTCGCCTATTGTGGCGAATGACTAATTCGATACTTCAAAAAAAAAATTTTTCTAAAATTTTTATTTAAATTTAATTTGAGCCAGAACGTAACAGTTCGAGTTGCAAAATAACTATTCCCTCACATCACTATATTTTTTATATTTAAATTTGTTAGAATTAAAGATACAGTATTTTGATAAAAAAATCGACAAAAGTAACTTTTTTCAGTTTCAATATTGTTTTGCTTTTGTAGAAGCAGCTATCAAAGTCTTTCGATTTCTTTTTAAGCAGTAATATTAAAATGTATTTATCATTTATTTTAAACTTGCTTTTGGATATCTCAACTTAATTAGCATCCACTTAAGACAAATTTAACCTTATTTTGGCTTAATTGAGTAAAATTTGAGTCAAACAAGTTTAATTTGAGCTATTTGTTTGTCACAAGTTTAAAATATATATATTTTTAATAATAATTTGAGTAATAACTCTTAATACGATCCAGCTTCAATCGGACTTAATCGAAGTTTTTAATCGAGGATAATCAAATATTTTCCTATAAAAGTTTGAATAATTATAAATTTATTTTTATTTTGACGATACCCATAACACAATCTTGTTCGAGGCTTGAGCAAATCTGGTATCAAAATTGATAGTTGCTAATGTCTTTTTCTACGAATGTGTTTTGCTGCAGATACTTGTGTCTAGATTCTAATAGCAAGTCTAGTGCAGGCCTTACACAAGAAATTCATGTCAGATTATAAATCGATTCTGGAGCAAGACTATAGTTGAAAATAGTTGCGCATGGCAAAATTTTTCAACTGCACCGTATCTAAGATATTTTCAATACTGTTTGTGTATTGTACAACACCTTGAGCAAGTAATGCACAAGTCTTGATGACGATTTCTTGTCACATAATCTTGCGCAAGACCCATACATAGAAAAAGACACTAGTGACCAGAAGTGTTGCTCAAGGCACTGGCAACAGAATCTTCCTGCGTAAAACCCAGAGAGTTGCTATATTGTTTCTCCGTGTATAATGTATATTTCTTAAAATGGGAATCTGTTAAACTAAATTGAATCCAATTTCAATTATATGTTTACCCGTGAAAATGAAATATAAATGGCCATGCATAGCCTTTCTAATAAAATTGTGCATGTCTATATATGAATCAAACAAGGCCATTTATGGCCATGCATAGTTATGTATGACTATATATGATCATGTATGCCCATAATTAATGAATTATATATGGCCACACACAGTCATGTATAGTTCATACATGGGCATGTATGAACTATATACAAAAATTTTGTTTAAATTTGTTGCGTAAAACTAATAAATTCTGAATTTTAGGCGATTTTATGCCAATTATAATTAAAGTCTAGATGTATTTAATGAAAATAAAAAATAATATTTTTTTCTGACACAGTCTAGTGCACATACCATTCAAAAGATTCGAATAATTTTCAAATATGAATAGCTTGATTCGATGCAAAATAAATAACTTGTGAGTTCGAACTGTTCGCATACTTCTAACGTGTGGTTGCCTATTATCATATTTGATAGCGCACTATCTGTTTTAATACTATCTTATGTATCATATATGCCCATACATGGGCATATATTGTAATATATAGACGTACAGATATTTTATATAAAACATTTAAGCTGACTATTACACTTACTTATAAACAGCATGTTGTAGATTTAAAAGTAGGATATTTTTTTAATATCAGTAACAGCATATTGATGGTTATATTTTGACTCGGGTTCAAATTCTATAAAGCGGGTGCGATCATTAATAAGTCTAGTGTTTTTTTTTTTCTGAATTAAAAATTCCTAATTCGATTAGGAATTAAATTATTCGCATATCTGATAATATCTGCGTCGCCAATATAATTTAGAAAAAAAAACTTTTTTCTTTAAATTAGTTAAAATTTCTATACATAGTCATATCAAGTCATATATGGCCGTATCAAGCTATGTATGACCATACCTGGCCAATTTAGATACATGGCCATGTTTGGAGCATTCAGATTCGGCCATGTGTGGTTCATTTTTGACGGGTATCTGTACACGCCCGATTTTTTTTTTTTTATAGGAAAAATTATATATATAGTTATACAAAATTATGTAGGGTCATTTTTCATATATAATTTTTTTACCTGGGTGGGCATAAACAGACATAACCATAACTGATCAGATATGAACAGACCTGATCATCCCCGATCATTTTCCATGTCTGATCAGGCCTGAAGACTCATATCTGATCAAGTCTGATTATTCTTTCCCGGATTCTTCATATTCATACCAACTACTGCTGTCCAGGGTTGCGAAATATTCAATTGAAAAATTTTGCAAATTTTTCAGATTTATTGCAAACAAATCGAGATATCAATTAACTATTTTCAAACCATTTGAACAAGTTTTAGACGAAGTTAAACATATGACTTTCACTCATTTGCCCTGCCGAGTACTCGTTGTTCGAAATGTTCATCTGTCAATCGATTGAATTTCGGTAGATTTAGCATTGTCGCGAAACTGAACATTCTCTCGACAGGTGCTGATGAAGGCAGTGGAGTATTATATTTTAAAAAAACTTTTTGTATCAAAGGAAAATCCTTTAAAACTTTGATATCTTGATTTAAGCACCCTAAATAGTTAATTGCTTGTAGGGTAAAAGCCGGATAGTTGCCTCGGACGGATACATGCCTCAGTTTCAAATGCTCTATGTTAGACGTATTGACAGTGTTTCTTCTTGATCATAATTAAAAGCGTCCCCCGCGCAGGCCTCAGTGCCGCATAAGCCGTTGAAGTAGGCGCACGTGTTCTGTCCGTGTGAGAAAACATCTTTCGCGGCGATACTTTGACGAGCGCCAGAATTATATTGGTAAGTAATCTCTTTTTCGGCAAGTATCCGTATCAAATCGGATAGTTGCCCTACTGTCTTTTGCGGATTGTTGCCCTGCGGAAACTTTCCGTAACTATACATTTTTTACAAGCAAAGACAGATGTTTTTTTCTTAGTTATTTTTTTCATTTGCTTTTACTATTTTTTCTTGGTGATTTTTTATTTGGTTTTACTATAGTTTATCTTAAATAAAATAAATACTCAACAGCAAAATGCCTCGCAAGTATGAACGAAAGCCAGGCGTAGTGCCGCGCCACATCAACTGGACAGAAGATAGTTTAACACTTGCGTTCGAAGAATTAAATAAAAAACAAAAAAGTATCAACGAAATATCCCGAATCAATCCTAATGCCAAAGTTGATTACCATATTTTTAATATTTAAGATAAATACTAATATTTAATTAAAAAAATACATGTTCACTAACTTACAAATTAAAACCTTAGTATTTTTAAGTTTTAATTTGGTAATAATTTAGTACTTACTACATAATAAAGGATCTCAGTAAGTTATAAGGACTGAATACTTATTTAATAGAGGCTAATGCCAAAGTAAATTCTAATTTTGTTTATTGTTCTATTTTCAAAATAGATAATAACATTGCATTTTTATTTTGGACTCTTATTTACTATTTTGGAGTCTATTATTGTCATAATTTTATAATTATAATTTAAGTTTAATTAATACTTAATAAAAGAGTGTATTTAACAATAAAAATTGATTATTTAAATTAATATAAGTTCATTTTTATTTGAAAAAAAACAGACGGGCATCTATCCTCACATTAGGCAAGTATCCCCCCGACCATTTTTAACATTAGGCTAGTATCCACTATAGTAGGCAACTATCCTCTTTTGTAGAGGTCATAGTAATCTGGATTTACTCAAAATTTATAATATTTATAATTTTTTTATAGATAGGGTATAATAGAAGATTAATAAACTATGTTTGAGAATACACTTTGAATAAAAAATGCATTGGTACACATTTTTTGAAGGAGCATTTTAAAAAGTGTGGCAACTATCCGGCTTTTACCCAATATTTACTTCACCGGTGGTGTTGGTAATTTTAAATTCAGGAATAATTGAATTATTTCCAAATTTCAATCCACTTGAAGTATTATCTGGTTCATCTAACGCAGTAGTTTTTTTTAGCTTTTTCCTTCAGTGCGCCGATGAAAAAATCGTACAGAATTTTTTTATCTTTCTGACTAAAATGACTGACCAAGGTTCCTTTGTACGCAGGGTGACTAATGGCTACAGTAGCTGCATCAACACTAGCAGGTTCTAGCTTGAATAAGTAATTAAACCTTTTTACAATACTTCCACTGATACATTGAAGGATAGGTTTACAAAATGTAATTTTAGAATCGTTATATAAAACATCAACATTGTGTTTCAATTTTACAATGGCGGGAAATAGAACTCCATAATGACAGTCGTCGGCCTGTAATTTGTCAATAGTTTCAGGTAAGTCTTTCATAGACATTTTAAATACATTTAAATATTCAAAATCAGAGTCATCGAACATTTTTCCGTTAAATAATTAGATTTATCTTGAATTTTACTTCGAATGCTTACTGTTTGAACAATACAGCCGTAGAAAAAATACTATCTGGTAGCGACAGGTTTTTTCAAACAAACACCTAGATGCGTTCTTAAATATTCATTTTTTTTTGGTGATCGCAACATTTTCCAAAGCTCTGTACATTTATTCACACTAATTGTGTGTATTTTAATTAACTCTTTAGAATTTTTCATAATTCTTTATATATCTGTGGTCGCTATAAGATTGAGGGTGTGACTTGCGCAACGAAAATGTCTCGGTAATGTATAAGTATTGTTGGTAATTATTCCAACGTTATCCATATTAAGGCCGATGTGATCAATAGAAGACTCTTTATCATCACACACGAATTCACGATCCGCATTTTCTTCAAGTGTTTCTGAATCAATGTCGTCTAAAAATAATTGAGTGTAAAGAGGACTTTAGTGTGAGGAGAAAAAACAATTTTATAAATATCAATTAAGGTTTAAATTATTATAAACCCATTGATAAATTTTTGAATCCCATTGAATGCACTGATAAATGTATTTGTTCATATTTAATAATTTTTATTAATTGTTGATGAATCAATTTTTAAACATTTGATGATTTAGTAAATATTTATTTACAGTAAATAAATAATTTCTTAAATATTATTCATGAATGGTTGATAAATATTTATTAACAGTTTACAACTATTTATTCATAGTTAATAAATATTTTTTAACTGTTCATAGATATTTATTAAGTATTTATCAGTAATTTTTTCGATTTTTGAATGAAAAGAAAGTAAAAAAATTATACTTTAACATTTTATACAATGTGATAACTTCGGTAGATAATAGAATTTCCATAGATCAATTAGATTCATAATTTTTTTATAAAAAAAAGAGATAATAAATTTAATAACCAGTAGGTAGGCAAGAGGGTTTCTGAATCAGTTGGGGCAAGATGGTAATAATCTGTTGTACCGACGGACAATAATACGCCAGCTGTTGATGTGTTCTTTTTCACGGACTGGGGGTAACTTACTGATTATTGATAACGTGTCGGCTGTTGGGGTGCTTATCTAGGGCCTTTTTGACATCATTTTGAAGCTAATTGACATCTTTTTGAGTTTTCTAGGGCCCTTTTGACATTACTTGGATGCTAATATACCTGCTGTTGGTGTGTTCTGTTTTGCCGACTTGTGGTAAGTTGTCTACTGATGATAATGTGTTGATTTGCTTATCTGGGTCCTTTTTGACATCATTTTGAGGCTAATTGGCGTTGTTGTGATGCTAATTTGCACCTGCTTCGTGTTATAAGCAATTCTTTCTTACTGACCGAGTTACGCTTATCTGGGACCCGTTTGATGCTAATTGTCAGCCACTCCGAGTTCTTATCCGCCATTTGGAGCTCGTGTTATGATAGATGGCGCCTTTTGTATATTATAAGCGGAAATTTTTGAAAAACATATGTATACAATTTTTAATAATGTAGAATTTATGTACAATTATGTACAATTTCATTAATGACTAGAATGAGTTCTTGGATTGCCTATCAGGTTACAGGTTCTGGCATCATGTTTGTGCTTAACCCCAGAGCTGACACTACCGTAGCCTACTCTGATTAATGCAATATTTACACGTAAATGTATGATTCGAAGTTTTATATATTGAAACTGGGATATGTAAGGGTACATACGAGAAGCATGCAAGAGCATGCCATCTAGTGGTATAGTTTCTCTCCCCTCTTTTTTGCTGATGCGTCATTGATGACGTTATCCGACAAGTCTGAACTGGTTTTTTTCTATTTCTAACTGTGTAGTAACATTTTTTAACTGCGCAGTAGAATGTTCTAGATGATGACGTCATCCGACAAGTCTGAATGTGTTTTCAGCCTAAAGTGGGGATACTGAGCTGAGCGCTGAGCTCGAGAGCTCGCAGCAGCCAGTCTACATCGAGAAACGTTTCAGTTAACAGCCTGTACTAATGGATAAGTTCAGTGAAAGTAAAAGAATTTTTTTCCTCCATAACCGGCCATACACTGATAACCTGGATAATATTATTGAATCGTTATTTGGTGACGTGCTTCCGGAGGAAATTGATAAATTTTTAAATGATATAATTGCGTTTGCAGAAAATATTGAAATTATTGAAAGCGCGCGAGAAGTATCGTGTCCAGGCTGTGCCGAAAAAAGAAAGTTGGCAAAGAATCTATATGAAATTACTGAAAAAACGGAAAAACTGCAATTACGTATGCTCGGAAAGTCATAAAAATGGCTCGTCAAGGTTCAAGGTATGTAAAGATTTATTATATGTTTCATTAATTTAGCTATGAATATTTATTTAATTATTAACTTTTTTTATAGACTTCACGTATGCCCGGATGAGTGTAACCACGAGGCCCAAATTGAGTTCGAAGACATAAGCGAAGGAAGTGATATTTTCGAGGGCGATGCTATTCCAAATTCCTATTATTATAGAAACGCGAGTGAGAAAAAAATCAAAGAATTAGCTATTCGACGGCAAGGAATCGACTTATAACTTTCTTATTGGAAAGAATCATTATTAAACTTTAAAGATCGCAAAAATGATGAAGAAGCGTGTCATGAAATCACATTTATATCAACTAAGTTATTGTTTAAAGCAAACAAACAGTGATAATGGAACTAATAATTTCGTGGGTTACGAGATGCCTGATGGCAGATTTGTGATAAAAGAACTTTGCGCTACTAATATTTGTGATAAAGTGGGTACATATGGACTTGCACGATGTGAACATTGGTTGTTTGAACCACCTTTGGATCAAGTTGATGTTGTTGTAATGCAGAAAAGTGTTGATTATCATAAGCATCACCATTCAAGATCATGGATAGCCGATTTGCTACAATATGAATTATTAAAAGAAATTCTTGAAATTATGGTCAAACATACACGATACTTTTACGTACAAGGTGAACAGAAGAAGAAATGGCTTGAAGATCTAATTGACACTGCTGCACCAATTATTGATTTAGAAAAAATGGAATTTTTCTCACTTTATGAAAAGAACGATTTCTTGAAATATTAATGTTTATATTATGCTTATCACTTGAAGAAATTGGATACTTTTTGTGCATTTCAAAATGTCCAAGAGTTTAAAAGATGGTTCTGGCATTTTTATGGAATTCAACTAACCTACGAGAAGTCAGTTCAGATCTTCAATCAATTGAGGAATTAACTGTGTATGGATGATCGAGATATCGCATGCTTTGATGATACATTTATCCTTGAAAATGCAACTCAACAGATTGAATTCACTTGGCATAAACGACCAGAAGGATTAAAAAATAGTGAAAATTGATTGGCTATCAAAGATGTCGGGGTCATTATATTTTCCGTGATGATATTCCTGATAGCTTTGCATATCCATTCAAAAAAGATTGCTCTAACTGTATATTTTTAGTTTGAGAAAAAACTATAGTTTATTATATATTTGAAATTATGTAAAATAAAAAATATCTATACTTTATTATGTATTTAAGGCTATGTAAGACTAAAATGTATATTTTAGGTAAAGAAAAGAATATCAATACTTCATTATGTATTTGAGGTTATGTAAAACTCAAATGTATATTTTAGGTTAAGAAAAATATCTATACTTTATTATACATTTGAGATTATGTTCCACTAAAATGTATATTTTTAGGTTAAGAAAAATATCTATAATGTATATGAAATTATGTGGAATAAAAAAATATTTAAGGTTATGTAAAACTTAAATGTATATTTTTAGGTTAAGAAAAATATCTATATTTTATTGTATTTGAGGTTATGAGGAATATTTAAGGTTATATGAGACTTAAATGTATTTTTAGATTATAAGTAATAAAAAACAATATATATCAATATAATAAATTTTATTTATTTATAAATTTAAGTTTTTTAATCAATACAGGTTCAATAATTATATTTAATTTATTAATTCTTTGTTTAAATCGTTCTCGATCTCTTGCTGCTTATTCACATTCGCCTTGTCTTGCTCGTGTGCAAATCTCCATACATACATGTAATGTATGGTTGGCGTTGGATTAAATTTAACAGTCTTCATATTAGTTTTCGTACGATGCTGCTTATAGGATTATACTCGACTATGCGATCATGTATAATGAGGCAATAAGCTGATGTCTGCGCAGAAAATCGATTTGTAGATTCAAATTCCAGACGAATGTCCACTGGTCCAGATTTTATCGATTCGTTTTGTTTCGAGCAATCGATAACATACAGTGGTGTTTGTTCCAAAAATTTCTTCTTCGTCAACAGTGGCTCAGGTTCTTTGTTGTAGTATAAAATTTGGAAATTTATATACATGTCATACAACAGAGCATATTGATTGTTTGCAATGTTGAGGTTTAAATTCCCATAAGGATAACTCTGAGAGTTTAAAAATAATTTTATGTCTCTGATGTTGCAATGATCAAATATGCTGGCATTTTTAGTTGCATTATTTTTTCTTGCTGTTTGAAATCCAAGGATTACAAAACGTGGTTTTTCGAGCTGCGTAGATGTTTTGACAGCCCAAATATGCTTCGAAGTATTAGATAATAGTGGATACTCGTACAGCTCCCAAGCCCGGAAACTGATTAAGATAGCTGGATCACTTGTGATATAATTCAAAGCTTCAATTTTTTGTTTATCAGCCATAGTCACATATGGTACAATCTACTCGATTTTCTGCAGCGTAATTTTAACAGCTTCAGCATGAGCTCCAGCAGCAGGTGTGGCTACAATGTATGCATTCAAATCCGAATTTGATCTTATTAAAATTAATTCATGCTTTGCATTGATGACAACTTTATGGTAGTCTTCAGCAAAGCCAAGCAGGAAACTCAATGGTATAGATACATCAAAGTAGCCATTGTCATTTTGCAATTTTTTTACAGCTTCATCCACAATTCAGCCTGAATTTTCTAGCGTATTTTGTTGAGCTAGACTCAGTGATGTATATTCTTTCATGAGACTTATGATACCGACATTTTTATTACGATCAATCTCAACACCATTGAGCTCGTAGCGTATTTCGTCAAACATATGCCATACTGTCATGTTTTCCATGTGAGTAGTTGCACATACAGCTGTACCATCAGATTTTGTGAATTTTCTGTACACATGTAGTGTACTTTTACTTGGAAGTAGACACAAATCTTGATGTTGAACGGCAATTCTTATTTCATCACTGTTGTTGAATGTTGATGAAGCATACGGGAGATGAGCATGTGCTTCGTAGTGTGCAATCGATTCATCAAAAATGATTTGTCGTTGAATGTTTAAGATTTCTGCCGCCGTGGTCGTGTACACGTCAAACAACAAAAATAAATGTTTACTTTCTTAATTTTCCACGTAATTTTAGTCCTAGGCTTTGCAGAAACTGAGCGTTCTGATGTGTTAACACCTTTTGAGGTACTCGGTGACTGATGTTGCTCGACCATGTTGCTGTCGTTTTATACCCAGCACCACTTTTTGTCTCATACACGATACCCATTATTTTATAGACTTTATATGCAGTTTTATGGTTATCGTCTCACCTCTGAAATTAGCCAGTTTTCCGTCTTGATCAACAATTCTCAGTCTAAGATTTTGTATTGCTTGTACGGCGATCGGCAGATAAATGACGTGTGATGGCAATTCAACAATCTTATATCCTGGTGGTACACTTGGAAAAAATTCATGAATAGTGTGAACTTTGTGTTCATTTATATAAGCGTCTGATGTGATGTTGCACTCAACTATCAGAGCATTGAGTTTTAATATCTCCACTGGTAAATGAGTGAGTTTTATGTGGTGTCAGCTTTCGATTTGTAAATCCCAGTAGTCTACCAATAGAATCTTGAGGTGTAAAATTTACAAATTGATCACACTTAATTTTACTTCTCAATTCATTATTATTGGCACTTATGCTGATGCTGACTCTGTGTAATTTCTTTTGAATGTATTTTTCAATTTCAGATATTTTGTAACTTCCTGTTGGTATCGTCAAGACTCTCTCTTCAACAGTTTCATATTGTTCAGCTTCTATATTTTCACTCACTGACTCATTTTCCGCCACTGAGATATTGTCATCAAACTTTACAATTATTATGGCATTTCTTTTGACTCTTTTTTTCTTGACTACTTTTTTCTCATCAATATTATTTGTATCAACTTTTTCGATATCCATATTATCCACAAGATAAGAGACATAGAATTCATTAGCATCAACATCAATATTGGGTATTGACTTAAATGTTAATAACTCTACAAGTCCCAGAACATAATTTTTAGCTGGTGATAATTCAATTGGAGGGAAGTAGTTGGCGTTCAACACGGATGTGGATACTGTCAGTGTTAATGTGAACGACTCAGGCATGACTGATGTGTTGTACACAGAGTCACTTCAATTTATAGTTGTCCAGTGAGAAATTTGAGACACAAATGTCCACATATAATCGTATCAAAATCCTGGTATCTTTTGTGATTATATTTTACGCTACCACCAACCAGATATTCCATAAGATCTTGCGGTGGTTGTAAATTACGAAAACTGTCAAAGTAAACCACTTTATCATTATTTTTCTTGTATGCAACCGAATGTGTACCAGGTCCGAGTTTATCATCAAGATTAATAATAGCTGATTCATTTTTTCTTGGTCCAGTTTCAGGTAAATCATTTCTCATAAAAGCACCACGAAAGTTTGGAATTTTTAGAGCTTTAGCATATTTCAGTAAATCGATGTTTGTGAGTGCTTGATGTGGTAGCTCTACTTGTTTTTTTGACTTGCATCCTCTGCCTATCCTGGTCTCAAGTATAAACCTTTACCCATGGATATTTGTTCCATTTTTAAATTATGTCGTTTGCTCTCCTCCAATCGATGTTTAGCTGCACTTGCATCATTTACAGCTTTTGCTATACCAGCTGTACCTCCAGCCAAAGCTCCTGTTGCACTCAGGCCGGCAAAAAGTAGTATTAAAAATGGCAGTACACCACCAACTTTAGATGAAGCTGGTAAAATTCGTGGCAGCTTGATATTTTTTTTCCCACCAGATTTTGTAACTGCCTGACGAGCTCCTTTCGACGCTGTTTTGATTGGATCACCACCAGAAGTCATGGACTTTTTAGCAGCTGTGACAACTTGTCTTAGTGCTACTTGTTTCTTTACACTAGGCTTTCTCTTGCCAGCTGTTCTCTTATCCAACTCCATTCCGAATCTTTTTTTCATCTTTATGATTTGATTTACACTCCACGCAACAGCTTTTTCACCAATACCAGCGTCTTTTGCTTGATAACGTTGCCACGCCTTCTCAGCAAGTATTCGATCAGCCTCGTGACGTGCCGCCAAATTTTCACGATTGTACGAGTATGCGATATCGTGTTCTTTACACGCAGCGTCTAGAGGATTAATTCCGGGATCACCACGAGCTAATATCTTGGCTAGCTTTGTACCTGGTCCACAGTACTGGTATCCAGGTATATGTAGTTTAAATGGTAGCTGATTGATTATACTGTTTACGAAACCTCTACCACTGGTCTCTACACGTCTGCTCTCCATAGTAGCAGCATCATGACTAACTTAAAATGATATAAAACCTGGTGTTTATAGCTCGCTGAGTGAGTTGTTGTTGTAATCGCAAACTATCAATGTGGAATTTAAAAGTCAAAAGGCCAAGTTGCCAGTAATAAATTTTGATCAAATTGTTCAAGGTACAGGAGTGAAAAAAATCAAGAGACACGGTGCTTTATTACCAAAGAATGTACGTGCTATATTTTGTGGTTCATCAAATTGTGGAAAAACAAATGCTCTGCTCTCACTCATCATACACCCCAACGTTTTGAGATTTGATAATATCTATCTCTACTCAAAATCTCTGAACCAGCCGAAATATAAATTTTTAGAATCACTACTTAAACCAATAGAAGGTATTGGATTTTTACATTCAACGAGCACGAAGAAGTACTGAAACCGGAAGATGCAAAACCAAACTCATTGATGATATTTGATGATGTCGCTTGTGAAAAACAAGATCATATCAAAGCATATTTTTGTATGGGTCGTCATAAAGATGTTGACAGTTTTTATCTCTGTCAGACTTATACACGTATCCCTAAACATTTGATACGCGACAATGCAAATCTTATAGTTCTCTTTTGACAAGATGAGATGAACTTGAAACATGTGTATGATGATCAGGTAAATACTGACATGTCATACAACTTATTCAAAGACTTGTGTTCAACATGTTGGAATTGTAAATATGGTTTAGTAGTGATTGACAAAGACAGTGAACTGAACAGTGGAAGATATAGAAAAGGATTTGATTGTTTTATTAGTATAAATTAACTTGTACTTGATAAATAGTAGTCAGAGATTAAGTGAACTCTAAGGCATCAACATGAAGATCGAGGAGCTTTCAAAGCAACGAGATGTCTTACGTCAGATATCTCAGGCTAGTGATGCTATCCTACGGAAGCACAGAATGCTAAAGTTGGGTAAAAACACAGCTGAGAAAGCAATGAGTGAAATGTTCAAGCCTATTGTTACACCTCTGTGGAGTTTAGTCGAATCATCTAAAATCAAACAAGAAGTCAAGCAAGAAGTTAAAAAAAATAATTCAACTGTGAATAATGATACAAAACTTGATGATGCAAGTAATTATGATAGTATTATCTCTAAAGATAGAAGCGGAACTCTGGAAGAAACACAAATATCGCCTGCTGCATCAAGTAACCCTGCTAAGTCAGTTAGCAGTGAAATAAAGTCTCATTTAGCTAAAGTTTACAAAAGAAGTAAAGATATAGATATGAGATATAGCATCCGTCGACGTTTCAATGATTTTTACATTGGTGATTCTGAAATAATTTTTGATGATACTGAGATCAATATAAAAAATGAAACTTACTCAATGACTCCTGGTTTATTGGAATTATTATTTAAAAAATCACCTGATGATTCGAAAGTCACACAAAATGATAAAAATAAATATCTTGAAATTATAAAGATGACAAACGCTCATAGAAAAAATTATAAGCCAGATGGTAGTTTTTATGAAGACTCGACAATCACGTATAATAATTATATTGCTGATTTTCTTGCTAAAAATGCAAACTTATCAAGAGGTAAAGGATTACCTGATTTTATGATTGCGAAAAAGAAAAAAGCACGTATGGATTATGTCTACTGGGATGATCCAAATAAGCAAGTCGACCGTCTTCGTTTACCAATGGCAAAAATGGAAATGAGCAAAAATGACTATCGATATTTTTTAACGTTCACTACCAACTAGTGCTGCAATCAGTGGACCACCAGGGCCACCTGTACGAAGATTTCAAATAACTGTTGATGGTCAGTATGATGTTGAGAGCAAAAGACTGTGTCATGTTGGTAAACCAGCTGAAGACAGTAATGCGGTAACTGTAAAATTTACACGTGATCTTGTGCACAAAGAGCTGTCTCTATTGTATGATAGTATGAGGAATGATCAGTCAGAGATCATTTCACACTTGCACTCTCAAGTGGTAACACTGGACTCTGCTGTGACGCTTTTAAAAAAAGAAAATCAAGAATTAAAAAATATAATAAAACGTATAAAGTCACGAAAAGAATTAATTAATAGAAATAAACAGCGAATAAAAGAATTGGAAGCTCGAATTTTTGTTGACAATGAAGGACAAAAAATCGGTAATAGCATATGAGCTGCACAGACCAGCACCTAGAAATTACCAACGTCATCATGTTGACATACGAGCACTTGATGAAACTTGGCAAGCTGATCTAGTTGAAATGATTCCTTATGCAACAGTAAATAAAGGAAACAAATATCTGCTGACTGTCATAGATATTTTTTCAAAGTATGCTTGGGCTGTACCAATTAAAAGTAAAAGTGGCAGTGATGTCACTAGTGCAATGAAATATATATTTCAACAAGGACGTGTACCAAAAAATCTGCATGTTGACTAAGGCAAAGAATTTTATAACAAAAAATTTCAAGAACTTATGAAACGTAAAAATATCAACATGTACTCAACATTCAGCAACTTGAAGGCATCAATATATGAACATTTTAATCGAACACTCAAGACTAACATGTGGCATCAATTCACCGCTCATGGCAATTATAAGTGGATTGATATATTGGAAGATTTAGTACATAAATATAATACTAGAAAACATCGTACTCTTCAACTGAAACCTATTGATGTATCTGCTAAAAATGAGAAGCAGATATTTGAAAAAATATACAAACCTCTTTAAGCTCAGCGGCAAGCACGAAAAAATAAATTCGAAGTTGGAGACAAAGTTCGAATCAGCAAGTACAAACATGTGTTTGAAAAAGGCTACACACCCAACTGGACCACTGAAATTTTTACAATCAAGACAGTGCAGAATACAAATTCAACAACATACAAACTTGTAGACTATCAGGATAAGCCAATTGAAGGTGGATTTTATGTTGAAGAACTCAGCCAAGTCAAGCATCCAGATGTCTATCTAATAGAAAAAATTATAAAAAAAAGTGGAAATAAATTATATGTAAAGTGGCTTGGCTTCGACAGCTCTCACAACACCTGGATTGATAAATCAGATCTATAAAACTTATATTGTATTCTAATAAATAAAAACAATATTTTTAATTGTATATATACATTTTTTTTTATTTTCAAACCATAAAACTAATTTCCATAAGTTCTTTTTTTTTAATTTACATAAGTTCTATTTTTTTAATTACATAAGGTTTTTTTTTATAATTATTATCCTATCATCATCATCATCATCATCATCTACAATTATTTTCGTATTTTTATAACCCCATGGTAGGGTGTCGTGGCTGCCATCAATGAGCTGGCGCTTATTATCAGCCCAACTCAATGCAATTTTATTTTGCACAATTGTCTTTACATTATGTTTGTTTGATTTTATTAGGTATTGTTTCTTAGTTAAATTTACATGATTATCTAAACATTGCATAAAATCATCAAACATGATTGTCCTCAGAGTAGGAACCTTGACTCCCTTTGCACGTTTCTTATCTTTTTCGTTCTTATAAGTCCTGAATGCATATAATTTAGCCCCGAGTTCAGTGAATTCAGTCATAATTTCACCATTATTTTCATCCTTCATTAGACCCAGGACTTTTTTATTAGCTAATGGCATATTATAAACATTATCTTCGGGGTAGTCAGAGGTATCGAACTTTGAGACATCACGTTTGCAGGGTTGCCAGAAAATTTTTTTTCAAAGTAGCCGAGCCACAGAGCTCATCGAGTTACTAAAAAAAACACAGTGTGGCGCTGAAGTTGAAACTTAAAATAAGCGCCAATATTCAAATTCATTGTGTGTCAATTTTGTGAAGTATTGAATATAAGTATAAAATAATTGTATAATTAATAAACAAATGATTAAATTAGAGGTTTTCATTTATCGTAAAAGAATAATAATTTCATATCTTAAAAAATAATAATTTTTCTTTTATTCAATAATCTATAAGATTTACATATGGCATTTGTACTTTTATCTTTTTATATTTGATAAAGGTTTCTCAAACTATAGTTGTTTATTAATAATTAAAGATTTCTTATATTAGTACCATTATAATTTAATAAATTTTTGGAAACGTTAAATCCTTAGTATTATATATTCATTTAAGTGATATAGTAAAACAATTATTATTACTATCACAAAGTTATAAATATAATTATGGTCAATTCACAGCAAAAATCTAATTGACTTGGCCAAGTAATTATCGTTATTATTAAAAGTAAAAAATACCTATGATTAATCAATTGTAAATATTCTATCAGCAAAGCAGAATTCTCACTGCAGTCATTACATTTTTTGAATATAAAAAATACGTTTGATTAATCTATTACAAGTTATTACGCTCAGTATCACAAATTTTCGATGCTAATACATACTTATAACTAATATATAGCACTTTGTTATCAACTTAAATAAGTTATTCGGTACAATACTCATTATTCTCATCATCATTATCAATACTCGCAATCAAAGTAATAGACTCCAGTAGGCCGTCATCAGTTTCAACTCGATTAGCTATGTCTATTGTTTTGATAGAGCTCTCATACATCTTACTATTAAATAACTTAAGCATATATTCTGGAGGTGCATATTTGGTACAACAGACTCCCATTACTCTCATATGTATACGAATTCTCATAAGTGCCGTTAGCATGGGTAACAGCAAACGATTTCGTGTTTTACTTTTAATAATGCTCATAATACTAAACGTTCGTTCCACATCAGCATTGCTTATTGGTAAAGACAACGCACGAAGTGCAAAGGATGCTAAATCTTTAAAACTTTGTTCACCTTGACTATTTGTTATGCTCAGAACAGCAATCCAAAAGTCAATCGGCTTAACATTTTCATCAAATTTTTCAGATATATCATGCATCCTTAACGTGTTTAATAACCTCCACTGTCTTTCAATTGCATCTTTATCTATATCTTCAGATGACAAGTCCCATGGTAAATTCTCAATCACATCATTTGATAAGCTTAAACAATTCTTTGGTATAAAATATTTTAGATTATCAATAACAACAAGATTAGACGGCAATCTTTTGACTAGCTCTTCACATAAAACTATAATAAATTGAAGCGATCGTAGTTTTACTTCGTGTAAGTGATTTTCGGGCATAGTTTTTTTTTTTAGCCAAAGCTGCAAACCGTATACCGAAATCAACCGAATCAATATGCAATAAAGAATTTCCGATCGCATGCTTTGAATTTGATAAAGCACGTTGTACTGCTATAATATCTGCTTGATGAAGCATTGTAGCAGACTTATCAGATGTCAATGGCCTAAGAAAACTAGGTTTGAATATACGCCTGGAAAAAGATAATAACAAAGAACGTAAATCCGCGTATAATTTAGTCACATCAGCATCAGCAGCTTGGAATGCTAAATTCATCGTCGTTACCTCACGCAATACTTGGTCCAAAAACAGTAGGTATAAACGATTTCTATCGTCGTTGTACATTTCTGCAAGACTTTTAGCAATGTATGACTTGTTAGTCGATGAATTTTTAATTACATTGAAATAACTTTTTAATTCTTCCCATTGTTTTAAATTAGATGTTACAGATCCAGTCAATGACAACCAACGAGTAGGTGCTAATTGTATCAGTTTTGAAGGTTTCTTCCCAGGATTCATTTTTGAGTATAAATCTTGATATGTATTCAAGTGCAATGAACTATTCGCAAACCAGTTTTTCGAATTTTGAAGAAGAAATTCTAAGTTTGAGGGTAACTGTTCTGATGCTTTAGCTGCAACTAAGTTCAAAGAATGACAACTACATTTAAGTAGCTGCACTCGTGGATACTTTTTTTTAATCAACACATACAAACTGTGGTTCACACCAAAAAGATTACTCGCACCGTCAGTACCAATGCCTACAAGTTTCTCCATATTTAATCCAAGTTTATTTGTAAATTCTTCGAAATCGAGAAACAATTAGTCTGCTGTAGCTACAGTGACTTCATTAAAGCCCAAAAAGTATGTTAACATTTTCTTTTGTTTTTTACTAAAGTATCTGATACAATAGGCCATATATTTCATTGTTGACACGTCTGTGAATTCATCCAGCAACAAAGAATAAATTTCCTCACCCAAATCTTCGAGTAGCTCTCTTAACATACCAGGCGCAATGACATTTAGAATAAGTTTTGAACATTTTGTTCGATGTAATCTTAATTTGGTAAGCTGGCTTCCTTTACCTACTTCTTTTAGCATTTCACACAAGTGATCGACACTTTTCAAAGAGCCATGAGCAGCATTATCCAAAACTAATTTTAATTCTGCTAATTTTAATGCATCATTTACATTAGATACTCCTAAAATAATCAAAAGATTATTAACATTAACGTTTATAAGAACATATATAAAATATTAATGTTATAGACACTGTTTTAAATTTTACCAATGCCAGTTAAAGTTGATTGTTTTTTTATATTGAAAGCATTTATTTTACTGGTCTGAGCTTGAGTACCAAGATGTTTTTTTAAATCATGCTTCTGAGCTCGTAACGGAATACGGCAGACTTTACAATAGGCGTCACCTCGAGCAGAGCTGATTAAACTTTCTGGAGCCTTACACAGCCATCCTAAAATAAGTAAATTATTAAATTGTTAGTCGTAGAAATTTACGAAGAGTAAAGGTTAAACATACTCAACTACAAAATACAAAAAATTCCATAATAATTAATAAATGTAGGGATCAACGCACCTTTAAAAAAATCTTCTTTTTCCCATTCTTCCCGATATTTTTTTTTTTTTTTTTTGTAATAATCACTTTTCCCATTTTTAATTTTTATCAATTTAATATTTATTATATAAATTATTAAATAAGAACAGATCATATATGTTATACGGGTTATATGTTATACAAAATTTATTAGTATAATAAATATACTCATGGTGGCACTGTTAAATAGCGGGAAATAAAAAAAAATTATTTTCGGTCAATTCATTGGACCTTGTCTCACGTTACCAAGTTTTAGTAACGCAAAAAAAAAATTGTTTTGTAAAATCGAAGTAGCCTAATTGGCTACCGGGAGCCAAATGATAAAGTTAAGTCGCCAAATCAGTTGCTGTGTAGCCTAAATGGCGACAAATCGCCTCATCTGGCAACCCTGCACGTTTGATGATTTTATAGATGTATAGTACAGTGAAATGATAGATGAGGCTGTCTGTGTCTGTGTACATTAATTTAGACTCATCGTTTTTAAAGTTCTTTTTTACATAATTTTAATGAAAATCGTAAATAAATGTTTTGGATAAATCTAAAATACAAAAGCCTACAAAGATCGGTTTATTGAAACAGATTTTTACTTTCTTCATCTTAACAATTACCATATCTTTATCAAATATGGTAAGACTATGGAAATTTGGCTTACATATCATTTTTTCGACTCCATATCTACCATCCCATTCAGTTTTTAATTGTACATCTTTGTGCTTTCTTACATTTTCCATAGTCTTACCAAATACAGCGTTGTTCATTAGTTTATAAAAATTTTTTTCAAACTCATTCTTTGCTAATTTTCTACAGTCAGTATTTTTATCTGCATAAGTTTTGAGCCAAAGTGATTGTTTGAAATGTAATACTCTGTGTATTTTTGTTAACATTAATTCTAACTCTAGACATTCTTTTAAATTTTTATAATGTATTATATAATTTTTTTTATCGTACAGAGTAGATGATAATTTCGAGTGCTAGAATCCTGGCGGTACAAAGTGCTCAGGGCACAAGAGCAAGTCCTTGTGAAGCTCGTGTAAGTCTTCAGGATACTCTAAATCTACTTCTAATATATATCCTGTATCATCATTATCATTTAAAAATTTATTTACATTATCATCAACATTTTCCACCCACTCAAATGAACCAGTCGACAGTGGCATACTCATTGCTGCACCATACAAGTTATTTACATGATAGTACATTAAATAGGATTCAGCTTTACTTGAATCAAAGTCTTCACCCATGTACCGATTATTAGCAGCAGCATAACGGTTTGTACACTAAGATACCCCACCTCTGATGCCTTTTTCAATAAAAAGTACCATTTCAGGATCAGTCAGAAGCTGAAGTTCCACACACGTGTATTTTAGCATAGCATCATTGGACAGATCAGGAGCAGTATAGTAATGTAATGGATCTAGATTATAAGTTTTGAAGCAGCTTTGTCTAAAATTACCAACGACATCTGCTAGAAGAAGTACATCAGTTTTAAGATATAAATCTGAGTACTCTCCTAGTGTTTTGATGTCGAATTTATTTCAGATTAGCTGAGCAAAAAAATAATCCTCATCAGAGACACTTTCATTTGTTAATTTTGAGAAGAATGATACTTGATCAGGCAATTATTTGTCATTAAGTTTATCAGTACTTGAAATATATTCATATGGAAATATGCCTTTGCGAGTAACTAATTTTAATTCATCTGGATCAGGATAGTGAAGTTTTGTTATAAGCTTTTCATCATCACCAAGATAAGAAGCTAATTTTTTAAGGCTGGATGCCATAAATCTGAATGAGTCTATGAAACATAATGACACTGAAGTATTTTCTATTGATTTTGTAAAAGATATATATTTTTTTTTATTAATTAGTAGTAAAGTTACATCACCTTTAATGAATGTAGCTAAACTTTTAATTAAAAAATGTGAATCGTAACCAGATAAATTGTGAAAGACTATGGGTATAACATGAGACTTTGGATAATTAACATTACAAGATATATGAGCTGGGCCGCCATAATCACCAGTGAAATGACAGTGATCATAACACTTATCAGTATTAGTAGTAATTATTTTTTCGCAAATATGGCAAACAGTTGCCTGATCATGTGACTCTTGCTGCTGTTTAGTAAGTGGCTTCATTGGTATAGGATTTTTCAAATATCCTTCAAACTCAATAGCTAATTTTTCTAACTTTCAAATAAACCAATCAATACAAGATGTTGAACGATTTAATTCAAATTTAGATAATTCATTATTATAAGTACAATGTTGATAGAATGCTACACTATGTGGAACATGCTTCTGAGTTTCATCATCTCCGTGCGTTTTTTCTAGTGTACATTCCAAGTCTGCATATACAACAAAAGGCACGGTATTTTTATATTGATAGTTTTTGAATTTTTAAATTTAATCTTTTTCCTTTGGAAATGTCATATGGACTTTATTCATCTTAAAACAATCAGCTTTGTGATTTTCATATGAATAATCAAATCTAAAATGATTCAAACATTTATCACAAAAAAATAGTTTGCATTTTGACATTGTAATTTGGGTTTTAACTAACCGTGAAAGATCTTTGATTAAAGCAAAGTAAAATTTCGGTTGAAAATTTTTAATATCAAAATCTGATTTATTCAATTTAATATTTTGCTGTACCATTAAGAGATGAATAACTTTTTTACCAGACTTTATGAGTAAACTTAAGTATAATGGAATTATTGTACTTTTATCAGATTTTCTGTTGCGAAATTCCAACTCGATACCATAGACATTGATTGATAAATTATTTAATTTTTCAAATTTCGGTATATCATTTAAAGTTATTGGAAAATTTATACCTGCATATTCTAATATTGAGCTGAAGTGAGGGTATGATGTTTTTCTCACAGAATTAATATTAGCTGGATGTGATGCTGCAACTGCGCTCCATAAAAAACAGTGTTCATCAAAATTTTCAATGTTTAATACTGCTTTTTTCGCTTGTATGTCCTTGGGTAGCTTTACGAACGTTGAATCTCTAGCTTGAAGAGGCGTATATTTTGACATTGTAATTATCAAATTGTGGATTTCAGTTAAAGACCATCCAGAATCCTTTTGATTGAATTCCTCGACTTTCTTCAGCAATTTATCATTCACATGATCCTCATACCAAGTAGCAAGAGATGTTGCAGGTAAAATGTCTCGGCTCTTGGTGTTAAATGACTTTGTTACTTCAATGACATTTTCAGCTTTTACATTTCTGAATTTACAAATTAATTCAACATTTACTTTAAACCCAGCAACATCTCTGAGCATATTTTCAACTTTTTCAATGGTAACGTCTTGAGCATCATCAAGAAAAGCACAAAGATCTGTATGAGCTTGATTCACCACACATCCTGATCTAATATTATTTGAGAGTGCGTTTTCAAGATCTTGCCACTTGATGAGACGTCGGTTTGTACGTAAGTCACCACCAGTTACTTCTCCACTCAATTGTGCAAATTGATCTGCATACCAGTATAAAAGTACAATATTTGCACGTACACTTCTTCTGACTTGAACATTTATTTGCGCATATAGCAAGATCTCATTGAAGTAATCAATTTTATCAGTGCACACTTGATAACACTTTTGACAATGTTCTTCAGCTAATAGCTGATCATGTAAATCATTAAATGATTTAATTATTGAATCTACTGGACGCTGAAGCGCCACAATAAAATCGTTTTGTGATTAATTTTTTTAAAAGTTCATCACTAAGTTAATGTTTATAATTACACTTGAAAGTTTATCACTAGTATTGTTTATTAAGTAGTTTTTATGTATAAATTAATTAGTTTAGTGAAAAAAATTTTTAAAAATCACTACGATTGTTCATTTAAAATTTATCACTAAAACACTTAAATTATTTATATATTGTTCAAATAACTACTTATAAATTGTTAATCACTACATTAGTATTATATATAAATTAATATATTTTTAAAAAATCACTACAATTGTTCATTTAAAAATTTATCACTGAAATTATTTATACATTGTTCAAATAGTCACTTAAAACATTGTTTATAGAAATTTCATTATTATAAAAAAATTTTTAGAAAAAAAATTTTAAAACGCACACACAAAGAACTTCAAATCGTTGGAGATATTTTGAGCAGAAATTCGCACTTCATTGATGGAACTCGTACTTCTTTTTTGTGAAGTATGCTCTCGCGCGGTGCTTTTATAGATGGGGGATGACTCATCAATTGCGCAGTAGAAAGTTTCTAGTTCTCAAAAGTACCGACCTTATAAAATAAAATCACCCGAAACTTGAAAAAATCCCCTAGAAAATGTCAATAATTCCCTAGAAAAGAATAAAAATTCCCTATATTGCATCACCATAACCTAAGATCTAGATGGCGCGACGGAAGGTTTGACGTCATCTATTACGCAGTTACAAATTTAACTGTATGATTCATGATCTAAAAATAGAATCGAGTGAGTCATCATCGAAAAATAAACTCTCTGGAATATTCTACTGCGCAGTTAAAAAATAGAACAAAGGAATTTTTTAAGCCAATCAAATTAATTAAAAAATAGAGTGGTGGGGAGATAATAAAAAAATAGTTGAGCTGAACTTTTTAATACTTCAGTTCATTTTTGACTGTTGCCGAGATACAAGCTATAAAAATGGAAATGATACTGGATGTACAGGGATTCAGTGGTCCCGATAATCAGCGTATCGTGAAAGAACTTGCTACAATTACAATTTAACATGTAATTGATGATGTTGAAGAGTTATCATGTACATTATTCAAGCCACCTTATCACTGGAAATCATTATCACATCAATATCAACGTCTAAATACTTGGGTAACACATTATTATCATGGAATTAAGTGGAATGCTGAAAATACATCATATTATAAGCTAAATAAAGTAATTAATTAATTATGTAACACGTTATTTTAAATACATTTACGTGAAGAGTTATAAAAAGAAGTTATGGATAAACGATTTAATTGAACACGTAGAAAATTGTAATTAATTTAGATGACTTTAAATGTCTCGTGCTAAAAAATTAAAAATTATTCAACAATGATTTTTGTGAATATCATTGTCAATTAAATAATAATAATAATAATTATTCATGTGCACTTGGAAATGTAAAAATGTTAAAAGATTGGTCTATAAACACTCGGATGTTATCAGAATTTAAATTATATGAAGCATGGATTTGCGATAATTTGGCTGCTATTGCATCGTATGAATGAGTACCACGAAACCGCCGACAAGCAATCGCAGCAGACTTCCGCATTAAAGTTTCTGGATTAATCTAAAAAATAAAATTATTCAAATTAAAGTTTTGTTTCTGGTGACTCATTAAATATATTTGTAAGACTCTATATCAATTTAATTGCTACTTAATTATATTTATCATCGAATTTAATACTAATAATAATAATAATAATAACAATAATAATCATCATTATCATCATCATAACAATACTAAATTGGTTCGCTAATTATTACCCAACTTGCTGTAACCCCAAAAAACCGTCGATTTCCACCGGTCCAGACATCAGCTGTGGTAGATACTAAGTAACCAACATCTTCCACGGATTTTACTGACTCTTTGATTTCTTCAAAAATTATGGCAGTTTGCAAATCAATTTTTTTTTGCACTTGATATCTCGTCAAATGTTTCAATCGCTTTGTTCCTTTCTTAATATTACAATCTATAGATAAATTTGATAAATAAATATAACATAGTATTGCAATGAAAACACGTGAATAAATATATAGAAAAATAAGCTCATACGATCAAAGATTTGTAGAAATGATAGTTTCTTGACGATATTTTGAGGCAGTGATGTATTCATGATTAAAGTAACAATGTCATTATAAAATTGTTCAGTATTATATACATATGACCAGCGTGATTGATACTATTAGTCGGTTTTCGGCTTCTTTTTTCTTTAGCATACTGTTGATATTCATTATGAATCGCTGGGTAAATTTTCTAAAAGGAGAAAGATTAATAGTCATTTAGATTTCAAAATAAGTTTAAAAAAAAAAACGTCAAATTACAAAATAATTTTTTTTATTTGAACATAATAATTGTTATGTCCGGATGACATAACTAATTAATTAATTAAATATTAATTAATTAGAGTGAAATATTTTTACCCTGGCGGTTAAACCAATAGGTAGGGAGTCAAGGCTAGGAAAAACAACTACATCTATGAATAACCTCAGTAATAAAAAAATATTAATTTCAATTCATAAACTATATTCTGAATTATTACATAGATTTTTAACACGATACAATTTATAAAATAACAGAACTTACATTAGTGAAGAGCGCTCCATATCTCGCTGCCGATGTTAAATCAGAGAAATGTTAAGGATCTGGAAGGTAACTTTTAAGGAAACTAGGAAAACTAAGAAAAACTCAAGTTGAGTCAATAACGTTGGGACTATAACCGACTGCTTCTCTTAGCACTTCTTGGCTCCCACATCAACAGAAAAATATGGGCGTTTAACTCATGAAAATTTTGGGTTCGGGGGAAAATTCAAGCCAATAGAAATTTTTCAGGGGCTGGAAATTTCCCCTTCCGTTAGGGCCCAACGTTTCGGGAGTCGCACTAGTCTCCCTCTACATTAGTCCAGACCATTATTTATCTAAATATTTATTTATTTGTTTAATTAATTATTTAATTGTTTATTTATTTATTTATTTATTTAACTTTTTTTTGTTTATTTAATTATTTAGTTAATCATTTACGGAGCTATTTATTTAATTAAGATTTGATTTAAACTATTTCTAAAAATTTAGTTCTTTACTTCCCAGTTTACAAATTGATTTTGTTATTATCTCATTTTTGTTCTGTGTTTCCTTTTTATGTAAACAATTTATCGGCTAATTTCGAAATTTCAATTTGTTCTTATTATTAAATTTCCTATTATCTTATTTCTATTAGTTAATTTTCTAACTTCATTTTATTTTTATTATTTCATTTTCGCTTTTATATATTTTCTTTGTTAATTTTTTTTTGTTTAGTTAAAACTAAGTGAAACCTTCATCTTTCTATTCCTTAAAATAGAACATTCAAGTATAACCCTCGGTAATTCTCAAAACTCTTAGTTAAATATATTTTTAAAGTACTTTTTTTTTATATTATATTTACTTAGGCCTAGTTATTGTAGAGAACCTTCCTTTTAAAAGTGCAATGGATAATAAAATTGGACAATTTACGACCTTGGGCCTACGGTTTCTTAGGACCCACGTAAGCTGTTAAGGTTTTAATTTTAGTCTGTACCGATGCACGGTGTGCAGTCGGATTCCGAGAAACATAAGCGATAAAAAAACTAACCGATAATACAGTTGAAGAAAATATCTCCAAATCTGTAAATTTCCAGGCCGGAAATGCCTCCTAAAATAGAGATAAAAAAAAGGTTCTCACAAATATTCCTTTATAATAGACAAATTTATTTCCGAAAGACTGATAAAATATAATGCAGATGTACTAAAACTAAAATAAAATATCGAAAGAATATTATAAAATAATGTATATGAGAAAAGGAAATTTTAATTGTCGGCGGTATACGCCCGACATAACATAATGAACGAATTACAATAGAATTAGATACCGATTATTTCAGTGATAATTAAACTATTTATCTTTCTACTAGGAAAATCGAAGATTTTCGAAAAATTTGGGACTGTCCCGCAATGTCAACCGATTTCAAGTTTTTTAACTTCCCGCTAAGAAAACCGACGATATTCAAAAATTTCGGGAAGTTATTGTTTTCATCCCGATTTTCGAAAATCGAGTTTTCATCAGATGTCGACGTTTTGAGGTCCTAGAAAGCTATTCTGACTATTTTCAGAATGATGTCCGAGTGTGTATATGTATGTGTGTGTGTGTGTGTGTGTGTGTGTGTGTGTGTGTGTGTGTGTGTGTGTGTGTATGTAAACTCTTTGTAACTTTTGAACTAATGAATCGATTTGGATGGTTGAGGTGGCAATCGAAAGAGCTTGTTGGCCATCAACATTCCTGAAAATTTCAGATTATTTGATTAAATATACTCGAAAATATTTGCGAATTACGAAAAAAAAAAAATTTTTTTTTTAGTTTTTTATTGATTTCTCAAAAACGACTTATACGATCGACTTCAAAATCTAATCAGATCTAGTACTCAATAAAAAGCGTCGATTGCCACCTTAAACATCAAAATCGATTGATTAGTTCAAAAGATATCGGCGTTGAAAAGTTAAAAAAATAACATTTTATGTTATTTTTTCCGGATAAATCATAATATAACGTACTAAAATGTTCCTGATATCATACCACCTCATCTATTTTATGGTTTCTTTTGATCATATAATGTCATCGAACTTGGTTTTTAGTTTAAATCATATTATCAACAAAAAAATCGATAAAACGTAGTTTTTAATATTTTTATTGGATATTTCATATTTTATTGTTTCTTACATGAGTCAAAACTTATTTAAATCTTGATTTTGATCCCTGACATTGATTTCTGCCTCAATACACTTATTTTACTGAACATAATCAGGAACTAAATTTTAAAAACCGCTTCATTGATGATTTTCATTTCTTAAATTTTCAAACTTCAGCATAACAGATAACTTGTTAGAGCTTGAAAAGATCGTAAAAAAACAATTGCATGTGATAGCATTTTCGAGCTCGAAGAGCTCGAAAATATATCTACACTAATGTTTTCGAGCTCTTTGAGGTCGAAAACAGCGGGAAGTTTTGGGGCTGGCCCGCAGGGTCAACCGACGCCCAGATTTTTTTTTTATTTCTACGCGGGACAATTTTTTTTTAATAAGAAAATAATGTAAATACTTTGTGCTCGGAAATTTACTCCCATTCAACATTTAATTTTATTGTGTAATCTTAAATTGCGTTAAGACTTACTTTCAAATGAGTAGTGAAATTTGATGTAACGCGTAAAGAACCAATAATTGTTTTAGGAGGCTCACAAAAACAACAAATCGCGTGTATTTTATCGTTTTAATTTGACTTTTCAAAATTAACTTTGAAGAATTTCCCACCTAAAGAAGGAATACTTGCAACTTCTTCTGCAAAACTTTTTTTTCGATTTTGAAGTAGATTTGACTTCATCGGTCAAACTATTATTTGTAATGTCTTCATTATTACTATTATTAAAGTGAGCACCATCTTCACAGTATGAAACATTAATATCATTTTTATTATTGTTCGGATCATGACTGTAATCTAAGACCTGACTGTGATGTTCTTCGAATGATAGACTTTTAGTTGTTATTCAGCTCTCCTAAATTGTCATCACTTTCTGTGTTGTCCGTTTCAATACTCATAGATGCTGTGTTCTCAATCGAACAATCGTCCTTCGCTTTTTTTTCAGGTGACTCCATCGTTTTAATGACCTTAATGCTACAAAAATATCAACATTTTTAAAATGAAAACACAATTCATCCTTGTTGATCTTTATTAATTGTTTTATATTTCCAACATTAAATTATAAAGATTAGTGAATAACAGTTATTCAATTCATTATATCCTAATTATTTTAGATCCATTATTTTAATTATTTCAGATAATTGTATAATTAATACTTACTTTAGTGTTTCGAGTTTCAGTTCAAACAATTCTGAAAGGTTATGTGTTTAATATGACTTATGACACTAGTAACATACACTTCATTATTTGTACTCGCTCCGTGCGCGGCAGCAGCGCCGAGAAATATATGAACTAAAGGAGGATGTTGAAGTACATAGAACACATAGTTTAGTGGGAGTTCGAATTAAAAATTACATTTCTTTATTGTAATAAAAATAATATGTAGAAAAAAAGCAAGTGACAAGTTTATTACATTATTATTATATGTTGTTATCAGTTCAGCTAATACGAATGAAGTATGATCATTAAAAAAATACCAAATGAAATACTTAGAAGTCAGTGAAGAGTTGGTTATAACAGCTATTGTCAAAGTTTAACAAAATAATAACACTAAATAAAAACATGTTAAAAAACTTAAATTATTATTTTTTAACAAAATTCTTATATATTTATAAACTAATTTTTTATTTTCTTTACATTTAGTTTCAAAGAAAAAATCAAATTAATTATAAAAACTCGATTTCAGTCAATTACCCATGAGATTGCATTCCAGGCTCAGACAATAATTAAAGGCAAATATCTGGTCCTAGCTCACTTCCATCAACACTTAATGAAAAATGAAATGGAATTATTAATAAATTTTTTAATACAAGATGTATGAATGATAATAGTTTTACACTTACTGTTATAGACATCGGATAATTTTTTTTAGTATTAAGTAAATAAATAAATGAACAACTCAAAATATAAATTTTCTTTATTATTGTTTGAAAATAAAAATAAACTGTCTATAAAAAAAACCTATAAATTTTCTGATGCCTTCAATTTTCAGTGTCACTTTCATGCTTGGAATTAAGGTTATGGTAGTACTTACTTTTCCTTTTTTACTGCAGCTATCCATTTTTTTCTCTGATTTAATTTCCATGCCGCAACAGGAAATTTATAAAATTTGCAATCACTTTTTCTACTTGTATGCTTACAGCTTACAACACAACAACTTAAGTGGCTCATTTTTTTCTTTTTAATTAAAAACACAAAAAATTCAAATTAACACGTATATTTGTTATGCCGAAAGAATAAAATATCCTCCGTTAGTACCAAAATCATCCATAGCTCACGCTGGCACATCGATTAGGTTTCCCCTACCAAGACTTCGCACGGAGCGAATATCACACCGGTGCCACAATACCGATCACAAGTAGTGTTGACAACCAATTTTCTTATACCTCGTAACTAGACCTAAAGTACCAACATAACAGATGCAAAGACTTCTCAAGTAACTGGCGGGCAAAAAGTATCATATTCAAATGATGTTTTATTTAATTCGATACGTTAAATAAATTTTTTTGATGATATGACAAATAAGTAAAATTTTTCAATTTATCCTGAGAGTTTGAGTTATTCAAATTTTATTTCTGTGGAGATCGTAAAATTGTTTTTTTTTTTTTTTTTAATTTAAGCTTTCAGAAACAATAAATTTTTATTCAGCTAAAGCAAGTTTAAGATGACACGAAAAATTTATTTGTTACTTTAAAAAAAATCCAAATTCAGGAAAAAAACCTAATTTCGAAAAAATTCAAATTTTGAAAAAAAAAAAAACCTTTTTTGCATTTCTGTATTTTTTTTCACCATAATTATATCGATTCCCAAAAACAAAAAATTCTTAAACACCTTTTATATTATTATCATGAATTTCTTAGTGCGTGTGAATATGAAAGACATGAGAAAGTTTCTGAATTTTGAATGACAAAAATGTGATACTTAAGGATAAACCATATTAATTTCTATTTAAAAAATCTCTAAATACGCATTTTATTATTTTTAAGTGAATAACATCTATTTTATTTTCATTCGATAAAAAAAAAGAATTCCACCGAGTAGTTCTGGTAATAATATAAATAAAATCTTTCTCGCAGTGAAATTCACTTCCTGAGTGCTCAAATCAATTAAAAATCATCGGCATTCACTTTTCAAATCTTTCCGCTTTACGTAAATTCGCTACAGCGTACATTTTCTGAAAATTGTATTGAATAAGATTTTTTAATTATCAATTCTTTGAAAAATAATTTCAATAAAGATTTTAAATCATTGATTTTTCGAAAAATGTTTTGATTAAAATTTTATACTTATTAAATTTTTGAAAAACTTTTCAGTCAAGTTTTCCAAATTATTAATTGTTTCAAAAATTAATGATATGTAAAACGTTCAATTAATAAATTTTTCAAAAAATTGATCATTTCAATAATTTAATTAATACAATTTAACAAAAATTAATAATTTAAAAAATTCAATTAATGTAATTTTCAAAAAATTAGTAATTAAGAGAATTTAATTAACCCATTTTTCAAAAATTAATAATTTAAAAAATTCAATTAATGTAATTTTCAAAAAATTAGTAATTAAGAGAATTTAATTAACCCATTTTTCAAAAAATTCAATTAATGCAATTTTCATAAAATTAGTAATTAAGAGAATTTAATTAATACATTTTTCACAAAATTATAACAGGGCTAAGCTGTTACTCTGGTCGTCCTTAAATTACCTTTTTAAGGGCGCCACTGGAAGGATTAAACGGTCTTCCAGAACCGGTTCTTAATATTCAGGGTCGGTGTAAATTTTAATTGTAAGAGAAGGAAGAGGAAGGATAATTTTATAAAGAAACTAGATTTATTTATTATCACAATATTTACTTTTATTAATTCCCAACCTTGTAAATAAAACCTTATAATTTTCACAACTTATAACCTTTGACCTTAAACCTTATAACTTTATAACTTTATACCTTATAACTATTAACCTTATAACTATTAAACCTAATACCTTTTGACCTTATAACCTTTAGAGCTTATAACTATTAACCTTTTGACCTTATAACTTTTGACCATATAAAATTCTACCAATTACCTTTGGCGACTTAATACTAAATTGTCACTACCTTGGCATCACACACTCTCACACACTCGGTTAAAATCATTGCCAATTACCTTTGGACTTACAATTTAAAATCGGTTACCTCCCGAATTATTTATTAACTATTCTATACATTTTAAAATTCATTTCCTACACACACACTGCACTCGAGTCCCCTGGACTTTTACCTCACACACTGACTTTAAAATGACTATTTCCGCCACGCACTTAATAAATTAATTAATTAATTTATGAAGAAAAATTATTATTATTAATTAATTAATTTCAGTATAACTCCTTTACAACAACTATTATTAATTCTTCCATTATAATACTGACCCAAAATTACTAGATTTAATATTTTAAGTTTAGTCCGTAACATCTCATCTCTGTTTTCTTTTACTCAACACTCGACTTACTCGACTTTTTCCTTTATAAATTTTCTTTTATACCGAGTATATTTTTATAATAATTTTATCAACTAATTTTATTTATAATTTTATTTATTACTTTACTTTAATTATTAATTTTTATTTTATTAATTTAATAAATCTAACTTAGGTCCTTGTCTAGTTATGGAAACTAATTTTTATTAATTTATTAATTTTGTTGATTTAATTATTTTTAATTAATATTTAATTTATAACAACGCGGATTAGAATATGAAAATTTCTGGCTCGTCATTCACGATCGGCCTAGAAATTTCTACGACGCATATAACTCCGGTGATGGCCTGGAATTATAAGGCGACGCCCTGGACCCGGCAATTGGGCCTGGTTCCAGTTAGACAACCATCTGGCTTAATTTTTATTAATAAATTAATTTTATGACTAATTAATTATTGACTATGGGCCTAGACGCGGATTGCCCCCGACGAACGACTAAGTATTTTGAATTAAATTAATTTTCTGGCTTCGGCCTAAAATAATTAATCTAATTAATACCTGATTCTTTTCCTGATGCGGTTTCTCTTTTTATTTTCACCGTCTCTCGTCAGATCCTCCGGTTGTCTCTCGTCTTTTCTCCTGTTAATTCTCGTCTTTCCCTCTTGTTATTTTTCTTTCGGTTCTTTGTTAGCTCCTTTACCTGCTTTTCCAAATAATTAATATACTGTTATCAAAGGTACCGGCTAATGGCCTGGTATCAATAATAGTTAATAAAAATATCGCTTGGTTCCACAAAAGAATCCAAGTCTATAATTAATTAATTACCTGTCTAATGGAGAGCGTCTTAAACTTTCGGCGTCTTGTCCGGTTGTGTGTCTCGGCCTGAGTTTTCTCTTCACTTATAATTGTACACCCACTCGACCGAATTCGGCAACTTCCGGAAACTTCGCCACCCCTACTTATCACTAAGTGGGACTGACAGACATGCCCCTACGATTTCCGCGCGGGACGACAGTCGCACTCTACCTCGGATAACACTGGGGCAGTAATAGATTATATCGACCGCGCACATGATAGAAAATCACGGCAACTGAGCACGGAAAATTCAAAATTCCCTGTTACAAAATTAATAATTTAAAAAATTCAATTAATGCAATTTTCAAAAAATTAGTAATTAAGAGAATTTTATGAATACATTTTTCAAAAAATTCATAATTTAAAAAATTCAATTGATGCATTTTCAAAAAATTAGTGATTAAGAGAATTTAATTAATCCATTTTTCTAAAAATTAATAATTGAATCAAAAATTAATTATCAAAAAAATGCATTTTTTGCAACCCTGCTGCTGTCACGAGAGAGAAAAAATTTTTAAACAAAAAATCCGAATTTCAATCATTTTTGATAATTCCAAAATTCGTGAGCGATCTCTTGAAAATTTTTTGTTGAGCTGATTATCGGAGAGACTTCTTAAAATATCTTAAGCCAACAAATTTTCATGCGAGATCGAAAAAAAAAAAAAAAAAATAGTCGGTTTTTTTGGGCCACAATTCTACACCGATCTTAATGAAACTTAGTATACTTATTGTACGAATGACTACCTTGGATCAGTTCGAAAATGAGCTAATTCGGCCCATAAATTTAGAAGTTACGGTTGTCTGAAATTTTTCAAATTTAAAAAAAAAAATTATTTTACCGATTTAACTGGACGTAACTTTTAAACGAAAAGAGGTATCTCATTCTTGTTTGTTCCATTTGAAAGCTCGCTCGATTGCCTACAATTTTCACTATACAGCTTATTGATTTAACTATTTTTTCATTGAAGTTTTTGAAATTTATTTGCAGATTTTATAGAAATCTAACTATCGTATTGGTGCTCGTGACGCAACTTTTCAAAAATTTTCTCATTTATTCATCGAAATTATTCAAATTTAGCTATTGCATTAGTGCTCCTATACGGAGAAGAAAGAACAGTAACCATTACTGCGCAAACCAGAAATCAAGTCAATTGAATAAATGTAAGTATAGTAAAATATGCTTTTACTATGCTTAATCTTTCGTCCAAACATGCTCACTGATTGGATTACTGGTCTGCGCAGTAATGGTTACTGTTTTTTCTTCGTCGTGTACTTTTTAATTAATTCAGTAAACTGTTCGAATTTATATTATAGCTGTGTAACACTTAAAAAATGAAAACATTTTAATTCAAGTCGTTATATCAAACTCTATTTTACTGAGAATATATAAATAATATGAAATATCAATTACAAGAATAATATTAATTATGATAATAATACGATAGTAATAATAATATAACTATTTGACATATTTTCATACCCTCTCGTAGAAATGAAATTGCGGCGCCGGCTAGCACCTGGTTAGTTTGCCTAGAAATGGAATAAAAAATGGCGATACTAAATTCCATGATTCCCAATTATAGGTTATAATATTAAATAAATGCAAATAAATTATTATAAATTATTATTTTAAAAAATTTAAATTAAAATTATTTCTAATATCTAAATTACTACTTTTAAATATAATAATTATTAATAATCTGAATAATTTAAAAACTTTTCCTTTTAAAATTTTTTTCCTCAAACTTTTATATAAACCAAATAGTATAAAAAACAATACAATATTATTAAATTATTTTTTTAATATTTTACTGACACTGGTAATTCTGGAAGTACACTAGATTGTAATATTTTTACCAAATCATTTAAATGACATTCTGCACTATTGGATTTTATTGCCCAAAGTCGGAGTTTGGTTATTGTATCAATTCTTTTAATCGCACCCATCATTAAAATTAATTATTTATTCATACACTGAGACGTTGACTACATAATAATTGCATGACTGATTTACACTTCATTATTTTTTTAACTGCTCATTAAATTTATAAACATAATTTTCATTCTTCTAATAAGTTATTTACTGTATACATTAAAATACACACATACTAACTTATACAAATATTGGTTCAAGCAATACTTACGAATCAGTTGTAGGTGGCGCGATTTCTAGTTTATCCTCGATATCACTACACAGAAAAAAAGGTTGACTTGGCCCAAGATAATTTTTGCCTTCATTTTTTTATTCTTGGGCTGAGTAATTGGGTTTTTTTTAATCCGAGAACATTTTCTTCGACTAATATTATAAAAATATTGTATCAAGAATAATTAAATTTTAATTCAAGTTAAATAAGCTTGGTTTAAGAATATTGATTTCAAGTCAAATATATTTTGTTTCTAACCAAGTAAAAAAAAACAATCAAAACAAGATACTTTTCTGTCTTGGTTGGTGAGTATAGTAAATTGTCACAATATATATCAACATCTCAAACCAAGAACTTTTTTTGCGTGGCAGAAGAACATTTACTCTCAGTTTGAGAAAACTACATTATCGACTCAAGACAGCGGTCTACTGTAATGAGAAAATTTTAATTTTGATTTAAATAAATTATAATCTTAGCTTAATAAAATAACTTTTTTTGAATCATGCAAATATTTACTTAACGGAAGACATAAAATTCTCCCATTGATGATTTTTTTTCTTGACTTAAAAAAATTCTAGTCTCGATTCAAGAAAATAAATGACTCTACTTAAAAAAATATATCGACCTATATTTTTCAGTGAATCTAACCTAATATAAATATTAAATATTGTCAAGCAGGAAAGTGTATGCGTATATTTAGAACACGGCAATACAGCAGTAGAGAGGATAAGGTATAAACTCTCTCGATTAAATGGCTTATGAACGAATTGAGAAAAATAAATTGTTTGCTCATGGTAGGAATCGAACCTAGACCGATTCGGCATCACACGAGAGCTTTACCAGTTATGCTACCGGTCCATTTCCTGAACATTCGTTCACTTTACCCATATCTAGTTCGCATACTGTACAATGTAGAGTCTAAACTACCGCCACTTTAGTATAGTACAGTTAGCTTTCCCAAGAGAATTTTTGCGTTGAGCCGTGAGCGCAGTTGCTGTTGGTTCAAACGTCTACGCTTACTTGCCGCAACACAACAAATACTTAAGCCAAGATATTTCTTACTATTGAATCGAGTACTTTTAATTCTTGACTCGAGTCACAAATCATCTCGATTCAAAATAAATTATTCTTCAAGGAAGAATAATTTACTTTTCGGACAATTGATTATATATTGGAGCAAAATATTTATTTTTCTCACTTTAAGAAAATATTTTTTACTTCAAGAAACATATATTATATTGGTTGAATAAAAAAAAAATCTTATGCCAAGATGACTAAATTTAAGAAAATTTTGCTCTTGAACCAAGAAAATTTTCGTTTTCATTCAAAATTGCAAAAAATATTCTTGCGGCAAGAAAAAATTTCTTACGCCAAGATATCCTTTTTTTCTGTGTAGCTAATTTGAAATCTAGGTGGTCCTCGATTATTTCTACTAGAATAATTGTATTCTCTATAATGTATTTTTTATCGAACATTATCAGGATTCTACTTTCATTTCGGCTGCCAAATGTCCGCTTTTTTAATGAATTTTTTTTTTTTAAACTCTAAGGTCCTTAAAATGCTTTCATAAATTTCTAGAGTAGTGTTATAAGAAATAAGTTTAGATGATGAAAAATTTAATTTTCAATTAAAAAAAAAAAACTGAGATTGAAAGAACACAACTAGGGAAAAGTTTAGGAAATTGTAAAACATGTCAAAGTTTTCAATAAAACAAAAAAAAAATGGTAATCATCTATAAATATTCGATTTTTTTCCAAAAATTTGAAAAGAGCGATAATGGTAACTTCGAATGATTCTTATTCAAAAACTTCATTTAAACACAAAAATTTTGAAAAAAAAAAAAAAAAAAAAAAAACTTGATTTGTTGATTTTTAAAAAAGTTATTGCTTATTGGGGAAAAAAACGAAGCCTTTTTCCTTTTTTAAATCTAGTATTTTTATTTTTGTTTCGTAAAATATTTAGAAAAATTATGAGAAACGTTTCTAATGGGCTAAAAAATGAGAAAAAATTTTCAGTCAAATCGAAGAAGGCCGGGTTTCATAGTCGTCGATTTGGCATGGACTGCCTTGTATATTGTCCCTCATAGATTATGGTTCAAACAATACTACTATAACTTCATTGACAAATATATTCTTTATTTTTTATGAGGTTTCATAAACATGTGTAAAGTTATACGCTGATAATATTTTCATGGTGATTTTATACTCTGCTTTGATTTTTATTTTATAATGATACCTACTGCGATTATGAGAATTCTAAATTCTTAGGCCTTCTCTAGAGAAATCTATCTTCTATTCTTGCTGTCAGATGACACTTTTTTTTGGATTCTATGGAATTATAAAAACTATAAGTAAACAATTTTCCTTTTTTGATCTTGATATTAAAACAAGGCGTCACACCTGGATATAAAATTAACTATTTTGCATTGCGCGTAGTATTATCGGTAAGCATACACTTAGTCAGTAAGTTGATCAGCTTCTAATTTAGAATCATTAAAAAAAATAATTAATCAATAAATAGGCTCTCTAGAATTGTTTAAAATTACTTGTTTTACTCCCTAATTTATAATCTTTTGAAAAAGAATTGACTTTTTATTTCCATCCACTAATAATTAATTTTTATTTCTAATTCAATTGAAAGTGAGCAATTTATTATGTTGAAGCCATTAATTTAGCAAGAATGCCATTAGTTTTATAATTTAATATCGCTTGACGTCAAAAATTACGAAATTTTTCCTTTCTTTTTTTTTTTTTCTTTTTTTTCTTGATGCATCAAAACTACTGATATAAATAAATTGTGAAGTTGGGTAAGAGTAAAGTGAGTATTAGACTATTTCTTCAACATAACGTTACAGCAAAAAGTGGATTGAATGCTTATCATTGCTTTTAATATTGCTAAGAAATAATAGAAAAATGCATCTCAATCAAATCGTTTTATATAACTGGAACAAAAGCAAGAAGAGCTAAAAATTTTGGTCGAGATTGAACGACATGGAAATGACGATGAGTTACCAAGTACACTCAATCACGTCACTATTGATCAATTAACATTAATTCTCGAAAAAATTTTACTAAAAGGCCGACTCTCCATACATATGACGAATCATTCTGATTATGAAAAGTGTTATAATACTTTTAAATGATATTAAAATTTAAATAGCTTAACATACCGATTTCATATTCATCAGAATGATATAATTTGTTGATATCTTTGCAAATTTCAACTACTGGAATATTTCATAGTACTTTACATGTATTTCCAAAATCATCGGTTGAAGCTTATAACATGGTCAAAATAGAATGAAAGAAGAATCAGTTGCCAACATTTTCTTCGCTGATTGTATCAAATGCCTACACATTTTTTCCTGAAATGAAAATTTGATGCATCTCGAATTCTATATATGACCATATATAACTATATATAGGTATATATAATAATGTATGGTCATACATAAAAGTGAACATGAAAATTTTATGCATCTCAAATTCTATATATGAAAATATATAACTATATATAGGTACATATAAAAATATATGGTTATACATAAAAGTGAACATGAAAATTTCATACATCTTGAATTCTACATATTACCATATGTAACTTTATTCGGACATATATAACAATGTATGGGAATATATAGTTGTCGATTGTTTCTATATATGAATATATATAACTATATATAGGTATATATAATGGTCATACATAAAAGTGAACATAATAATTTCATACACCTCGATATCATACACATCGAATATCAATCAACTAATTTTTACTGTAATAACAATAATCAATCAACCAATATCATTATATTTTGCTTTTTCGAAAGTGATTATATTCTTTCAATCTTACGGAGCACAACTAAACTTCGTTGTGACTGTCGGTCGCATTGCCTAGTCGTCAAAGCGTCGGTCTCTCGTACGGAAGGTCCCGGGTTCGAATCCTACTGAAGCGGGTGCGATTAATAATAAGTCTAGCGTTTTTTCTCTGAATTAAAAATTTCCGATTCCATTAGGAATTCAATAATTCACGGATCTGATAATCTCTGCGTTGCCAAAATAATTAAAAAAAAAAATTTATTTTAGTTAAAATTTCTATACATAATCACATCAACTCATATATGGCCATATCAAGCCATATATAGTCATATCAAACTATATATGCCCATATATTGTCAATTTCTGTACATAGTCAGGTCAAGTTATATATGGTCATATTAAGCTATATATGGCCGTTTAAATTATGTATTGTAATATATCACCATTTCTCATATATGGCCATATATGTCGCATTTATATATGGTCATACATAATTAGTTTTTCCCGGGTAAACCGTGCTGCAAAGAGAATACATTTGCCATTTTAATAACATGGGGTTGTGGCGCGTTTGATATTTAATTTTTTTTTTCTCCTAAGCAATTTAATATACAAAGATGAGAGACACATGTTTTTGTAGGAAATTAAACGCTATAGATAAAAAGTCTCTTATGATTTTTTCATAAATTCACTGGTTTAAAAGTCATTGAAAGTTGAAGTTAAACTTAGAGTAATTTATTTGATTTTTTCACTTTGATCGCAAAATTATCATTATTTAAATAAACGTGAATTGTTTATAACAAAAAATATTTAATTTTAACTGTGCTATCAAAAAAATTGTTGTCAAAAATTCAGATAACTGAATACTAATGTGGATAACGACTTAAGTTCAAAATTTTTAAGTTTATCGGGAAAAATATAACAGATTAAATAAACTTTTTAGTATACTGATTAACATTATAACGTATACCGTGCTGAAATTCCTCGACGGAGACGCGGAACAGTCCATTATAGCGTATGCGGTCGCCCACGCGTGATAAATAAATAATAATAAATATTAACGAATGATAAAATCAAATTATAATAAAATGATAAATTCAAATAATCGTTAAATTATAAATAATAATTAATTGTTATCGTGCCGGGACCAGCTCCTCAGGCTGGGTTAGTGCACGCAGGCGTCAGACCGTTTATCCAAAACGGACAAAAATTATTACGAGGGAAACTCCGAGCAAGTGACTTGTGGCGAAGCGGAAAACACTCGAGTGACACAATAGAAATTAAATAAATAATAAAAAAATTGTAAATAAACAATAGATAATTACATACAAATAATCAATGAGAGTAGGAAAAATAAAATGAAACAGTAGCGAAAGATCCAGAAGAAAATAAATATTAAATTTTCCCCGACAGCTGTTGGTTTCCGTATATTTAATTTTATAAACAATAGTAAAAAAAGAAATAATAATTTTACACAATATTTAGTTTTGTTTAAATTAATAATAATAATACCTGGTGATTGCCAAAATATAATTTTAACAGTTATACACTTTTATCACTGGAGATAAATACATCAGATAATTATCGCATCATCAAAACACAGTATTCATACTCAACTCGAAAAAAAATAATGTAACTAGAAAAATTATTTATACTCGATTCAATAAAAACTAATAGAATTTAATTTAATTAATACTATTAATCTTAATATTAAATAAAAGAATTAATTATTCCAGTTGGAATTTTCCCAAATTAATAAATAATAACAATATTTTTATTTCTTATTCTATCTCTCAGCACCTGTGAGAGAGAGAAATATACGGAATTTTTCCTCACTCACACTCAAAATAATAAATTCTCCTCTGTTAAATAATCTATAATTTTAAAATAAAAATTTCCATAATAATTTTGACTGCTAAGGTAAATAAATCAAAATGAGAAAAAGTAAAGTTACTTAATTATTTTAAATAATAATAAATATAAATAATAATGCTTAATATTCTTCCAAATATTTTGAGTGAAGCCAAAAATAATTTTAATACTTTGGGAATTTTTCACCCAAGTGATGATGTCAGTACTTGAGGAATTTGCTCAAGTACTGTATGTGCGCTATAGATATATATATATATATATATATATATATATATATATATATATATATATATATATATATATATATATATAGGTATATATATATGTCTACCGGCAACGTTTAACTACGTTCTATGTGATTTGTATATATATATATATATATATTAGGCTGCTTCGTTTCCGGCGAAAGTATTTTTTTTGTTGCTCATCAAGCAAAATATTGTTTTTTATCTTAAAACAAAAATTCCTGCCAAGTTTAAGCTCTTAATTCCAACCCTAAGTACTTTCCATTCGATTTCCAAGATTTCCCATTTAAAATACACGTAAATTAAATTACTTTTTTTTTTTTTAACTTTCTAATACTTAGCTACGTTTCATGATATCGACGCGGTTTTGGTCGCAAATTGTCGGGGATTTAGTGTTCTTGAAAAGTGCTTACAGTATCTTAGCTGTAATTCCAGCTGCTTCACTGGTGTCCGCTGAGTAAGTCATTTTTTGTATCAAATTGATTTTTATTGGCTTGCAGAACGAAAACCAATGAATGCACACCAAAAATGTGAATGAAAACTTTATAGGAAATTTAATTCCCTTAAAAAAAAGTCCTATGAGTCATGTAGCTAAAGTTTATAGTTTCCGAGTTATAGGAGTTTTAATAATTAAAAAAAAAATAATATTAAAAAAAAAATGACGATTGCTATTTAATTTTTGAAATTATTAAAATTCCTATGACTCGGAAACAATGGACTTTAGCGATTTGACTTGTAGGGTTTTTTCTAAAGGGAATTAAATTTCCTATAAAATTCTCATTGACATTTTTGGTATGGATTCATTAGTTTACGTTCTGCAAGCCAATAAAGGTCAATTTGATTCGAAAAATGACTTCTTCAGTGGACATCAGTGAAGCAGCTGGAATTACAGCTAAGATACTAGGGGCACTTTTTATGAACACCAAATGCCTTACAATTTGCGACCAAAACCGCGCCGATATCATATAACGCAGCTGAGTATTAAGAAGTTAAAAAAAATGTAATTTAATTTACGTGTATTTTAAATGGGAAATCTTGGAAATTAAATAGAAAGTACTAAAGGTTAGAATTAAGAGTTCAAACTTGGCAGGAATTTTTGTTTTAGCATAAAAAACAATATTTTTCTCGCCTCCGGGCGGAAAGTGTCAACTTTCGTCCCGTTGTGCAAAACGAAGTTGCCACTTTCCGCCTCCGTCGACGAGAAAAATAGTATACACACCACGGGAAGTAAATAAGAAAGCCTCAAATCACATGCTTGTTGTGACAAATTGCATGTGATCTGAGACATTTCTTACTTTACTTCCCTAGGTGTGTAATATACTATTTTTAACTTCCGACATTGAAAAGTTGGTTCTCAGATACCTGAAAAAAATGCTCACCAAATTTGAGCTCTTAATATTCATAGGAAGATCTTCCTCATCACAGTTTTCCATTTTTTTGTTAATCCCTTATATAAATGACTATATATCATTATTCATTGATGGTTTAACCAAATCATCATACACTTTTTTATAGGAAATTGGATGCTATAAAAAAGAATCAGTGTGTTCAAGCGATAACTTTCACCAATTAAAAGATATTTGAGATCAAAGTTTGAAGAATTTGTAAAAAAACAAATAATTTTTCAATAATTTTCTACCTCATTAAAAAATAATTATTTCTAAATGAGCGTGACATGTTTTTGTAAGGAATTTAACGCCCTACACGAAAGGTCTGATGTGTTTATTTGATTGCTCTAACTGTTTAGAAGATTTTCGTTGCCGAATCCCAATGCGTTCTCTCTAGACATGAATTAGTGAAAATAAGTAAATATATACTATTTCCAAGTGCAAACCGAACCACTAATTTAAAAAAGTGATTTAATTTGGCACTCAGAATGAGTGAATATTCACTTATTTCATTTATTCGTGTTTAGAGAGTTTGAATTTCGAAAGTATTTTCATAACTTTTTTAGATTCATCAACTTAATTCATGGATCTTATAAACATTCATAAGAATTTAAGCTTATACAAATAGAATGAAAGTATTTACTTTCGATTTAATGTTTATGTAATGAAGATAATATTTTCTAATCAATTTCTTATCCATATTTTTTAACTGATTTATTGAAAATGTAACTGTAAGTTTTTCCCACAAAATTGAAAATTAAGTACATTTTTCTGGGAAATCTGGCAAAATATCCCAATTACAATAAAAGCCAATTATTTTGAATAAGATGAACAGGTATATTTTCTAATAACATTAATATTTTCATAAGTACTAATTCAAAATAAATCGATTATGCATAATTAATTCGATTTTTTTTTTATTACATTGATATAAATGATGACACTTCTAAAGTGATAACGTTTATTTCTCAAAAATGGATTTTAATTTATCTCTAAATAATAAACTGACGTATCATTCTCTTCTTCCAAAAGTGAAGCTTACCTATATCTATGAAAAAATTTAATACAGAGTTAAAAATGTTTATTCTATTGACATGAGCTGAAATTCTTATGAATATTTATAAAATTCATAAATTAAGTTGATGAATCTAAAAAAGATATTAAAAAACTTTCGAAATTCAAACGCATTGGGATTCGGTAACGAATATCTTCTAAACAGTTAGAGAAATCAAATAAACACATCAGACCTTTCTTGTAGAGCGTTAAATTTCCGAAACAAACATGTCACGCTCATTAATCAATAATTATTTTTCACTGAGGTAGAAAATTGTTTAAAAAATTTTTTTTTTTTACAAATTCTTCGAAGTTTGATCTCAAATATCTTTTAACTGGTGAAAGTTATCACTTGAATGTATCTAATGCGACCAGCATTATTGTGTATGATGTAATTAATGAAATAAAACTAATTATTTATTATTTTGTTAACGCTAATAATTGGAGTCGGATAATTTATTTATCGTAGTGATTAAGTTCCTATAAACCACATCCCAGTCACTACATTGGTGACTGCCCGACGTAATTTTCAAGAGGACGCCATTTCGTGCACACGCGCCACGTAGCAAATAGTTTGTTAACGCTTCGTTGATCGAAACATACGGTTGCATCACGTTGTCATTAAAACTCGGTTTACGTCAAGAATACATTTGAAGGTTTATCATCGCTGACGTCACGAAACCAGTCATTGGTGCCGATTCCCTGAGTCATTTTAACTTGTTAATCAACCTCTAGTACAAACAATCACGTGACGGATCCACTAGTCTTCAAACACGCGTGGATTCAATACGCTCGCATGCAAAGTGCATCAAATCAATTGAAGGTGATACAGTTTACCATAAACTGTTATCAAACTACCACGCGACGTCTTGCGCCCAATAAATTGATAATTGCTCAGGAAAAATTTCGCAAAATGGTTCAACTGGGTATCACACGTCCATCGACCAGTCCTTGGGCATCTCCATCTTGTACCCAAGAAATCTGGAGACTGGCAACCATGTGGTGACTATCGACCACTTAATGCCCGCACGATACACAATAATTACCCGGTCAAACGACTCGACGATTTTACCGCAACGCTGCACGGTAAAAAGATATTTTCGGTGCTAGATTTCGTTGGAACATTCAACCGAATTCCCGTCGCCGAGGAAGACATCGAGAAGACAGCCATCATCACTCCTTTTGGCTTGTTTGAATTCCCATACATGACGTTTGGACTTCGAAATGCCGCATAAACTTTCCAAAGTTTCATCGATGAGGCCACACGAGACCTATCGTTTGTCTTCACATATATCGACGACGTACTAGTAGCTTCAGAGAACCAGGAGCAACACCTCGAGCACTTAAAAATTTTATTTCAGCGCTTACAAAACTACGGACTTGTCATCACCGCAGCCAAATCGGTGATGGGCCAGCATGAGGTAAAATTTTTAGGTCATCACATCAGCGACAAAGGTATCAAGCCGTTGCCCGACAGGGTAGACGCGATTATTAACCTAAAATTTCCTAGTCCGATTTCTGTATTAAGTGGTTTTCTAGGTACCATACATTTTTACAGGAAAATTATCAGAAATGCTGCAGAAACGTTTGCACCGCTGAATAAACTGCTCAAGAGGCCAAAAGTCAAAGGATCAACGCTGATCGTCGAGACACCAGAACTCCGACAAGCTTATGATAACGCAAAGCAGGCATCAGCCAACGCTGCAATGCTTGCGCACCCAAACGACGACGCAGCTTGGGCTATTTTCTCGGACGCATCAAACACTGCCATTGGTGCAGTTCTGCAACAACTCGTTGACGGAGAATGGCAACCACTTGATTTCTTCAGCAGAAAACTACAACCATCCATTCAAAAATCATCGACGTAAGATCGTGAACTTCACACCATCTACGAAGCTATCAGACACTTCCGTCATATTTTTTAAGGTAAGCAAGTTGTGATTTATACTGATCATAAGCCGTTGCTCTTTGCTTTTCAGCAACGTACTGAATGAGCATTACCGTGGCAATTTTGTTACCTCAACTTTATTGACCAATTCACAAGTAATTTTAGACACATTTTTGGACACGAGAACATCGTTGCAGACACGCTGTCACGCGTTGAAGCCATTTCGATACCGATTACCACACACAAGCTGGTAAATGCTCAGAAGAACGATCCTAAACTACGAGATCTTCTTGGCAACGCAGCAACGTCACTACAGTGGCAACAAATTGTCTTCAACGACCACCCAGCCGCAGTTTATTGTGATATTTCATCAGGTAAATCTCGTCCATACGTTCTTGGTCAACTTCGAAAGAAAGTTTTCGATGCACTGCACTCTCTGGCACACCCTGGCACCAGAGCATCTCAAAAACTGGTGAGCAAACGCTATGTTTGGCCATCAATCCAGAAAGATTGTCGAGAATGGGCAAAAGCTTGCATAAATTGTCAACGAAACAAGATTCATCGTCGCGTGTCTTCACCTCTTGCTCGTTTGTGAATTACCGACGCAACGTTTTGAGCATATCCACATCGATTTGGTCTCCGTACCAGTATTGCGCGGCTACACAAATGCCTGACGATCGTCGACAGATTTACCCTATTTCTAGAGGCCGCGGCACTGAAAAATGGAGACGCAGATACTTTCGAAATCGCGCTGTTTAGAGAGTGGATCTCAAAATACGGTGTACCAACCAGAATAACGTTCGACCAAGGAGGACAATTCAGATCATCGTTGTTTCAATCGCTGAGCAAATTATTTAGCATAACACATTTGGTGACGATGCCGTATCATCCTCAATTTAATGGACTGTTGGAACGCCTACACCGACAACTCAAGGCCGTACTGCGGTGTCACGACGACACTTGGTATGATCACTACCAGTTGTCTTACTTGGTCTACGAGCTGCCTGGAAAGAGGACATACAAGCTATCCCAGCTGAGCTTGTATACGCTGAACCGGTTTGTCTACCAGGTGAACTACTAATTCCGTCAAATAAACACGCAAATCGAGGGTTTTCCAACGCAATCTCGTATCTCAAAAACTACTAATTTTCAGGAGAGACAAAAAAACGTTTTATAATGAACTTCACGTTTTTTTTTATTAATTTTTTTTACGAATATAAAGACGATATAATATATAGTGTTTAGATTTGAAACTGATGTTTTAAAATATTTGAAATACTAGAAAACAAATGCTTTCTTCTCTTGTTTAATCGATGCGCGACTAGAGTCAGTCAGTCATATATTGACAGCATAACAGCATACACCTGTATTCAATAAACTATATCTTTGATTGCCTTTTTTTTTATCGCTGTTGATTGTGGTTTTGTTATTTTCAATTTAAGTGTGTTATTATTGTAGTGTATAAGTGATATTAAATTTTAGATACCAGTCACTACAATTTGGTGTCAGAAGTGCGCGTAACCTTCGTTTATCATGTGAACTTACAAATATAAAATTAAAAAAAAATATATATCTGCCAAAATATCGTGACGTGACGGGAAAGGCAAAGATTTGAAACGATCGTGTTTTTGATATTATTAAAAGACACAAATCATAAACAATTAAATAAAAAATAATAATTAAATAAATTCAGTGACTAATGAAACGAGTTTGGTGAAAACATTTTCCTTAATTTGTGCTAACGTGCGTGTGTGAATTTGAATAAATTTGATGATGAATCAAATAAGTGTTGTGAATATTATTTACAATATTAAAGTGCGTGTAGTAATATAAATAAATTCGATGATCAATTAAATAAGTTTTGTGGATTGTGTTAAAGACGTTGTAAAGGGTTCTCGGGATTCTGTAGTCGATTAGTAAGACTAGGATATCTCTTTCAAACTGATAGAATTGAAGGATTTATCTGGACGACTTACTAAAGACTGGTATAGTCTGTAAGAGAAGTCTGACAGTGGAACCTAAATAGCCACACTGTAGATGTCGTGAGTTCCCGAGATACTGAAAGTAGTCTGGCCAAGGGCTCTGGATGATCTTGGTGGTAACGTACTTAGGAATTCCCGGGATCCGATTGGGACTGGGAATTTTCGAAGTTCGATTGATAGCTGAGGGAAGTCTGGCTGAGGGCCCTTAACGATTGGTCGTTGTAAGGGGATTCCTGGGCCTTCGATAAGAGATGGGATATTTCTTTTGGTTTAAGTGAGCTCAATTCAAAAGTTTGAATTCTTAGGACTTATCATTGGTCAACAGTATCCTGACTGAAGCTTTGGAATCCATCCAGAATTGGCATAGTCAACATTTTACTTAAGTAGTGCACGACTTCTTGAAGTAAGTTGATACCCTGGAGAGTTTCCGAGGAGCTTTAAGGGGAAAAATTAAAAGAAATAAATTAATTGAAAAAATTAATGGAAATTCATTGCGACGTGTATTATTCAGTATCATTGATGTGTTAGCTATACATAACATATCAGCATATGAACTAAATGGATCGAGATGTAGAACATTGAGAATTCAAGATTCAAAATTATTGAATTGATCACAAAGAAAATTTATAAATTAACAACTAATAAACCATAGGATATAACGATGAAATATGTTTAAGTATGAAATTTAATAAAATATTGGAGATACTCGTTCTGTTTCTTTATTATGTGCAGATAATATTTCCAATTTCATTGGGGAAGGAGAGAAAGAGTCCATTCCTAGTCTTTCAAGAAGTAGAGGAAGGTGCTCCTGTTCCCATCCTGAATCCGTTTCCGCTCTCACTCAATATCCCTTTAATCAAGAAGAGGGTTACATTTATAATTTTGTTTATTCTGATTCGTTGAATAGAAAAATAGAGGCACACATACCGATAAACTTCTTAGCAGAATATTTTATTTTTTTAACTTCACGCTAAGAAAATTGCAAATTTTCGAAAATCGAATTTCTTAGAGATCTTGACGTTTTAATGTTTTAGAAAGCTTTCCTGACTACTTTCACGATGATTTCCGAGTGTATGTATGTATGTATGTATGTATGTATGTATGTATGTACGTACGTACGTATATAAATATCTATAACTTTTGAACGGATAAACCGATTTTGATCATCAAGGTGTCATTCAACGCGGCTTGCGAATATCTTGAAATTAAAAAAAAATTAAATTTGATCGGTACGGCTTGTTCAGGGATATTCCAAAAATAAACTTTTTTCAAAAATGTTTTTTTTGGATAACTTTTTGTGTTCTTAATGGATTGATTCCAAAACCAACTGAGCTCTGAAGCTTCACAAGCCGCGTCGAATGTTACCTTGAACATCAAAATCGGTCAATTCTTTCAAGAAAAACCGTTGTTGAAAGAATTAAAAAAAAAATTTTTTTAGTATTTTGAAAATTTCTCAAAAATGACTTGATAAATCAATTTCAAAATCTGATCAGTTGTAGAACTCAATAAAACGTGTCGATTGCCACCATGAAAGTCTCAATCAGTTTATTCGTTCGAGAGATATCGTTTTAGAAATAATGGTAAAAAACGTCTTTCTTCGAAAACAAAGGCATACGAAAGTGTGTTCGAGCTCGAAGAGCTCGAAAATGTATCTACAACAATTTTTCGAGCTCCAGGAGCTTGTAATAGCCGAGAAGTTTTGGAGCTGGCCCACCGGGTCAACCGACAGACCGATTTTTTTTATCAATTCTTAACTCAATTAAATTATAGACTATTTTTTAATTATCATTACGTTAGCCTACACGGTTCTTTTTGGGCTATAGTGCTTTTTTCCCTGTAGGGTGATAGATAGGATGTGTTAGGACCATAGCGAAATCGAACCAAAGTTGTAAATGATTTTAATTTCAATTAAGTTCGATTCTTCCAACACAAATTTTATCGGGACAATAATTTTATTGAGAAGGGGGTAGTGTAACGAACTCGAAACTGATGTTTTACAATATTTGAAAAACTAGAAAACAAATGTCTTCTTCTCTTGTTTTATAGATGCGCGACTAGATTCAGTCAGTCATATATTGACAACATAACAGCATACATCTGTATTCAATAAACTATATTTTTAATTGCCTTTTCTTTTACTGCTGTTAATTGTGAGGTTTTTATTTCAAATTTAAATGTGTTATTATTGCAGTGTATAAGTGATATTAAATTTATGATACAAGTCACTCTAATATATATATTATAACGCTGTAGCGTAATTAAAACTATATTTAAATTTAAACATAGTTTCACTTTCAGCAAAAAGAGACAGCACCTACTGGAGCCTCGTATACAAATTTGAACTTAATCATGCGCAGCTCGGCACATGCGCATCTACTTTTTCCTGCCTCTTGTCGAGAAGACGGCGCCATTATCTTTCACTATATACATTCAAGTGATAACACGTGTTTTTTAAAATCGTATCATTTTGCGCTCATCTCGAGTAATTAATTATAAATAATTAATTATCATTCTACCTCAAGACTATAACTCGTATTCAATTAATTATTGATGATTATAATAATTATTTCATACCTGGTTACTGATGAATAAGATCTCACGTAACGTCTTACACTGTTTAAATAATACTTCTGTAACCACAATTCCATCCTGTAGCTTTCTACGATGTCAAGAACTGTAGCGTCATGCCTGATCACGTCTACTCACTTCGAGCGACCCGGGTCGAATGCTCGAGTCCCTACTCTCTCTCCCAACTCATAACTCTAACTCCCTACCGAAAGAATCAACGGGCCAGAATCAAGTTGTTTTTTTCCTCTCCGGTCTACAGGACTCCCTAATTTTATTGAGTATGGATATCCCAGTTTGTGGTCTCCTGGACTTGGCTTCGGTCGAGATCGCAGACCAAATTCCCAAATCTAAGTGACCGGTGGTTACCCTCAGCAGCACTCTGGTCAAAGCTGTCCACTGAGGCCTACCAACTAAACCCAAAACTCCAAAAATGACCTGAAATAGCGGCTTCTACAGCGATAGTTGTCACAAAATTATCGCTAAGTCCTGCCAATTATAAAAAGAAAAACTGATCTCACATGCCCGATCCATAGTCCGTATTTTGGAGCACTAGCGTTTCAGCTAGACCTTCGCATTCCACCTGGAAGTTTCATAGCGTGAGGCAAGCATCCTGACATCAGATGAAACCGAGTGGCAATTACTTAAGCCCCACTCTACGGTTACTATGACTTGTTCACATACTCAATATATCTAACTCCGGATGTCAACTTCACACTCCCACTACCTTATTCTTGCCCTTGATTCTTCACATATTTTTAATTTATAAAAAAAAATCTGTATCAAAAAAAATTCAATTAATGTAACTTAACCGTTGTCTTGAGTCAGTATGCTCGATTATGCCCGAAAATCAGTTGGTGATTGTGACGTTAACCCTAATTTTAACTACATATTATAAAAATAACTTCACGATATATATATATATTGTAACGTAAATTTTACTCAATACTCAATTTAACTCAACAAAATTACACCTCGACATTAACTCAATAAATTTACTCAAAACTCAAACTCGAATTACACAAAATCGGGCTGCGTTACACTTCACCCACCGATCACTCCTCTCATTTCCTTCAGATCCTGACGGGCGCCAGCTGACTTTTATTTTCCCGGTATCGGCAACCAGTCTAAACATACACAGGAATTAAAACTTACAATAAATTACTTACTAAAAATACAATAAAATAAAATAAGTAATGCGATAATCAAGACGACAAAAATCACGACAAGCGGCTCCAAGAACACAATACCCAGAGCCACTAGCACCAAAAACGACATCAGCCAAGGGTGTGGTCAAGGCCTGCCGCTGGGGCTCTCCGAGTCACCCCTACTCGCTCTAAAACTCAAAACTCGACTACTGGGTCTACTCGCACTTGGACGACCCCGAATCCTAACTCTGTTGTACCAATGTCTTTCCACAACTGCTTTTCTCTCGTCTCCTTCTCCATTCACTTCTACGCTCTACTGCTTCCATTCACTCTCACATTCTCGCTTTTCCATCCATTCTTCCCCCACCACATACAAGCCCTGGACTCACAGGTCTTTCCGCAGTGTCACTCCCCGTGATATCCAAAGTTAGCGAATCTTTAGCTTCCTCGAGCATCGCAACGAGGTCTGCCACCCCCAAATAAACGTAAATGTACCTGAGCTAACTTCGGGTACCAACTCGAAGGGGCGGCGACATCTCAGTCGCTCCTCCGTGATCACCACGTCAACCCCGAGGGCTAGGCCTAGGCTATAAACTCATTCAAATCAATTAGATTAAGTGATCAATAATATTATAACTCAATGAACTCAAATATTTATGCATTTTGTGCTATAAGTAACTAATCATTAAGTGTTCAATTATTAACTTCGCTCCGTAACGTCTGATTTCATGTTACTTTTTATCATGACATTTTTACAATCAAATCAGTGTTCAACTAAATTCAAATCAATTACTTCAATTATTTAAATCAATTACTCGAGTTCAATTTCATAATTTGCATTCAATTAATTAGGTAGTCATGAGCTCAGACAATTAACAGTATTAATAAATCAAATCAACGATTTAATTATGTAACCCAGTGATATTATGTGCTGTGATAAATAAAATTATTGTTAAATTTTGTAATATGCGTATTTTTCCAGCATCCCGACCGCCAACAAGTCCTGGCATGTATTTATTTAATTATTATTACAACAAACGTATTAGTCATATATTATCAGTCAATATTCAAAATTCTTGAGCGCCGTTTAAATATTTAAATTTTGGGCAAAAATTTTCAGTAAAGACATAGTTTTACAAATATAAGCTATTGCTGCCACAAGAAAAAAAATTTAGAAGTAAAAAATCCGAGATTCAATCATTTTTGATATTTTAAAAATTCGTGAGCGACCTCTTAAAAGTTTTTTATCAAGCGGATTTTTAGAGAGGATTCTTAAAACATCGTAAACCAACAAATTTTCATAAAAGACTCGAAAAAAAAAAATTGTTTTTTTTTGGGCCACCCTAATATATATATATGGGTTATTCTTAGTTAAGACGTAAATTTGACGTCTACAGTGAAAAATCATTTTTTTTTAATTTATTAAAAGAAATGTAATTATCTTTTAAATCTCGTGCTCATGTAAGTGGTCACTCAAATTCATTCCTTAATTTTATTGAATTTAGTCACAATTTTACGTCAAAGTCAGAAAACATTTCTCCCCTGACTTGTCCCCGGCCTGATTCTGTTTATGTATTAGTAATTTAAAGTGCTTAGGAATCAAATAGATTATTTAAATTATATATTTCAACAAAATGAATTGAATAAATTCTCGTAATCAAGCGAGAAAAACTGCATGATATTTTTTTTTTTAATAAAAAAAATTGCGTTTAAGTTTGTCCCCCACATTTTGCGTCTCGTCTCCTGGCATGTTTATTTTCCTGTAAAATCGGCATTTGTTTACCGACTCGCGGGAATTGAAGACCTTGAACGAACGTCGTTGAATTTATACTTTGTAGTCAGCGCCACCCGAACTAGGTGCGCAGTCATTTAGTTATTTATTTCATTACTGACAATTTGTGGATACAGTTGAGAACGAGTAAATGGAGTCTCTCCCCTGGTGAGTTTTATTTTAAAAATATTTATCTAAAAATTATAATTCATTAGTATATTTACTACTTGTTGTGTATAGATTCTTAGTTTTTTTGGTTAATCGCGTACAATGAATACATTTGTCATTACTTCTGTTTTGGGTACTAAAAAGAATCTCCCCTGTTTATATCTCCCCTGTCTTGTACATGCCAGGGGGAAGACACAATATCCACGGGAGGTATGAAAACTTCAAACTAGAGTTTTTTTTACTGTTTTTATTGTTTAAAGGTCGCATATTGTTATTTAATTTAACGTATAAATATATTCACAATATAGTTCATTGAAAAAACTCAATTATTATATTTTTTTTACAGAACATAGCACTCTGTTTATCAAGTTTCTTCCCTGGATTGAGTATCTCCCCTGGTTTCTTATGAAACAAGAGAAAATTAATAAATTGACTGACCGCCTTGCAGAAACGTTTAGAATGATTGTTTTGATCGAAACATTATGAAATTTAACTAAATTTTCAAATTTTTTATCGTGCCGCGTTTTATCAATAAACGATTTATGTCTGAACTGAGAATGTCCAATATATATATATATATATATATATATATGCGTCATTCCACCAAATAAAGTTATTTTTACGGGGCGACCCTTATCGATTTGATTCAAACCATGTGGAGTCTTTCCAAATATTAAAAAAAAAATTCTCTGAAAATTTAAGCCTTTAATATGCAGCATTTTCAAAGTTATGATTTTTTGAATTTTTTAAAAATTTTTGTTTTCAACTTCTTCCTTACTTTTTTTGAAGGAAACAAAAAAAAATGATCATTTAATAGTTTTTCGTAGGAAAAATTCTCAGCTTTCCAACGAAAATATCCATTTTTTATTTTAAGTTACAGAAGACCCTTTAAATTTCGTTTAAAATAGGAAAAATGATTTTTATAACTGTGCGGCGCTTGATACATCTAATTTGATATTTTTTTCTAAAAACTGAGACCTTTTCCGACAAAATATATAATTTTCACGATGTGCATATTTTTTATTTGAACAAAATTAAATGAAATATAAATTCCCAATGATTAAAAAACTTTAATTCTTAGGTTTTTTGAGGATCTTGATACATTTTTAATAGAAATATATCCTTGGCTATCAACAATAGGTAAGAAAAGGAGTACTGCTTGTGTTTCTTTTACCGTACTTGACTCTAAGTATCGTACGTCTAAAACGTTTATTTTTCTATAAAAAGTCATTATTCCTTGATTAAAAGAAACGATTCGAAACGATTTGTAATGTTAAATGCTCATAAAAAGGGTGATTAAAAAGTATTCAAAGTATTCAAAAGCATTAAAAAGTAGTAAAAAGTTTTTTTCCAATCGTTTTAAATCGTTTCTTTCAATAAGAGTTGGTTATAAAAGTGAAATCAACGCCGGTAAAATTTCGAATAGCCTGGATGCATAAATCTTGCGGTGTGAGGATGTGTTTTCTAGTATGTATATGCAGTAAAGCTCTGACAACAAAAATTATAAAACTATTTTATTTTTCATGATACCAGCATCGAAGCTTCAAGTTTCGGAATTAGTGATTTGAACTTTGATTCTTGGGTTTAGTTCAAAAATGATTTCAGGCTATTGATGTTATCTCCCTCAATGACAGTTCTAACTTTGTCAACAAGTTTTATAAAAATTTGTGTAAATAATAAAGAGCATTTATGGTTGTTATTTACTTATAAATTGCAAATCATAAGCTACGCATAGACTTATGGTTGAACATACCATCGATCTTTAATTAACTTAATTCTAACTGGCTGCTGCCACTGAAACTAATTTTTAATGCAGGTAATCATGAAAAAAATAGTGTGTAACACGAGATGAAACACGACTTCAGATTGCAGTTATTATCAGCTTTTGCCTACGGCTTGGGCAGCCTACTTCACTCTTGTCTGATATCGTTTTGTTTCATCTCTTGCCACACAATGAACTATTATAGTTTGATAAAACGATAAAATCAATGACGTATTTAAATGATTATTGATTTTGTTCAAACAAAAAATATGCACATCGTGAAAATTACATATTTTGTCGGAAAAGGTCTCAGCTTTCAGAAAAAAATATCAAATTAGATGTATCAAGCGCCGCACAGTCATAAAAATCGTTTTTCCTATTTTAAACCACTCTTAAAGGGTCTTCTGTAACTTAAAATAAAAAATGAATATTTTCGTTGGAAAGCTGAGAATTTTTCCTACGAAAAACTATTAAATGATCATTTTTTTTTGTTTCCTTCAAAAAAAGTAATTAAAAAGTTGAAAACAAAAATTTTTAAAAAATTCAAAAAATCAAAACTTTGAAACTGCTGCATATTAAAGGCTCAAATTTTCAGAGAATTTTTTTTTTATAGATGGAAAGACTCCACATGGCTTGAATCAAATCGATGAGGGTCACCCCGTAAAAATAACTTTATTTGTTGGAATGACCCATATATATATATATATATATATATATATATATATATATTGAGACAAACCGCTTTTCATTTCGCGATTTTTACCAGCAGCCACCAGAATTCGCGGGTTGAACCCTGGCTTAGGCTGGCCTCTAACAAATTTTATTTTACTTGGGACAGAGCAATGGGCTAGAGTTCTTGCAAAGCAAGGACCCGCACTTATTCAAACTCGGCAACGTATATAAAAATCTGTTGACTCACCTCACGGCTTATTATTTATAAATTATTTCTTATAATTAATTTAATTATCGTATATAACTTAATCAATCAGTATTATGTCTTATTAAATAATTTTACCAGTATTTTAGGATATGATTAAAAGGTAGTAGATAGAATATGAAGTTATACAGAAAATATGCAAGTTTATTGCCAGTTATAATAATTCTCAATTACTTACAATTAATGTCGCTGAATAATACAATGTAGGTGGTCCGAATAACAATGGATGGCCACGTGAAAAGCGTTGGTTGTTATGATCAAAGAATACACTGATTTTATATATTTTTTTATTAATACGCTGATACTACAAATGTATCAGCGGTAACGTACTAATGAACTTAACAAATTAAATATGCCTTAGTCTCAAATAATAATAAGAATATATGATATATAATGAAATCGCAAGCTAAGTTGCCAGTTAGATGTAAAGTATAATAAGTAAATTAAATAATAAATGAATATAATGCAAGTAAATTGCCGGCTAATATTTAATTAAATTAGACTATTCGAATACGTCTAGACGCTAATAGATCCAAGATCGAAGTCTGAATTGTCTAACCGATAATTGAGGGTCTGGGACTTGCCGCTGAACTCTGTCCCCACTTCACCCTTACGGTCATGCGTCGATGTGAAAATTAGTCATGTGACCACGGCACTATGACTTGGGTAGTTTCAGACGACAAGAAGACGGGGAAAAATGGGAACCGCAAGGCTGAGGACGACGAAGACAATTCACATTGTCTCAACCCCCCCCCCCACTAAGCCAAGGTTACCCTTTTGACCTCTTGTCTAGGTTGTCTGAAAATATTGCGAGTAGATCGCCAGAGATGCAAGTAAATTGCCAGATATGCAAGTAGATTGCCAGATGTGCAAGTAGATTGCCAGTGATTCTTATACAATAGGTAAAAAAAATATGTACATTAAATTATTTACATTAAATTATTTACAGCAGTGCGAATAAATCGCTTGAAATTGCAAGTTTCAAAAATTTTGCGAGTTAATCGCTAGTAATGCAAGTAGATTGCCAGTATGAATTTTAAACTTGAAGTGCGAGTCGATCGCCGGCTGTGCAAGTATATTGCCAGTGAATTTGAGTGTTTAAAATGCGAGTCGATCGCCAGCTATGCAAGTATATTGCCAGTAAAAAATAATTTTGAAAGCGATCGCAAGCCGCTAGGAGTATTGTGACTTAAATTCCAAGTCCAGCCACTCTAATCTCAATCCCACTTCGATCCTGGGACCTCGATCTGGATCCGGAAATCTTTACAACTTACGAACTAAAAAAAATAAAATATACAATAAAAATAAAAATATAATTTTAAATATTTGTTTCCTACAGCCTCTGGGCTGTAAAGAAAGAAAAGTAAAAAAAATTTTTTTTTTTTTTTTCTCTCTGCTACCAACTGCTACTGGACTCGAAGCTGTAATTGAAAATTATTACAATTGGCAACAATAATAAAATGAATTAATGAGATGAGTATGAGATTATGTATGTGTTTTTATTTAGATTTACAGTCTAAATCGGTAACGTAAGATATTTTATTCTAGTTTCTTGGTAGCGCGCAGGTGACTACGATGGAAGCGCTCAATGTCCTCCGGAGTGTACTTCGTTGAGATCCAATCTTTGTACCCCGGGTATCTGCGATTACAAAAGTTGCAGTGTGGGTCAAATAATTGGCTTGGGATGCCACAGCCTTGACAACGTCCCCGAATATAGTCTTTGTAGTTCTTGTCGTGTGGACGGAAGCACGTTGCCGTCGTCACTTGGTCCTGATAGCAAACATGGCACATGTCGGGTCGCCATGGTAATTGACATTCGGCAATTTTGTGGTCTCGTTGCCGACAATTCTGACACGCATTGGAGATGAACAACGACTGGGCTTGAGTCGTTACCGTCTGTGTCCATGATTCCCTCAATTCGGTATGGCATATTCGAGGCTTGACAGTGACACAAATTTTCTCAATTCCTTTACAGAAACTTGTGTAATCCAGAAAGTGAATACCATTATGGATCACAACTTGTGGTGTTGGATCTGTTGTGGCTGCGATGGAGTTTGATGCTGGAGTAGGTGGTAAGCCAGACAAAAATTGTTTATAAGCCTCTGTCGGTTGCAATGGAACCTCATACCTTGGCGCTGGAGCTGTCTGCGAATACGGTAACGAATTGGCGAACGTTACCATCTGGATCTTCGTTTTAATGTCTTTGGAAATGGCTCCCGAAGCTCGTAGTGTCGAAACTTCCCTTTCCGATAGCTCTTGGCGAGACATTCGCCTAGCAAGCAGTGATGATGGTGGAAATCTGGCATTTTCCGGCGGTGGACGTTGGTATGCACCATCGCGGATTTTGAGTCCTGGATTCGGACCGCAAGCAGAAGCTTGTTGAGCCAGTAATGGCAACACCGCTTTGTTGTTTGGCGTGATTCCGATGTCATACTCTACTTTGACTGGAGTAAAGGTTGTGGCTAAGGTCGTTGTGGTCTGACAACTGATATCGGTAACGGTCCGTTGCGTTTGCGAGTTGATCGCCTGGAATTTCTTGGCAAGTTCTTCGAGGCTTGGCAATTTAATATTTGCAATCATCTCCTGGCTTCGCTGGACTTGCTCATTTAGTTGTTGAAGTTGAGCCGTGAGGTGAGCAGTAACACCTGATCCTTGAGCAGTTGATGACGATTTTAAAGAATCAAGCTGTTCTTTCAGCTCCGCGACTTGATCAGTGTTGGTCTGGATGACAATTTGAAGGTCCTCTAACTTTTCATCGATGCGTTCCATCCACTGGATGTCGAATCTTGATGTCCCAGATGATAGTGACGTGACCGCCGGACGGTGACTTATGGCACGGTCAATGCGAGCATGTAACTTACTAAATTCATCTTTCATGAATTTAGTCATCGTCTCGAACATTGCTGATGTGGGCGTGGCTGATGGACTTGACACGTAGAGTGCGGATGATGGACGACCAAAGTCGAGGCCAGTCGTAGTTTGCCATGGCGGCAACGCAAATTGGGGTCCAGTCGATGTTGCTGACCCAGTAGACCATGTTGGTGATGCTGCAACGGTGGTTGCAATTATCGGTGCCACCGGTGACGAAGTTGCTGTTGTCTTCTCAATAGCAAGGGGTAACTCAGCGGTGGATATTGATGCGGTGTTAAATATGGGTGATAATGAGTCAGATGATGGTATGACTGCATGACTTGATGATACTTCAGTATCAGACACTTCAGCCTCGGACTCATGAGATGAGGCTTCAGTATCTGATCCTGACTTTCCATGAATTTTAACTTTCATGATGAATGATCTGAAATATATTGAGAATAATCAGTTACATCTTCGAGACCGTCTAGGAATTTTTAAATCATTGTAATAGTATGTGCCAATATCGTTACCGGCATTATCTTGTAATTCAACTACTAAAGGACTTAAAATTTTAGAGACAATCGCGGGTCCCGAATACTTTGGTGCTAATTTAGCACTGTAACCGTCAACTTTTTTGCTTAATTTTTTATTTAGGTAATAAACTTGATCACCAATTTTTAAATCTATAGGAATGTCAGAAAATCTTTGTTCGTGTTGTTTTCGCGTGCGTTCCCTAGCTTTTAACATATTTTGCTCAACAAAATGTCTCAGTTCAACTGCACGGTCCATTCGGGCTTGCCAAACGGTAACGTCAGACACATCTAGATTTTCAAGAGGATCAGTGTCATTAATTAGTCGTGCGTCACGTCCGTGGTTTAGATAGAATGGAGAGACGCCTAAAGCAGTATGTACCGAGGTATTATACGCGAATTTTAAATCATCGATATGTTCATCCCAATCTTTTTGATTTTTGCTTGTGAACACAACAATCATAGGTTTAATTGTACGATTGCAACGTTCAACAGGATTTGCGCAGGGGTGACCGATAGGAGTAGGTGTAAATTTGATATTAAATTGACTAATTAAATTAATTATATCTTTGTTGATGAATTCTTTGCCATTATCAGAAATAATTTGGCAAGGAGGACCCCAGTGATTAAATACAGACATCAGGTGATGTTTTATGATTTTTCCCGATTGTTGTTTCAGAGGAAAGATTTCAAGGTAGCGCGTATAAAGATCTTCAATAACCAGAGCATATTGGTTCCCCATAGTTGAACGGGTATATGGACCAATTGTGTCAATAGAAATAATAGACCAAGGCTGCGTTGGTGGTCTTGTTCCGATATATCCTTGCGGTTTTGTCTGATCACTTTTAGTCATTATACAAGTTTCACAAGCTGAAACGTAAGATGAGACGTCTTTGAACATTCCTGGCCAGTAAAAATGATCTCGTATCCGTTGATAAGTTTTGTCAATCCCAAGGTGACCTGATTGAGCTTCACAGTGTGCTTTCTCGATGGCTGGACGAATTTCTGATTCGGTTAGAACGACTTTCCAAGGATTTAATTCACCAAGTATTTCCTTGACAGCTAGTGGACGGTAAAAATACAACTTATCATCTTCATATTTCCATTCACGATAATTCTCTGGATATTTCTGAACAACTCGGACTTTCTCGTCATACCAAGCGGAATTTTGAGCAATTACATACAGTGAAGATGGATTAGAATCTGAAGCAATTAAATCAGCAGTCTCTGGTTCTTCGTATCGACGCGAAAGTGCGTCTGGAGCTTTATTTTGTGTACCCCGATAATGAACAACGTTGATGTCATAAGCGGAAATGTCAATTGCCCACCTGGCCAATCTACCTGCAGGATCTTTTAGCGAGTGAAGCCATTTTAATGCGGAATGATCAGTGTAGACCGTGACTGGTAAACCTTCAATATAACCGTGTAGTTTCCGTAAGGACCACACGACAGCGAGACATTCCTTTTCTGTTGTAGTGTAATTCATTTCGGCTTTGTTTAACGGTCGACTTAAACAAATAATTAAATTTTCTCGATCGAGTTCTGGATCATACTGAGTTAAAACAGAACCTAACCCAGTGTTGCTAGCATCGGTATATAAACGATACGATAAGTCTGGACGTGGCAATGACAATGTTGCAGCTTTTAACAAAGCTTCTTTCGTTTCCTCGAAAGCTTTTTCTTCGACGTCTGTCCATTCCCAAGGAACTCGGGTACTTGTTAATTTGTTCAAAGGACCTTGAACTTGTGCGACATTTTTAAGATGCTTATGGTACCAGTTGACTAATCCATTGAATCTTCGCAGTTCCTTACGATTTGTAGGTCGTTTATAGTTTGCAATTGGCTCCAATCGAGCTGGATCTGGTTTCAAACCATCTTCATTAATGATAAAGCCCAGGAAATGAACTTCAGAGCATCCAAAATGGCTCTTTTCTTCATTCATTTTTATTCCAGCCTTACGGAATCCTTCGAAAACGGCTTGAAGAAGAATTTTGTGCTCTTGTAAGTCATCACTGATTATTATCCAGTCGTCGAGATATGCGAAAATTTTATTTTCTGCTTCAGTGTAAGAAAACTGGGTTTTTAATGACTCAATAATTTTTCGTCGTACTATATCGGAAACTTCTTGGTACGTGCTGGGTGCATTTGTGAGACCGAATGGCATCCGAATCCATTCAAATAATCCTCGTCTACTACACAAAATGCTGTGTACTGACGGCTATTTGGCTCAACTAAAACATGATGGAAGGCATCACTGACATCAAGTACCGAAATTACTTTAGCACCTTGAAGACTTGATAAAATGCGGTGCATAATTGGTAGCGGATAAGCAGATTTTTTCGTGACTTTATTTAATGGCCGGTAATCGATGCACATGCGCCAAGTATTGTTCTTCTTGGGTACCATCACTGGCGAACATGCCCAAGCACTGTTTGAAGGCTGAATATAACCCTTCGCGAGTAATTCGTCGACTTTATCATGCATCGCTTTCATTACTGGCGGACTTCGACGGTATGGTTTGGTACGTATTGGAATATCATCTGTCAATTCGATACGGTGTTGAACTAAATGTGTTAAACCCAATTGGACTTGTTTATTTTTCTCAAATTCTTTTGCTAGGAAATTTTCAAGATCGACGCGTTCAGCTGACGATAGTACGTTTAATGATGCTTGATTTATGAACCCGGACCGAGAGAAAAATGTATGAATGACATGGCTGGTATTTAATTTCCAAGTACTCTCCTTGGAATTTACTTGGATATCTGCTAGTTGCCAGAAATCAAGACCAAGAATTACTGCAGTCGACAATTCAGATAGAACACTTAACCAAGTGATAATAGCATGACCATCGAGTTTAATTTTAAATGGAGCTCCACCACGAGTTTGCGTGGACTTGGAGTTAGCCATGGTTACTCCATGAGTGCTAGTGGGGTCAGGTGTGAGGTCTTGCAGTTGATATTCTTTGAGTTGTTCGTACGCAATCTCAGAAATATAACTGCGCTCACTCCCACTGTCCAGTAATGCTTCGAGCTCACATTTACCGATAAATATATTGGCAATCATGCGACTTACTGTTGACGGAGCTGTGAGGCTGTCTGAAGAGGTCAATGTGCTGAGTTTATTATCATTACTGAGCATTGGCAGTAATGTACTCTGTTTATTGTTTGAATTCATTTGAATGGTGAATTTTGGAGAGTAGGCAACGTTTTCATTCGAATCAGATCGATACTCATCAATCTCTGAGTCATATAAAGGACCAGCATCCTCCCTTAGATCACAGAGAAGGGCATCGTCTGTCTCCGAGGTACTCTCAAGCTTTGTGACAGTTGGTTGTTGCAGTTCATTTATTTCCAGGTCTAGTAGTAAATTTTTAATTGGGGATTTTAATCGATTTTTATTAATTTTATTTTGAGAATTACGCGACGGGTTTATGAAATTTTTAATTTTGGATTTTAAAACTTTTACAGAATTTTTAATGTTTGACTTTTTAGTATTTCGAATTTGTTGAGAAGCTTCTGAACTGGTCTCCCAACTGGACTCTTCACTCACCAACTTGTCGGCAATTTGATCGAGGGGAGTTGAGAAATCAATTAAATCAGTATCGGGATTCTCATTACCAACCGATTTTGGAGTATCAGCAGCTATAGGATAATTTAAAAAGAATTTTCCACGACTGATGACGAATTCAGGAGCATCCGGATTTAATTTGAGCATATTTGATTTATCTTCAATATTGGCAATAGGCTTGTCCGAATTATTATTTGGTACAGGAGCCCTGGTAACGTGATTGGTGTCTACCAGGGCGCTTACGCGTTTTTTGGAATCGGAGGCCGTGGACGGAGAGGTAATCCTGCTTTAATACGTAATTCGTCGGTTACTGGTCCACAGCAAACTTCGGCAACGTGACCAATTTTTCCGCAACGACCGCAGACAGGAGTTTTTGTTGCATTATTATTTGATGATACTGGAATTGGATTAATAGGAGTTACGTTTCCCGAAGACATTTTTACCGTAGTTTGATCTAATTTCTCTAGAATAGTTTTCATCATAGACTCGAAATTACTTAATAAAGGAGAAGACTCAAAATCTACATTTTTACTAACTGGATTTGACTGTACTGAATTTTCAGTGTGTTTAGAATTATGAAAATTTTTATTATTGTTAAAATTATTATTTCTATTAAAATGATTGTTTCTATTAAAACTATTATTTCTACTGAGATTATTATTTGCGAAGTTATTATTGGGCGATACAGCAGAAGGCTGTAACGTCTCGATACTATTTACTTGACCTGTTTCTGTACTTTTTATAGAATTTAATTGGATGCGAGTTTTAATTCTACTATTATTTTCTTTACGAGTTTTAAAGTGAGGATTCAGCGCATCAGCTGTTGACTGCCAGGCGCTGACCCGCGTATATAATTCCGCGTAAGTCATAATAGTCGTATCCGAAAATTTTTGTAAAAACTGAGAATTAAATCGCGAGGTTATAATTCGAATCTGCTTCATTTGCGGTAACGGATCTTCTAATTTTGCAAATTCGCTTTGCATCCGATTAATGAAGGCAACTCCTGTCTCGTCGCTGCTTTGTTTGGCCGAATATATCCCCTGCAGCACCGACTCGTCTGTTTGCTGAACCTGCCAAATCTTAAAAAATTCCTTGAAGGCCACCCAGCTGTGAAATAATCCTTCATTTTGGTAATACCACTCGAGTACGTCGCCGCGAAGGGTGTTAGTTATCACTGCTTGGAAATTTTCAAAAGAAATATCGTTGCTGATCATCCGCTGCTCGATTATTTTTAGATATTTTTTGGCGTCAATGGGAGAAGATCGATCTTGAGACGGGAACGAAACATTCCAAGATTTCACGAGACGACTGAGATCATACAATCGCATGGAGTTAGATCCGCTCATTTTTGAATTCCCCGCTGGAACTGTATACGTATTGTGCCAGGTTGACGGCTGAGCGTGTGGGTATGCTTGTACTGATGAGGCTTGTTGGTATGTATTTGTAAGTACGGGTACATTATTGTTGCTAGATGGATGTATGTATGTGTGCGAGAGTGTCGGCTGAGCATTCGTATGCATTGGAAGCGTATGAGCTGGTGGTGGGACCACTGAGTGCGCGTACGGTTCACGCGCAGGTAAGCCAGGCATGGTGAACTGTTGTCCGTTCGCTTGCGTTGCCGATACGGGTGCATGTGGCTGTGAGATGACTTGGCGAGTAGAGAGGGGGTTTGCTGCCTGTGACGTCACAGTAGCAGCAGGGAACAGCTCTCTCGGCATCCACATGCTTGATGCGTCTGGTTGAAAAGATGAGGGTGGAAATTGAGTACCTGGGGGTCGCAAAACCGTGCTCGATATACGAAGCAAGTGCTGACGTTCTGCCCGCAAAGCTTCGATTTCTGTCTGGAGGCCCGAAACTACATTTTGTAATACGGCAACGGAGGTCGTATTTTGGGACTCTGAAATTGGCACAACCCTACTAACATTGTGGTTGTGGACGCTAACATTACCGCCCGAACTGGTCGTACAAACATTGTTATTATTAACAGATTGACTTTGGGTACAAAGGGTACTATTATGTATCTCATCGTTCTGCGTAAGATCTACTAGATCATCCATTGCGCTTGATGCGGTGGGAAAATGAATAAGATTGCCCGGATTATTAACCGAAGTGACTGGGAGAGATGATTGTGGAATCGGCGTTCTCGGTAGTGTCATTTTGGCGGGAAAACTGTCTCAGTAAAATTTTTCAAAATAATAGTTTATAAAAGTTTATTATTAATAAAATTTTCTTAATCCGAACTAATAATAATCTTGTCAGATTATCAATAGATTTATTTAATCACGAGTTATTGTAATATGAAACTTTAAAACTGTCAAGATTAATTATTTATAACTTAATAATTTATTTAAGTTATTGAGACCCTTGATGACTAATAAAAATTTTATTAATAACTTGTTTTGGTTATTGAAATTTTCAATGACTCATAAGATTTTTATTTATTAATGCAAAGATTCTATTGATAATTTACTTAAGTGCTTAGTTTATTTGAGAACAATTTTGTCGAGCAAAAGATATTTTATTTTAAACCGGAAATGAATATAGTAATCTTTTGTGTCGTACAGAGAATAATAAAATTCTTCACTTAGAAAATATTTAAACCAAAGTTTTATTTTAATATTTTAAGTATTTATTTTTATTAGTTACTTTGGGTTGACTTTTGTGCGTAAGCAGAGGATAATAAACTGTGAAGAGTAAATACTAGTGTCTCGAGTTACAACACGTGTAGCTAGTATACGCTCAAGGTCAAAATATACGGAAATATTTATGGGAACGAAACCGGCACACAATATTACAATGATAAACAATTTTTTAAATAAATAATTTATAATAAATTGATAATAATTAAAATAAATAAGTTGAAAGAGCAATTAAATATTTTATAAAATTTTAATACAGGTGAATGAATGATGAATTATGAAATGTAATGGAATGATGAATGTAGAAAAATGAAATTATTAATACTGGTAAAATTTTTGAGATTATTACTGAAAATTGTATAAAATTTTTGCTGTAAAGCCGTGAGAAAAATCAATAAAATTTTCTGCTACCCGTTTGAATTACTGCAAAGTCCCTGTTCGAGCGCCAGTTGAGACAAACCGCTTTTCATTTCGCGATTTTTACCAGCAGCCACCAGAATTCGCGGGTTGAACCCTGGCTTAGGCTGGCCTCTAACAAATTTTATTTTACTTGGGACAGAGCAATGGGCTAGAGTTCTTGCAAAGCAAGGACCCGCACTTATTCAAACTCGGCAACGTATATAAAAATCTGTTGACTCACCTCACGGCTTATTATTTATAAATTATTTCTTATAATTAATTTAATTATCGTATATAACTTAATCAATCAGTATTATGTCTTATTAAATAATTTTACCAGTATTTTAGGATATGATTAAAAGGTAGTAGATAGAATATGAAGTTATACAGAAAATATGCAAGTTTATTGCCAGTTATAATAATTCTCAATTACTTACAATAAATGTCGCTGAATAATACAATGTAGGTGGTCCGAATAACAATGGATGGCCACGTGAAAAGCGTTGGTTGTTATGATCAAAGAATACACTGATTTTATATATTTTTTTATTAATACGCTGATACTACAAATGTATCAGCGGTAACGTACTAATGAACTTAACAAATTAAATATGCCTTAGTCTCAAATAATAATAAGAATATATGATATATAATGAAATCGCAAGCTAAGTTGCCAGTTAGATGTAAAGTATAATAAGTAAATTAAATAATAAATGAATATAATGCAAGTAAATTGCCGGCTAATATTTAATTAAATTAGACTATTCGAATACGTCTAGACGCTAATAGATCCAAGATCGAAGTCTGAATTGTCTAACCGATAATTGAGGGTCTGGGACTTGCCGCTGAACTCTGTCCCCACTTCACCCTTACGGTCATGCGTCGATGTGAAAATTAGTCATGTGACCACGGCACTATGACTTGGGTAGTTTCAGACGACAAGAAGACGGGGAAAAATGGGAACCGCAAGGCTGAGGACGACGAAGACAATTCACATTGTCTCAATATATATATATATATATATATATATATATATATATATATATATATATATATATATATATATATATATATATTATATATCGGTCATTATATCTCAATTCAACGACATTGCGACAGTGAACCTCTTGGATTTTTTTGATTTTTGAATATGTTTTCATGCATGTAGAAAGAAGTCTTCAGCCAAATTTTCAGCTCTTTATCTTTACCCACTTTAGAGTTGTTATTTTTGCTTACAAAGGGAGTAACTTTGACTATAAATATGATAATTTCACATCATGGGGGGTAATTTTGTATAATTTTTAACGCTCTTTCTGAAAAAAAAATTCAAAACTAGTAACGAAAAATTTTGTAATCCTTTTTCGGTCATATTCAGTCAAAAATTAGTTTTTCGTTCAATAGGACGCTTAATTTTTTTCAAAAAAATTCCCGAAATTCTATGTTGAAAAACAAAGAATTAAGAGACTATGGGCATCCAATAACTTCTAATGAAAAGAATTAAAAAACAATTTTTATTCTGCAATTTTAATTTATTTTCTTTCTAAAATCATGTAATTTCTCTAAATAGTCTCAAAATATTATCTTAAAGTAATGTCAGATAAGTACTACCGATGATAGCGTAGTAGATTTGAGAGTAATAAATGTGAATAATACGATGTAACGGTTGATATATTTGAATTTTAATTTAAGAAGATACAATAAATTGCAAAAAAAGTACTTTACTTATTCATTTTTGTGTAAAATAATATATTTCTCACTAAGAATAATTAGAAAAAAGTAATGTTATGCATTGAGAGACTATCTAAAAATATTCTGCGATCTTGGAAGCAAAATAAATCGAAATAACGTAAAAAAAAAATCGTTTTCTAATTTGTTTTACAAGAAGTTATTTAATGCCCATCTTGGTTTATCGCCCAAAAATTTTTTTTTTCAACATAGAATTTTAGGAATTTTTTCGAAAAAAATTAAAAGTGTCTCACTGAACGAAAAACTAATTTTTTGACTAAAAATGGCAAAAAAAAAGAATTATAAAATTTTCTGTTTCTGATTTTAAAGTTTTTCTCAGAAAGAGCGTTAAAAATCAAACAAAATGACTCACGATTGCGTAAGATTATCATAACTATAGTCAAAATTATACCCTTTTTAAGCAAAAATGATAACTCCGGAAGGGTTGGAAATAAAGACCTAAAAATTTAGCTCAAGACATTTTTCAACATGTAAGAAAACATATCAAAAAATCAAATAAATCGAAAAGGGTCACCGTCGTAATGTCGTTGAATTAAGATGGAATGACCCATATATATTATAATACGATGAAAAATTCAACATTGACTAGTGATTCCAAATTATTTAAATATAATAAGTAATTATTTTTTTTTATTGAAAGATAAAAATAACAAAGAGATGGCGTTTGGGTATTCCCACTGCTGCCACATATACAAAACACAATATTGTGTCTTATTCTTAAATTTATACCGTAGAGTTACACACTTGTAAGCGCGTTATTCAAAGACATATTTAAATATAATATTGTACTATAAATATCTATAAAAATACATATATCTATAAATTTGATTTTTCAGATACAGAGTTTTTAATAAAGTACATATTTGAACTGAGTGTTATCTTCCATAAAAACATCTGAAATCCTATATTAATATAAATATACAAATAGGATTGAATTGAGTTTCTACCACTCTACATTTTATACAGTTACTTTTACATTTTCTTTATAATACAAAAACAATTACTTAAGACAAGAAAGAGATAAAAGGTAGAAACAAGAGTATGTCTTACATAAAAATGTCCAGTGAAACAATAAATTCGGCAAAAATTCTAATGAGATCATGGCTAGGAAAATTAAGATATTGGTTTCGATACTATAAGGTCCCATACTGATGGTTTTAGTCAAATCTTTAATCAAGTCTACTCTCTGTGCTTCAAAACAAGAGCATTCAAAAAAAACATGATTCGGGGTTTCATCAGTCTCTCCACATTCGCACAAGGCTGATAGCACAATGCCAAACCTGGCTTAGCTAGATTTTAGTGACGTGTGGCCACTTCTTAAGCGATTGATGGAAACTATGGCCCGTCTATTCAGTTTCATTTTGTCAAGCCATGGTTTAACTCCCCCAAAACCAATATTCTTTTGAAAAATGGACACTTTGTTGCTACTTATCTCTTAAAACCAGTTTTTAAATTCATTTTTTATGCGTTCTTTCCATAGTCCTTTGAAGTCGCTAATTGGGAGGAGTAGCGAGCTATCTTTGCCAGAATGAGTCGCGTTTTTAGCTGCATCGTCAGCTAATTTACTACCTGTGATACCACAGTGAGAAGGAATCCAAAAGACATGAACGCGTTTTTCTTCATCTGCCAGACTTTTAATCAACTTCCTTATGAGAAACACAAGGTACGACTTTTTGTTAAGGTTACTGTCTGTTATTAGCGCTTGTAAAACACTTCTGGAATCAGAAAAAATAGCCGAGCATTTAAAGTGTGCTCTATCTATCATCTTTAAGGCTTCTACAATAGCCATTGCTTCTAAGGTAAAAATAGACGCATATTTGGGAGCCCTGAATGCCAACTCTTGTTGATCCTCCGGTTGGACCACCACAAAATTTCCAAACAACGAGATCTTGTCCTTTGACTCGTCTGTAAAGTAACATGTTCATCCTCCTCTTAAGTAAATAAATAATTACCCGGTGAGCAAATTTTGGTGACATCTATGATCACTATTTCGACTTCGACTGAGCAATCGATCAATGCATGGATTGAAACGTGAAATACAGCTGAGACGCTGAACTGATCAGCTGCGTTTCGGTATTTTTGAACAATTTGACTTCAACCAAACGACCAATTTCAATCCTGACTATTGAACAATTCGATTTAGGCCGATAAGAACAATCCGAGTTTGAACCACGAACAATTAATTGACATAGAAATAATTTGCAAACCGTCAATAACCGCTTTTGTGAACAAGTGAACAAGCCAAAGCCTCGGCACGGGACCTGAGTAAACTGTGCGACCCATTGATTTTGTTTAATGAACAAGTAAAACGCGTTTCGTGTAAATAATAATAAATTTAATAATTATTAACGTGTAATAGTTGTATCTCCGCGCAATTTAACGCGTTACCGAATTAAAATATTATTTTAATTTTATTTTATACCATCGAGCATTCTCATTGAGAATTAGAGATTATCCGTGTCTCATTCGTACGGCAGTAGAGTCTTGCTGTGTACGATTCTCTGACATCACTCCTCAAGTATTCCGATTTTTTTTTTTGTTACTTATCAAGCAAAATATTGTTTTTTATGCTAAAACAAAAATTCCTGCCAAGTTTGAGCTCTTAGTTCCAATCCTAAGTCCTTTCCATTTGATTTACAATATTTCCTATTTGGAATACACGTAAACTAAATTACTTTTTTTTTAACGCTCTAATACTCAGCTGCGTTTTATGATGTCGACGCGGTTTTAGTCGCAATTACTCAGCTGTAATTCCAGCTGTTTCACTGATGTCCACTAAGGAAGTCATTTTTCATATCAAATTGACCTTTATTGGCATGCAGAAAGTAAATCAATAAATGCAGACCAAAAATGTTAATGAGAATTTTATAGGAAATTTTATTCCCTTAAAAAAAAGGCCTATGAGTCAAGTCGCTAAAGTCCATAGTTTCCGAGTTATAAGAGCTTTAATAACTAAAAAAATATAATATTAAAAAAAATTGACAATTGCTATTTTATTTTTTTAATTATTAAAGTTCCTATAATTCAGAAACTATGGACTTTAGCGACTTGAGTCATGGGGCTTTTTTGAAGGGAATAAGATTTCCTATAAAATTTCCATTTACATTTTTGGTGTGCATTCATTGGTTTACGTTCTGCAAGCCAATAAAGGTCAATTTGATACGAAAAATGACTTCCTCAGCGGACATCAGTGAAACAGCTGGAATCACAGCTAAGTTGCTATGGGCACTTTTAAAGAACACCAAATGCCCTACAATTTGCGATCAAAACCGCGTCGATATCATAAAACGCAGCTGAGTATCAAAAAGTTAAAAAAAAAAGTAATTTAATTTACGCGTATTTCAAATGGGAAATCTTGAAAATTAAATGGAAAGTACTTAGGATTGGAATTAAGAGCTCAAACTTGGCAGTAATTTTCGTTTTAGCATAAAAAACAATATTTTGCTTGATGAGCAACAAAAAAAAATACTTTCGCCGGAAACGAAGCACCCTAAAATATATATCTTAAAAATTTTTTTAAATCAAACAACAGCAACAACAAGGTATTGATTTTTAAAATTAAGTTAATTATTTATCATTCATTTAGAATAAATTCTGAAGATTTTTTTTTTATAGATAAAGAATGTGTCAACCTATGGGCTAATTTTTCCAAGAGAATGGCTGTGTTACCCATCAGACGAATTAGCACATGGAATAAGGATGCAAAAAGAATCATACAGAGATGGTAAAAGTTTTGACGATGCAATTATCAGTGTCGGTGGAGCAACACAATGGTAAAAATCAGCAACCGGAAAATGAGCTAGTGGTTTAATATACCTGGAGATAAAATACCATCACCATCACGATACCACATCACCGGAAACTTGGTAGTAGAAATGTATCCAGACCTTGATACATCACGGATACATGAGTTAGAGATTATAACGTTTCGAGAATTACTCCACATCAATTAAAAATGAAAATAATTTTTAATTATTTAATTTAATTTAGGTTTGGCCTCGTTGGAGTGTCTATAGACCCCTAGTGGGCTCTGGTCGTCAATTATTTTATTAATTATTAATTTTTATTTTTTGTCGCGACTTAAAATATATTTTCGTTCCGGTCGCCATATTATTTGGTATAGCAGCAGGTGAATGGTAGGAAAATCGGCAGGAAACTTGAAGGAAACCCGAACTGCTGTTGAGCGCTCAGGGTTGTGAGACAGGGTGGAACAGCTGATGAGCGTACTCCCCTGGGTAGTAATAGGGCTATGGACAGGTCATAGTGTAGGTGAAAATATTGAGGTGCCAATTGGCACCCCACAATAAGGTTGCATTAATTTAGGATTAATTGTAATTTATTAATTATGGCTGGAGAGCAGAGGTTCAAGCTCCATGAGCTCTCTCGTAAGATTGACTGTATAGTCGTTATAAAAATATAATGAAGCCAACAAAGTTGACCAAATGTTGACGCTGCATCTCAGGTTCCCTGTGAGAGAGTAGTCGTGGTTCGGGTCTCATGCATCGTCATCTGTTTTGACTACGGCGACTCTCTTATCGTAACCGATTTCCGTTACATTACCTAAAATTAATGAATTAGAAAAAATTAATTTAATTTAATCAATAAAATATTACGGGAACGTAACAAGATGATGAACGAAATTCCAGAACTGCAAGCCTTTCAATTGGAAGCTGATCCCAATGCACATTTTTTTCAGAATATACCAAGTATAATTGTATATTTCCGAGAGTCTGGTCCAATTCTATTCCAACAGATTATTTAATGACACTAATGTAGTATAATATATTTTAATAGGAATATTATTAAGTTTATAGGAGATCGCAGGTTGAGAAAGAAGATAGGATTACGAAATAACAATATGATTTATTTAAATCAGGGTTACATCAGTGAACACGTCTGCTCCTCAGAGTGGTTCATCTAACACTAAAAATTACAAATATTCTTAATAACATTGGGCCTGTTCGCCCCTTCTCACCCTCATACTCATACTTCATACCTTGTACTGTTTTTTCTATTTCTTTCTTTACAATATTCCCATATTTACTTATTTTAAAAGATATAACTAAAGAACTCGATATTACTTCGGCATCTGGCAACAGTCTGTCTGACTGTTTTATTGCTTTACGGCCGTTTTGATCCTTAATTTTACAACTTTAAGCTTAAACGAAAAACTAAAATCTTACAACTAAAAATACAAAATAAAATAAATTTGCTAAGTTTTATTTTAGACACTACACTAATTACACAACAATTAATAGCTATAAATAATAGAAATTATGTTGATGAGGATAATGCTATCACTATAATGGACGTGGAAAAAATAAATAGAAAGCATTAAAAATATAACAACAATCCAATTCTAAATATTGAATCAGTTGAAACAAAATTAATTATTGATGATAAAAACCATCACTGGTGGTTCCGGATGACAAACGAAATAACAAACACACCAAGCGTCAACCAGTATGCATTTACTGGGACAGTAACATTCAGATTATGCGTGATGGGTATGGATTAGATGCGAAGACAACAACACTTACAGCTTTTGATGTAACAGCAAGAACAACAACTTGAACATGATGAAGAAACTTCATCATCATCATCATCACTACCAGACACTATAATTTAACAGATAATAAGATAAATTATAATTCTGATGGTGAGTGGAGTTTGAATGAACAAATTGTTGATGATGATGACGATGATTATGACGATAGTTTATAATTATTGTTTTTAATCAAAAATTTTTATCTACTATGTTTATTTAAAAATTTTTATTCATTATATTTATTTATTACATTTATTTCAAAATATCTAATTTTCCTATATATTTCTATGCATTACTATTATTGCACACACACACACACACACACACACGCACACACACACACACACACACACACACACACACACACACACACACACACACACACACACACACACAAACACACACACACACACACACACTGCATGCATCAACAATCATTATTTAAATATTTTATATGAACAATTAGTTTTGATTGATCACTTATATACAGAATTTTTTTTAATTATCTTATTTAAATTAAAACTACTCTCGGATAAGAAACATATTTCCATTTGAAATTCCCTCTTTCATTATCAGTACTTTCTAGCATTTAAAAACACCTCGCCGCCACTGCAAAATATATTCAAAAATATTTTTCATTTGAATTTCCCGCGTATATTTCAACTATCAGCGTTTTCGTCGTTGCCACTTGCTCCTCTGTACATACCAAGTGGCCAGGCTTGCAGTTCCTCCGATCCTCTTTATCTGTCTCCAACCGTCGCTGCTGCTCGCTCCGTCCCCGCATCTTTCTCCACACATCGCTGCTGCTTGCTCCTCGCATGTTTCTTCAAACGTCAGAGTTATGTCGCTCACATACCTACACTCGTGCAAATTCTCGTTTTAATTTTCCCGCCGATATTATTTTCCTACAATATACTTTCATTGGAAATGTGCTGAAAACAGTGGCTTTGAAACGTCAAACGATAATGTGCATGCGCAAACACTTACTTAAATTTCCCATATATTTTTATAATTTTATTTTTTTTATCTTTTTTATCTAACTATAAATAATTTATTTATTGTTATTTTTTTAATTACATTCTATATAATATCAAAAAAAAAAATTAATTTTTCAAGATGAGCGGTTCTAATTATAGTTAAATCTATAATATATGCATGGAGTATACATAACAATTATAAACATATTATCAATATTAAAATTTTTAATTTTATTATTAGATAAAAAGAAAATATACACTAATTTGTTAAATTTTTAACCATGACATAGAATATAAAATATTTTTTACTATAGTAAGTTTTTTGCATAAGAATTACATTCATGATCGATTAACAAATTCAAATTTATTGTATTTAGATCTATGAAATAGAAAGTAAAGATTTTCTTGGGACACCATGTCAATAAGAGTTTTTAATTTATCTTCACTAGTGATCAATTCGTTGTTTGTTCTGGCAGAAAAGTAGATTGTAAATTCATCATCCAGGTTGGCAACTACTTTAGGTCCATATTGCGTTAAAATTTTATTTAATTTCAGTTATTTCATATGTCTTGTCGGCTTCTAATTTTTGAAGGATTTTAACAGGCAAGATATAGGCCAAGGCGTTGATTTCATCATTTGGGTCAGATCCATCTTGAAAATTAGTAATTTAAATTGTTTATTTTTTTTCAATCGATAGCTCATAATTTAAATAACAATCATTTAATACTTGCTTGGTATTGAAATACACAATAAACAATAATTAGTAAATAATTAAGAAATAAATAGAACAATCTTTGTAATGAAATAATTCGGTGATAAACCACAAGCTTTTTTAACATGCTGTCATCTTCCATGACCCAAGCGAATGCCCAGCTGACACATTACCAATCTCACGTAATGGTACAGCTGCTTTACTGAGTTGAATATCCAGCTTCTTTATTAGCGAATGCGTCACGAAGGATAACTTCGATCCTTGATCAATAAGTACACGGGCAGGACATGTACTTCCTGTTAGCGAATGCAACTTTACAATAGCGGTAGCGAGTAATACATTGAGCGAATGAGCTGAAAAGAGACTAAGTTAGCAAATTCAAAACAAAAGTTACCAAAATTATTAGGTGTACAAAAAAGTTCTACCCGTTTTTTGTCAAAAAAAAAATATATTTAAAAATTTTAAATAAAATACAAATTTTAATCAAAATAACCACCATCAGCATCTACTACCCTTTGCCAACGCTCAGGCAACTGATGGATCCCAGGGCGATAAAAGGCTTGATCTTTTGTCGAAATGAAATCATCTATTGTTTTTTGCATTTCGTTTTCATTTTGTAAGTGTTTGTCAGCCAAGTAATTTTGCAATGAACAGAATAGGTGAAAATCACACGGTGCAAGGTCTGGTGAATACGCCGGGTGCGGTAAAACTTCCCACTGTAAATCATTTATAGTGTGGTGGACGATTGAACTTCTATGAGGCCTGGCGTTATCATGCTGCAGTATCACTGGTCGAGGTTTTTGTCCCGCAAATCGTCTTTTACTGTTGATTTCATCTGCTAATTTTTTTAATTGACAACTGTAGCGTTCTCCAGTGACGGTTTCTCCTGGTTTGAGTAACTCATAATATAGCACGCCCCACTCATCCCACCAAATACAAAGCAATATTTTTTTCCCAAAAACATTACGTTTTGGTGTTGATGTCGTTGGTTGTCCTGGGTCTACCCAATGTTTTCGACGTTCAGGATTCTCATAGTAAACCCACTTTTCGTCCCCTGTTACAAGTTTCCACAAAAAACTTTTTTTTTTATGTCGTGAAAGCAACGACAGGCAGGTGTCAACTCGTCTCTCTCGTTGTTCTGGAGTTAATTCATGAGGTACCCATTTTCCTTCTTTTTGAATCTTACCTAAAGCATGTAATCTTTCAGAAATAGCTTGTTGAGTAACGTTTAACTTTTTCGCAAGTTCTTGTTGTGTTTGTGCAGAATCTTGATTCAGTAATTCTTCCAATTTCTCGTCACTGATTGTTGAAGGTCTTCCAGAGCGTGGTTTATCATTTAAATTAAAATCTCCGTTTGTGAATTTCCGAAACCATCTTCGACAAGTACTGTCATCAATAACACTGTCACCATAAGTTGCACAGATTATTCTTTGAGCTTCAGCAGCACTTTTTCCTTGATGAAATTCATATAAAAGACAATGGCGGATATGTTCATTACTTACTTCCATTTTTGACTTAATAAAAAAATATATATATCGAAGATTAATATATTAAAAGTTTGATGAATTTAAAGAGTACAAACAGCTGTGCATGTACATATACGTATTCATAGCTAACCTATAAATAGCTGTTAGATAACTCCATCTTTGAAAAACGGGTAGAACTTTTCTGTACACCTAATAGAACTATTTGTTACCTGGGTCAGTTACAGAAGCGTCCTGTACTGGTTTAGCGGCAGCACGATGGTCAATGTGAGTAGAGGTGTGATGTGGCTGGTCACAATGGCAGCACTTCTGTTTAGTCCTGCAGTCAGCGCAGTGGTGGCGTCCCAAACAATTAAAACATAAGCGGTAATACTGAACAATCGTTCTCCTATTCAGTGGCGACGCCTTCTAGTAGCTGGGGCAAAAAAGAACAAAGTGTTTCTCCTTGCATATTGGGCACAAGCCCAGTTCACTCGTACGATCTTTAAGAGTGAAAGCGACATAGCTAGCGGAACCAGTAGATGCAGCTGGCGTGGATGGGGTAGCGGATCGACTGTTCACAAACTTCACTTGTTTGTTAGAAGCAGCTGACTTAGCGTAAGACTTAGGTGGGGGTTTCTCAACCATATCCTTAGCTTGATTCACGGTTATCTTCGCGGCAATTTCAGAGTTTTCCTACGCACGAACTTTTGCGTTCAGCATTTCGTGCAGTTGTTAGTAAGTGGGAAACTCATTGGATAACCCAAGCGAAGCCATCCATTCAACACGTAAATCTGATGGCAAGCAACGAACAGTCAATCGAATTAAAAAAGGGTCCAACTCACCAATTGAAATCCTCAAATCAGCGATGGCGTCAAGCGACTTCTTGTTAGTGAGTAACAGTGCGTCAAGATCAGCAGCGGAATGTGAGGTTAACGGTTGGTGATCCAGCAAATCATCGATATGCATATCGAGTAATCTGCGTGGATTCGTGTAGCGAGTATTCAACAATTCCCAAGCGGGCTGGAAAGCGTCATCGGTGATCTGTAGATTAGCGAGTAGTGCAGCGGCCTCACCTTTTACCTGCGTCTTCAGGTAATGCATTTTTTGTGACCCGGTTAGCGAATCTTTATTTATGACGAGAGAAGTGAACAAGTCCTTGAACGAGTCCCACTCGTCATAAGAACCCTGGAACGTTAGCAGTTTAATGTGCGACAAGTTGGATTTATGCGCGCTTCCAAAGTAAGCGGTTTGATCATAATTAGCGAGCTGGGCTTCATAAACAGGTTCTTGAACGGGTCTAGCAGCGCTGAGTCTCACTCTGAGCTCAGTGTATATAAAGTTAGCGGTACCATATGCATTACCTGTGTGGTATTCATTTTCGATGATCTAAGGCACATCATCAAATAATCTCTCATGAGTTGTGCTGAAGCGATTCTACAAATCATTGAAGATAGCGAGTTCTGCGTCAATAGCGGCGGCACTTTGGTTAGCGAGTATTTCATTGGTTAAGCGAGCGGACACATTGCGCATCGTGTCGATGCGGTTCATTTGAAGAGCTACTTGGGCTTCGGCGGCCATCTTGATGATACGTGGCACAAAATGAACGCGATACATGAAACCGACGCTAAGTTTTCGATCCTTTTTTTTTTTTCTAAAAAGTCTTTTTACACTGGTGTGTAAAATAGATCACCTCGGACAGCACTCTAGCTGTTCTCAGCAATGCCTACGGCACTTAGCGATTTTCACGACACAAGCACTCACACCACACTTTTTCTCACAATTTTTTTTTCAGACTTTAATTTTCAATAATTTTTAATTGTTTAAAATCACACCAGATCCGGCTCAAAGGACCACAATGTAAAATAAGCGAATAAACTTAAATGGAGCTGGTTTAGGCGTGAGAACGCCTATTAAACAATTAAAAATTACACCGGTTTTATCAATAAATATGTTGGAGAATTATTTACACTATTTACACTGAAAAATTGTTAGAAATTATATTTAATAGCGAATGCAACGAAAACAGATGAACGATAGCGAATAAAAACTCAATAAAAACAGACACGCGATAGTGAATTCAACTTTGCTGATAAGATTCACGTATATAAAAGACACGTGGGTGAGAGCGGTTAAATTCACGGAAATTAACATTGATACTAATTACACGAGAATAACAATTTATTTATTCTCAATAAATAGCAGCTTTAATTTACTGACTAAATATTGAGAGAAATTAACGTAGCGGTTTAGTTTAATATCGGAAAGAAATTAATAATAGCAAAGCGGGTTCAAGCGCAATAGGTAACTACTAGAGAAGCACGTTGTAGAATCACTAAGATGGTAGTGTCGTTGCGTCGTCGAAAAGGTTGGTGTCGACGTGGCAGCCTTGCTGCGTATAACGAATTTTCCCATTGGCTGAAAAGCGCGCCAACGAGAAGCAGTTGATAGCAAACTCTCTCATTGGCTGGCCAATATAAAACGAATTATGTGATTGGCCAGCTTGTAGCGGGTTCTCAAGGCGTCTTGAAACGGTCCTGAGTTAAAAATTGTATGTACCGGGCCCAAATAGCAAGTGACCCGGCACTATTCTGACCTTCAGTCAGTAGTGAGCTCGGCAACTCCCGGACTTAGCGGAAATGCACGAAGCTTGATTCGAATTAGTCAAGCTCGGGACTGAACAAATAATAATAATAATAATAATAATAATAATAATAATAATAATAATAATAATAATAATAATAATAATAATAATAATAATAATAATAATAATAATAATAATAATAATAATAATAATAATAATAATAATAATAATAATAATAATAATAATAATAATAATAATAATAATAATAATAATAATAATAATAATAATAATAATAATAATAATAATAATAATAATAATAATAATAATAATAATAATAATAATAATAATAATAATAATAATAATAATAATAATAATAATAATAATAATAATAATAATAATAATAATAATAATAATAATAATAATAATAATAATAATAATAATAATAATAATAATAATAATAATAATAATAATAATAATAATAATAATAATAATAATAATAATAATAATAATAATAATAATAATAATAATAATAATAATAATAATAATAATAATAATAATAATAATAATAATAATAATAATAATAATAATAATAATAATAATAATAATAATAATAATAATAATAATAATAATAATAATAATAATAATAATAATAATAATAATAATAATAATAATAATAATAATAATAATAATAATAATAATAATAATAATAATAATAATAATAATAATAATAATAATAATAATAATAATAATAATAATAATAATAATAATAATAATAATAATAATAATAATAATAATAATAATAATAATAATAATAATAATAATAATAATAATAATAATAATAATAATAATAATAATAATAATAATAATAATAATAATAATAATAATAATAATAATAATAATAATAATAATAATAATAATAATAATAATAATAATAATAATAATAATAATAATAATAATAATAATAATAATAATAATAATAATAATAATAATAATAATAATAATAATAATAATAATAATAATAATAATAATAATAATAATAATAATAATAATAATAATAATAATAATAATAATAATAATAATAATAATAATAATAATAATAATAATAATAATAATAATAATAATAATAATAATAATAATAATAATAATAATAATAATAATAATAATAATAATAATAATAATAATAATAATAATAATAATAATAATAATAATAATAATAATAATAATAATAATAATAATAATAATAATAATAATAATAATAATAATAATAATAATAATAATAATAATAATAATAATAATAATAATAATAATAATAATAATAATAATAATAATAATAATAATAATAATAATAATAATAATAATAATAATAATAATAATAATAATAATAATAATAATAATAATAATAATAATAATAATAATAATAATAATAATAATAATAATAATAATAATAATAATAATAATAATAATAATAATAATAATAATAATAATAATAATAATAATAATAATAATAATAATAATAATAATAATAATAATAATAATAATAATAATAATAATAATAATAATAATAATAATAATAATAATAATAATAATAATAATAATAATAATAATAATAATAATAATAATAATAATAATAATAATAATAATAATAATAATAATAATAATAATAATAATAATAATAATAATAATAATAATAATAATAATAATAATAATAATAATAATAATAATAATAATAATAATAATAATAATAATAATAATAATAATAATAATAATAATAATAATAATAATAATAATAATAATAATAATAATAATAATAATAATAATAATAATAATAATAATAATAATAATAATAATAATAATAATAATAATAATAATAATAATAATAATAATAATAATAATAATAATAATAATAATAATAATAATAATAATAATAATAATAATAATAATAATAATAATAATAATAATAATAATAATAATAATAATAATAATAATAATAATAATAATAATAATAATAATAATAATAATAATAATAATAATAATAATAATAATAATAATAATAATAATAATAATAATAATAATAATAATAATAATAATAATAATAATAATAATAATAATAATAATAATAATAATAATAATAATAATAATAATAATAATAATAATAATAATAATAATAATAATAATAATAATAATAATAATAATAATAATAATAATAATAATAATAATAATAATAATAATAATAATAATAATAATAATAATAATAATAATAATAATAATAATAATAATAATAATAATAATAATAATAATAATAATAATAATAATAATAATAATAATAATAATAATAATAATAATAATAATAATAATAATAATAATAATAATAATAATAATAATAATAATAATAATAATAATAATAATAATAATAATAATAATAATAATAATAATAATAATAATAATAATAATAATAATAATAATAATAATAATAATAATAATAATAATAATAATAATAATAATAATAATAATAATAATAATAATAATAATAATAATAATAATAATAATAATAATAATAATAATAATAATAATAATAATAATAATAATAATAATAATAATAATAATAATAATAATAATAATAATAATAATAATAATAATAATAATAATAATAATAATAATAATAATAATAATAATAATAATAATAATAATAATAATAATAATAATAATAATAATAATAATAATAATAATAATAATAATAATAATAATAATAATAATAATAATAATAATAATAATAATAATAATAATAATAATAATAATAATAATAATAATAATAATAATAATAATAATAATAATAATAATAATAATAATAATAATAATAATAATAATAATAATAATAATAATAATAATAATAATAATAATAATAATAATAATAATAATAATAATAATAATAATAATAATAATAATAATAATAATAATAATAATAATAATAATAATAATAATAATAATAATAATAATAATAATAATAATAATAATAATAATAATAATAATAATAATAATAATAATAATAATAATAATAATAATAATAATAATAATAATAATAATAATAATAATAATAATAATAATAATAATAATAATAATAATAATAATAATAATAATAATAATAATAATAATAATAATAATAATAATAATAATAATAATAATAATAATAATAATAATAATAATAATAATAATAATAATAATAATAATAATAATAATAATAATAATAATAATAATAATAATAATAATAATAATAATAATAATAATAATAATAATAATAATAATAATAATAATAATAATAATAATAATAATAATAATAATAATAATAATAATAATAATAATAATAATAATAATAATAATAATAATAATAATAATAATAATAATAATAATAATAATAATAATAATAATAATAATAATAATAATAATAATAATAATAATAATAATAATAATAATAATAATAATAATAATAATAATAATAATAATAATAATAATAATAATAATAATAATAATAATAATAATAATAATAATAATAATAATAAAAATAATAATAAAATAACCTATTAATATTATTAGATGAGTTATAATCCACAGCATTCAATGGCATTCAATTCATGTCTTTCGAAACTCATATTATGAAAAAAGTAATGTAATGATTTGTAAAGGTACATAACATATAATTTAAAATTAATGAGCGTATTGTCTCAATCTCATGTAAGTACAAAGTTCATTATAATACATCACATACACAGTCAGCTATGCTCTTTATCTTTTCCGAAAACTGAAAGGATTCTCACTTATGCAGATCAACGTCGCCCTCACAGAATTTATTTTGAATACACAAGTAGTTAAAGTATATTATGTTCTTTACTCAATCCAATAGTCAGAGAAGTACACAAAAGAGTTGACAAATATTTAATCAACATTCGAAACGTTAAAAGCTAAAGAGCCACTCATCAATGTACCGGTGTAGTATTTCAAAATATGTTCTTGAAAAGAAATTGTTATTTTTATAACTAGAATGAAATAAAAAAATCTGGAAACTGGTTGAGCCTGCGAGCCAAGTCCGAAACTTCCCGCGGTTTTTAAGCTCGAAAAAAATTAGGTTTTGTATCATTTTCCGTTAATTTGAGGAATTTATAGTAATTACTAAAGATCGTTTGTCAATGTTTTACTCACGATTGTGCTTGACAAATTCAATCTTTTAGTCCAGTTGGCCTGAAAAAAAAAGTGGTTTGTTGGCAACTTTTCGATCAAATAGTCCGATTTTGGATTTTTCTTTCTAAATACTGAGAAAAATATTCGAAACATTTATGTGTCTGTAGGAAGTGATGCTTTATTTTTTATTCAAAAATAGAATTTTGCCGTTCAGCCCTAAATTAAAATATCTCAGAAACCACGCAAAAGTAGTCGAAACAAGCTGCGAATGAAATTTAGAGAATTGAATCATGAATGAAACGAGCCGAAACCGATGTCTTTACGATAAATAGTTTACGAGATATTAATTTCTTAATGAAAAAAAAAAAAACGCGGTTTCGCTGAAGCACTTATAAACAAACAGCTGTAACTCCTTGAAAAATCATTAGATATACTTATTTAACTTCTCGCAAAGAAAATCGACGATTTTCGAAAAATTTGGGAAGTTATTGTTTTCACCCCAATGTGCTAAAATCGAAATTTCATCATATGTCGACGATTTAAGGTCCTAGGAAGCTATTCTAACTATTTTTAGAATGACGACCGAGTGTTTGTATGTGTGTGTGTGTGTGTGTGTGAACTCTCTATAACTTTTCAACTAATAAACCGGTTTGGATAATTAAGGCAACAATCGAAAGAGCTTGTTGGCGATCAACTTTTCTGAAAATTTCAGATCATTTGATCAAGTAGAGTCGAAAATATTGGCAAATTATGAAAAAAAATTTTTATTTTTTTAGTTTTTTATTGAATTCTCGGAAATGACTTATGCGATCGACTTCGAAATCTTATCAGCTTTAGAACTCAATAGAACGCGTCGATTGCCGCCTTAGCCATCTTAATCGGATAATTCGTTCGAGAGTTATCACGAGAGAAATGGTAAAAAAAGGTTTTTTGCGAATATCTTTGAAACAACTGAGCTTAACAATTCCGAAATGTGATCTGCTTCAGAATTTATTATAACGCGTCAATTGACACCTCAACCATTAGAATCGGTTAATTAGTTCGTGATATATCGTAAGAGAAAGAAATGCTAAAAACGATTATTTTCGAAAGCAATGGCATACAAAAGTATATTAGAGCTCGAAAATGTATTCACAACAATGTTTTCAAGCTCAAGGAGCTCGAAAACTGCGGGAAGTTTTGGGGCTGACCCGCAGAGTGAACCGAGAGAAAGATTTTTTTTTCTAATTACACCTACTGTTGTCCTTTATACGCGAAAAAAATCAGCTAAGCTCAAAAAAATTTTTCTGAATTTATTTGAACTACTTTTAGTTTTTCAAATTTCTGCATTAAATAATAGTTAACATTCGAAAAAAAATTATTTTGTTTGCATATACAAATTTTACCGACACCAAAGAATCAATGTGAAAGAAAAAATTTAGATAAAGAAATTTTTTTTGTGCAAAAATTTAGTTTACAATTAAAAAAAAAATGGGCTCTACAAGGACTTGAATTTGACTCCGAGACATTGCGCGTGCGCTATTTCCATCAAACCGCTGTTTGAGAAAAATGGGGGAAATAACAATAATATTAGGCAAATAATAATAATAGTAAGCAGCCGCTCAAATATTCAGAGTTATTTGTTTTTTCATCTTTTTTGTAACTTTTTAACTTCCCGCTAAGAAAATCGCGAATTTTAAAAAATTCGGGAAGTTATTACCGCTTACTATTATTAATATTTGTCTCAGATTATTATTATTTCCCCTATTTCTCTCAAACAAAGGTTTGAGGGGAATAGCGCACGCCCAATGTCTCGGAGTTGAATTCAAGTCCCCGTAGAGCCCATTTTTTTTTAAACTTGTAAACTAAATTTTTGCACAAAAAAAATTTCTTTATTCAAATTTTTTCTTTTACATCGATTCTTCGGTGTTGATAAAATTTTTACATGCAAACAAGATAATTTTTTCCTAATTTTAATTATTTTTTAATGCAGAAATTCAAAAAACTGAAAATAATTCAAATAAATTCAAAAAAAATTTTTTGAGCTCAGCTGATTTTTTCGCTTATAGAGGACAACAATCGCTAAAATTTGAAAAAAAAAGGTAAATCTAATGATTTTTCGAGAGATTACTGCTATTTGTTTTCAAGCACTTGAGCGGAACCGCGTTTTTTCCATTAAAAAATGAATATCTCGTAAACTATTGGTCGTAGAGATATCGGGTTCAGCTCATTTTGTTCACTATTTAATTATCTAAATTCTATACGCAGCTTGTTTCGACTACTTTTGCGTAGTTTCTGAGATATTTTAGTTTAAAGCTAAACGCAACAATTCTATTTTTTAAACAAAAAAAGAAGCAACGTTCCCCACATATACATAAATGTTTATAATATTTTTCTGACCCGAATCATTATATGAAATGTAAGTTAAACGTTTTAAAAGTAATTTAACGTGTTAACGTTTTGAACGTAAATTGAACGTATTTAAAGTTATATACGTAAATTGAACGTTTTGGACGATAACCAGCCTATGAAGAAGATAAGAGATCGGGAAAAAAACGCACCAAGCTTTATCGCAAAGTTCTCCAGACTGATTTGCAATAAGATACGTAGTATTTTCAAGGTCTTCCTCGAGGACACAATCTATGGTGCTGTCACCTAAACGAAGAACATTAAATTGAAGACTGACACTGCCATGAGGTTGCCCGATCAATAATTATTTTATCCATAGATAATTAAATTATCTATCTTAAATACCACTATCTTTTTGCAAATCAGTCTGGAGAACTTTGCAATAAAGCTCGGTGCGTTCTTTTTCCGATCTCTTTCCTTCTTCATAGACCGGTCATCGTCCAAAATGTTGAATTTACGTTCAAAACGTTCAATTTACGTTTATTATTTTGACTCGGGGAGTATTAAAAAAAAAAAATCAAAAATCGGACCATTTTGTCGGATAGTTGCCAACAAACCACTTTTTTTTCAGGCTGACTGGACAATTTTTAGACATGAATTAATAGAAAATATCAAGATGGAGAGTGATATTAGCTTTAAATTGAACCAAAGCGTTAATCCATAAAACGTTCGAAAAAAATTATCAGAAACGCAAGTTTTCTAAAATTTTTTGTTACTGAAATTATTTAAACTAACGAACCGATTGCAATAAATGATGTAAAAATTATTAAAGATTACAAAAACAGAAGGTCGGGATGAGTTTGTGAATATACACTAACACAAAATATTAAAGGAACAGAAAAATTTTATAAATTTTTCAAAGATTTTTAGAAGGCTGTAACTTTGTGGAAAATAATCGAATCGAGATTTTAAGAAAAGCATTTTATAGCTTGAAATCTCTACTTTCTGTGCATTTTTATCAAAATTTTTTAAGAGCTAAAAATTTCTTTTTTTTTTTTTCCGAAGAGCCCATGGATCGTGGAAAATTGTTCTCAACTAAACCGATGCATAGGTCGTTTAGCAAATTCATTCGGCGTCAATTTGGCAATTTTTTTAACTTCGTAGGATGATTTGTCGCAGAGATCAGCCTTCAAACAAAAAATGATCCTTTTGGATTTGATCATCGATATTTCAGGTACCAATGATCGCACAGTAAATCTGAAGGCGGCGTTAAAGACTTGAATATATTTTCTACAAGACCCTTTTATCATTTTTTGAAAAAAAAAAAAAAAAAAAAAATTATTTTTAATATCCATTAGAAGTAAGTACAAAAAAGGCCGTCAACCACTACTCTGTAAATATTGATGAAAAGACTAATGTTGCCAGGGACTTTTTTAGCTTAATGTACCCCCAATAATCTTGTCAATTTTCAAATTGTACTATCGAACAGTTTTTTGGGAATGATCGATCAAATTTTTGCTAAACAATTAAAGGAACAAGTTTTCTTCTTTCAATTGTGTAATCGTAATAAAAATGAAAAAATAACTTTCTTTCGACTTTTTCAAATTTTTACGTTGGTTACTCAGCAAATGCAAGAAAATTAAAAAAAAAATTTTTAAAGAAAAATTGAAACTTTTTTTATTGTATTCGAAATTTATTTTTTGAAATTTTTTGGAAATTTTTTTTCTTTTGTCATTTCCTTGCATTTAGAACTTTTTTGTCTCGCGATATTTATTATGTTTGTGCAATAGCCTGAGCTCTTAAAACATTTCGATAAAAAGGCACTGAAACTAGAGATATCAAGCTGTAAAATGCTTTTTTTTAAATTTTGATACGATTATTTTTCACAAAGTTACACTCTTCCAAAACTCACAAAAAAATTTATAAAATTTTTTTGTTCCTTTAATTTTTTAAATAAGTATATATGTTCATATATGTCCGTATATAATCATTTATGATCTTATGTGGACTGAACATAGAGTAAAAATACTTTATGTTGTATCATACATGACAATATGTGATCTTATATGATTTGGGTGCACGTTAGAGGAAATTACTTTGCCTTTGTATAAAGTCGTATATGAAAATGTATGGCTCATATATGCATATTTGAATCATATTTGAACATATATGATTCATGTATAATCTTATATGGTCATATATGGCCAGACGTGAACTTTTTTCCCGGCTGTATCTTCATATATGTTCATATATGTTCATATATGACCATATATGATCTTATATGGACTGAATATCGAGTAAAAATATTTTATGTTTATCATATCATAGATGACCATACATACTTTTATATGATTTGTGTATAAGTCAGAAGAAATTTCTCTGCCTTTATATGTGGTCATATATGAACATGTATGATTCATAGATAAACATATATGAATCATATATGATCATATGTCATTTAAATGGGAAATCAAAAATTACAAAAAGGCACCTCTTAATATTAATATTAAGAGCTCAAACCTTACCAAAATTTTTCTTTCATCATATTTAACAATATATTCACGATCACTAAAAAAAAAATTAGCTCTTTTTTTTGGCCCACCCTAATATATATATATATATATATGTATGTATGGATTTTGAAAATATAATACATTTGTAAAGTTTACAGATAATTCCGTTCACAACGAAATCTAACTGACAGAATCAAATTATAATGGGAAATGTATATTATCCGGAATGAAAACCACAATTTCTAATTTTCTTGATAATGTCCAAACTTTCAAGCCTACCAAATTATTGGAAGAAATAGTTAAAATATGAAGTTTAAGATAAAAAATTAAAGCTTAATAAACAAGCTTAAAGATCCCTCCTACGGAAATGGTCTATTAATTTTAGTTTTATATTCATACGAACTTTAACAGTGAATAAAAACTGATTTTTTCAAAAAATCGCGAAAATTTTAAACAGCTATAACTTTTGAATCGACCGACTTAGCTCATCTTCGAACTTGATCAAAATAATCGTTCATAGAATAAGTACGGATAATTTCATCAAGGTCCGAAAAAAATTTTAGGTGCTATCGTGATGGCAACCCAGACAGCATTCAAGTCGGAATGACTGCTTTGCGACGTCTTTTTGGAGGCGTCCTTGAGAAGTCGTATGATGTCTTCTTACAGGTGTCGTTTCTAAGAGCTCTTAATTAAGAGTTCTTGAAGACTCCATAAATAAGACATCAGTTTTGTGACGTCTAAATGTATTTCTTTTTAACTTCTTTATAAAGTCAAAATTAGGAGCTCCTTAAGACGTCATGGTAAATTCATAATGAAGTCTCATTGACGAAGTCAGAAAAAAGAACTCTTTGAGAAGTCTTTTAAAGACGTTTTACTGAGTTTGCTAGGTGGCTCATTCAACATCTTGAGAACTTCTTGAAGACTTCTTTACGATACATGTCATTTTGCTATCTGGGAAGGCTGGTTCTATTACGTACTCATGAACAATAGAACATATATGGCCATGTATGGCCGCATATAGTTCATATATGAATTGTATATCGTCATACATGGAGCATATATGGCCATATATCAGCATACTAACTTTATTAATACAGTCATGCGTGGCCATATGTAAACCATACATCGCCATGCATGGTTTTCTATGATGATTAAACATATATGGCTATATATGACCTATATAGTCCATGTATGGACATATATGGTCATACATAGCTATGTATGATTATATATTTTCATGTATGCCCATAATTTACTAAACATATATGATCATATAAAGTCTATGTATGGGCATGTATAGTCATACATAGTCATACAAATTCACACCTTCGAAAGTTATTCAAGGTTAAAGTTGAGTCATAACGACTTCAATAACCTTGAATATCTTTCAAAGGAGTGAATTTAGAAAATATTATTAAGAGACTTTTTTGTAGAGCATTCAATTTCCTTTGAGAATATTTATTGGCTTCTGTTCGGAAACTGCTTTTTACATTAATTACAAAATTTCAAAGTTGGAAAATCAAATTGTAAAATCATACCAATGTTTAAAGCATGATTATAAGGAAACGGTTCATCTGACAATAAATTTTAATCAGACTTTTTTAATAGATCATTCAATTTCCTACAAGAAATGTAGTCAAAATCTAATCAGCTCAAGAACTCAATAAAACGCGCTGATTGCCACCTCATCTGTCTCAATCGGATTATCCGTTCGAAAGATATCGTTGACGAAAGAATGGAAAAAAATGGCTTTTTTCCGATTTTCGTGAATGTTTCGAATCGATCAATTCCAAAATCTAATTAGCTCTAGAACTTTATAAAAGCAATCGATTGCTGCCACTCTGAGAGAAAAGTGCATGGTTGTGGTGACTAGAAAGGGATGGGAATGAAAAAATAGTCATCTTAACTAATATTTCTAGTTTCTTGAACTATATCATAGTGCCCGAAACTATTTGAAAGTAGAAGTTTTAACTAAGACTTTGTTTTGTTTTGGTAACTATTTAATATTATTTCTCAGAACTTACCCTGCTTGAAAATATTGATTGAAAAGAATTAAAAATGGTGAAATTCGAATACTTTTCAATAATTTCAATTCTTTTGTTTGTATATATAGATATACAGTTTGGATGGAGTGACCGCTTCTCAATTTTTTTCCATCAGTATTTTTAACCAGGATATACTTCAGCAGAATCACAAATGTTCCAGCAATTGTACGATTATAATTTCATTAATTTAGCATCATTTAAGTCATCGACGAATATAATTAAAGATTTGTCGTCATTATTTTTTGCGATGAGAATACCATTTTTTACTTAGTTACGTTCGCTATTGTCATTGTTGATTGGACTATAACACCGTTGAAACAACTATGATATCGTACAGTTTACATCTATATATTAGTTATTTTAACTGAGGGTAATAGCGGAGGTTTCATTGAACTATTTTTTTCAAAGTTCAGAAAACCAGTTTTTTCTCTCAGTGCAAGAACGTCCCAATCAGATAATCGGTTCGAGATATCGTCGACAGAATAATAAATGTATAATCTATATCTGCTTTTTTCATTGAATAACATCATAATTACTGAACAACATAACTCAAAACTAGTATGTTCTTCTTTATGTAAGTCATTGGAAGTGACTGCTTAAAAATCATCATGTTCGCTCGTACCACGGTTCATTCATACACGATACAGATACAACGTATCACGTTAACTTATTTTTGAGCTAATAATTAAACATAATAGTGGATAGATATATAAAAAACGCTTAGTCATTAATAATTTTGGATCCTAAATTTTTAAATTTTAGTATAAAACGTAACCCTTTTCATCTTAAAAGATTCATAAAAAGTGGGAAACAAAGGTATTTTCAAACTCGAAAATGTATTTATACTAATGCTTTCGAGCTCTTAGAGCTCCACTATTATAAATTTCTATGGTTATTTTACAAGAAATGTATTGGAAGTCAATTGCCAATGCAGTTTTGTGATTTAATAAAACCAGTGTTGTGAATTTACAACACATTTTTTACAATTTTTGTTTTGGAAAATAGCAAAACAAAAGTATTAATCTTACTAAATAGATAACAAAGCAAGGTAAGTCAATTTTACACAACGAATGTTGTAACTTTCGAAAACAATTCAATTGGAAATTATTTGTAAAGTCACAATGTGTAACTCTTTGAGTTCGAAAATACTCTTGACTATAATTGGTTTTGATAAGATTTTCAAGTTCAAAGAATTCACGCTATATTATTCAGCTTGAAAATTTAAGAATCGAAAATAATTAATGAACAAGCGTTTTTTTAACTTTCATTCACGATTATGGTCAACAAAATAAATGTATTTAGGCAGAAATTAATGCAAGTGATCAAAATAAGGATTTAAATGAGTTTTGACTCAGATCAGAGCGTTAATATATAAAGTATCCGAGAAAGATTTCAAAAACAGTGTTTTTTCAATTTTATGCTGATAATCGTTTAAACTAAAGAACGTGTTGCTTAACATTATGTTGTACTCGAAAAAAACCATACGAAAGTAGAGCTGGTATGATTTTTGGACTATTCAGTAAATTCTATTCTGAATTATCCGGAAAAACGAGGTAAATTGTTATTTTTTTAATTTTTCAACGTCCATATCTTTTGAACTTGTTACCCGATTTTGACGTTTAATGTGACAATTGACGTGTTTTTTGAGTTCTAGAGATTCCTATATTGAGGAATTGATCGGATCAGTCACTTCAAAGATAATTGAAACAAACCGTTTTTCTCCATTTCTTTTGCCAACGATATCTCTCGAACGAATTTGCCGATTGAGGTGGTTGAGGTAGCAATCGACGCGCTGTATTGTGTGCCTGAGCTGATTAGATTTTGAAATCGATCGATCGAGCCGTATCTGAACAATTTAAAAAAAAACGAAAAATAAATTTTTTTTTCTTGTATTTCTTTAATATCTTAGTCTATCTCATCAATCGATCTGAAATTTTCAGGAAAGTTGACGACTAACAAACTCTTTCGATTGCTGCAAGAACCATCTCAATCGGTTAATTCATTAAAAAGATATGAAGAGCTTACACACACACACACACACACACACACACACACACACACACACACACACACACACACACACACACACACACACACACACACACACACAGACAGATAACCAGGCATCCAAAATTGGGGTGAAAACAATAACTTCCCGAATTTTTGAAAATGTACAATTTTCTTAGCGGAAAATTAAAAAAGCAAATTGTAGCTTCAAGTGTCTAAGTCTCAAATCTGGTTTTAAAAATTTTTATCATGCTCGATTCCGGAGTAATAAAAAAAAACCACCGCAAAAAAAAAGTTTCCAAATTTTTGCTCGTATTAAAAAAGGTCTATGAGCTTCAATAAATTGTTTTTGATATTCGATCCTTAAACATCTTTTGGTTAATTTAATTTGCGGCCCTTACAAAGTTCCTACGACGATTTTACGCGAATTCATCATTAATCAAAGCGAAAAAGTCCATTCTGACTTTGACAGTCAATAACTCAGGACATCGAAGAAATAAAATATTTAGAACCAAGAAAATTTAAATCGAGAAAAAATTTCTTGAAGCAAGATAATTGACTTTCTACAGAAATGAACTATTGGCTAAAGAAAATATTACTTAAGTCAATATAAATTTTCTATCATTGCATAGATCAGTCGGAAGCTTTGATTGCGTTTTCCCTGAAGTCAACATGCTGTTTTGTAATATTACGAGCCCCGGGTCGGGAAATTTGATCTGTTTCAAATCAACTAAAAATTTTAAGTTATTTTTATTCAATTTTATTTTTTTTTTATATTTAATTAATATGTAAAACTTAATCTAGTTCCGGTTTTACTATTCCTTATTTAGACTATCTTCAGACTTACTTTCAATAATTTTTGGTCTATTTTTGTTCTAATCTAGATCAAAATCCGACATTTTCTGTCTATTATTTTTAGTCTGATTTTGATCTATATCAAAAACAGATTAAATTTTATTTTTATAATTATAATGATAAATAATAAAAACAAAAAATTAATGAAAGTTTGATATTTTTTTACACATTGATATAAAATAATATTTATTTAATAAATAAATTAGTCTCAATTATTATATTGACATTACTTTAAAAAAATTTAACTTCATTCTCCTTCTTTTCTTCTAATAGTGAAAAATCAACTATTTTCCTCTAGCTTCTTCTACCTCCAACTCATTCAGTTCCTTATCATCATTTGGTAGATATTTTTATAAATACAGAAATTTATTATTATAAGTTTATATTCAAAATGGAAAAGAATCATAATTTAAAGAATAATTGGTGAAAATCCTTGCCATTAAATAATGAATTATTCTAAGAAACTCAAAGATTGTGCGACACTGAGTAATCTTAATTTAAAAAAAAAAAAATTACGTGACAAAATTTTTTTTCAATTCTTTGCTTCATTAAAAGCATTACATTAAAAAAAAATTAATATTTCCATTTATTGACAAAATTAATTATTACATGATTTATTAAAAATAACAAGAATGAATAAAGTTCAATTAAACTTACTGCTCATGGAAAGTGATTCAGGAACATCTAGATATAGATGATTATTTAAATTTTCTTCATGTTTAAAACGTGCTGTTGCTACTTCGTATTACAATGTCACAGACGAATATTTTGATACGGTTTTTAATGTCAGAATATTTTTCGACTTTATTCAGTGAATTGAAGAAATTTTTGTTGAGATTTTAACGGCAATTTTACTACTTTCGTTAAACATTATTAATATTCTATCAAGACAATTAAAAAATATAGCTGTCAAATAATCATTAACTGCCGACATTTATAAACAAAAGACACTAAGTAAATAATAAACAAAAAAAAATTCATTCTAAATCTTAGAATACTTTTTATAAATTTTTTCTAGACATAAATGAAATTATTATAAGTCCACGATTTAATCTAGTTTTGTCCTTGCACAATTTCAGAACCAAAATTTTTCTAAGTTCCAGAAGTAATCTAGTTTAGTCCTTCTGTATCGCAATTGTTTTTTAAAACAGCAGATCAAAAACAGCTTAAAATTTTTATGAAAAATCAAAAACAGATCAACTAGTTCAAATACAGACCAATTAGTCCAAATGCAGTGCAGTTAGACTAAAATCAGACCAAATATTTCGACCCGGGCAATACACTCTGTAATTCTACGAATAAATTTGTAAAAAAATATTTAGGTTTGTAAAATTTCAGTAATTTCTGTGTAATTTTATTTAGAATATTTTTTTATTATTTTACTAAGAATTATAGCAAATTTAATTATTAACATATTTTGTAAACTTTTATCGCTTTTTATTTCAAATCAATGCACTGCTTTGTGATATTATTATTCATTAATAATACATAAAAATTGATGGTAAAATTACAATAAACTTTGTAATTCTACAATGAAATTCGTGAAAAAAAATTAAGGTTTGTAAACTTCAATGACTTCATTGCAATGTTGATTACAATACGTTTTTAAATTTTACTAAGGATTGTAGTGAATCGAATTACAAGCATTTTTTCTAAATTTTAAACGATTTCTATTTAAAATCAATGTACTGTTTTGTAAAATTACAGCTCGTGCGCACGGAAAAATCGAAACTCAACTGGTCCCAGTGCAGCACACGACTGAGTCATGTGTAAGAAAAAATAAGGGCAATCACACGACTGGTTCGGGTGCAACACCGTAACTACTCATGTGCTGCTCACGACTCATTTTAGTGCAACACCGTAACTACTCGTGTGCTACACCCGAACTGTTGCTGTTTATAATTTTCTACGTGCGCCTAAAGAAAATGTCAATAAATTTCAAAAGCACAAAACCTCAATATTTTTAAATATTTCAAAGATATTGTCACACTCAAGTGTAAACGATGATGAAATATAAATTTTTTACTTACTTACCTTAATATTTAAATCTTATTTTCAGACAATATCTTTGAAATATTTAAAAATATTGAGGTTTTGTGCTTTTGAAATTTGTTGACATTTTTTTTAAGCACACGTAGAAAATTATAAAGAGCAACAGTTCGGGTGTAGCACACGAGTAGTTACGGTGTTGCACCAAAATGAGTCGTGAGCAGCACGTGAGTAGTTACGGTGTTGCACCCGAACCAGTCTTGTGCTTGCCCTTATTTTTTCTTGCACACGACTCAGTCGTATGCTGCACAGGAACCAGTCGGGTTTCAATTTTTCCGTGTGTGTAATAAATAAAAATTTATAGCAAGATTACAATACACTTTGTAATTCTACAGTAGAATTTGTAACAAAAAAATTAAGGTTTGTAAAATTTAAATGATTTCACTGTAGTATAAATTACAATATTCATTTATAATTTTACTAAGAATTATTGCAAATTAAATCACAAGCATTCTTTGTAAACTTTCATCGCTTGTTATTCAAAATCAATGTACTGTTTTGAAAAATTACTTATTAAGTTTGTCAAGAATTAACTAAGAAAAAAAAATCGTTATTGAGAATCCATTATTTTTTTATTTTTAAAAAACAATTTTTTGAGATTTCTTTCGACAATGATATCTCTCGAACGAATCAACCGATTTTGATGCGGGTTACAGCAATAAACGTCGTTTATTGAGGAGAAGAGCTGATTCGACCATAGAATTGATTAAAACAAGAGTGTCGAAGTACACGGAAAAAAGAAAACAGGAATAATTACAGTATAAAATGTAAAAATAAGCTCTTCGATCTCAAAACTATAAAAATTAAATTGCAAACATGAAGTTTCACATTTTACACGGTAAACAATTGTTTGCAATTGAAACAGTATATTTTAAATTTTTATAATGCAAATCAAACACAATAAAATGTAAATATATTATTGTTCTTTAATAATTGGAGTTTTCTTGCTTTGAAAATCATGTATTCGTCTTTAAAAGTGTAAAAATTATCATTTCCCAAAAATGTAACAATTAATATGTTGAATTATATTGTAATATTTACTAACTTATGAAGTGAAATTTGAATTGTGAGCTATCGATCATAAATTATAATGGATGAAAAGGAATTATTACATTATACACTGTAATTTTTAAAGCATGTACATTAAGTCCATTTAATGCTTTAGCAATCACGAAGTTTTACAATTTGAAATGTAAAATTTGTATTGCTCAATTTGTTTTTTTAAAAATTATGATTTTATAAAATTTTATTTAATCGATGTTCATTTTTCTGTTATAAAATTATTTCAAATATTTGTTAGTTCAGTAAAACAAAGTATGTGAGTTTACTAATCATTTGTTTGAATGCTTTAATTATTTCGAAATAAATTATCATGTGCTTGATCCCAATAACTTGGGGTATTCTGGGTATAGTCACGTAAATTTCTATGAATTAAATCGTATGACATCTTACTCGCCATTAATTAACAGCATACGTCACAATGCAAATTATGAAAATTATGAAGTTGAAATCTTACCGCAAGCTCTTCGAGTATGATTTGTCTTGGTTTGAAGTTTTTTTTCTGAAGTCTTTTACATTTCTCTATCAAAAATGTTGTCATACATTAAGTATCTGATGTTTGACATTATTTGATATGAAATAAAAAATAGTATATTTATTAGACGGGGCCAAAAAATCGACTAATTTTTTTTTTTTTCGATACTGTAAAAATATTATTCCTGATGACGAAAAAAAAATTGTTGTGCAAGTTGGAGCCCTTAATATTGATATTAAGAGATGTATCGTTATGACTATTCGTTTTTTGACAAAAATTTCATTATTTACCCAAAACTCGTTAATCATCTATCTGAAAAATTTGAGCGATGTATATTCTTAAAGTAAATTGAATTCTCTACAAAAAATCTCTCTTAGTAAATTGACGTTAAACGAGCCGTTTCCTTGCAACCATGCCTTAAATATTGATTTGTTTTTCAAATTCTTTCTTTCTGTTTTGGATTTTTATAACTACTAGAAATATTAAAATTTCTTCTAATCAAGATACATATTCTTGAAGGAAATTTCATGCTCTATCAAAAAAGGTCCCTTAACATTTTTCGCTGAATTCACTCCTTCAAAAGTTATTCAAGGTTGAAATTGAGTCAAAACGACTTAAATAACCTGAATAACTTTCGAAAGAGTGAATTTAGCAAAAAATGTTAAGAGATTTTTTTTGTAGAGCATTAAATTTCCTTTGAAAATTGTATCTTGAATAGAAAAAATTTTATTATTTCTAGTAAATACAAAAATCCAAAATAGAAAGAAAGAATTCGAAAAACAAATCAATACTTAAGGCATGGTTACAAGGAAACGGCTCGTTTTACATCAATTTACTAAAAAAGATTTTTTGTAGGGAATTGAATTTCCTCCAAGATTATGCATTGCTCAAATTTTTCAGTTAGATGGTTTACGAGCTTTGGGTGAAAAATGAAATTTCTGTCAAAAATCGAATTGTCGTAACGATACACCTCTTAATATCAATATTAAGGGCTCGAACTTAGGCACAATAACCTTTTTTGGGTATCAGGAATAGTATTTTCTTAGAATCGAAAGAAAAAATAATAGTCGATTTTTTTGGTCCAGTTTAATATTTATAAAGTGAACATTAAAAAATAATCAATTACAATTTGTTTATTAATCTTTCCAATCTATCACAATTATTTACCAAGAAAAATTACCCTAAAAAACATGTGTCTAATAAATTAAAAAAATAAATATCACGATTAAAGTTGCAAGATTCATATGCCACAATAGTATTTGTTGCCGTTCAAGTGAGATTATTTGAAGAAAAAAAAAAGTATCATTAAATGAAACTGCAAATTTTAATGCGTATCAAGTAATACTTCGAGAAAATTTACGAAAAATTTCACTATGAGATAGTAACTTGAATACATTGTGAGACTGCAATATTTAAAATTTAAAATAGAAAACTTACTGCGCAGTGCCAAACTGTAATTTATACATAGTTTTATTTGCAAAGCACAGCGTTGCTATTTGAAAATGTAATAAATACTCAACAGAAAGTTAATTATTCCTGTTTTTTATTTTGTGTGATAATTCCAAAGAAACCATTTTCTGAAAATTAGAAAAAGCCGAATAATAACTTCTCGATCTTCCGAAAACCATTGCTTTTCCTAGCGGGAAGTTAAAAATAGAAAACGAAATAAATTCACTTTGAAAATTCCACAAAATTTATAAAAAAAATCAAAGTTTCTTATAATGAAAAGAAAAAAAATAAAAAAAAAAAATTCTTGAAGATCGATCTAAATAATTTTTTTCTATCTCTTTCCGAAAAGGACATTCATAAACAAAATTTTGAAAACAAAAACGTTCCGATAAGTCTATTCTTAACAAAGTTACGGATATTTCAAAATAAAAAAAGATTTTTTTCTAAAAATAGTAACTTTATTTTGATTGGATAAAAAAATTTGAAAAAATACTTAAAAATGCCTTTGGTGAAAAGGAAAACAGAGAGAAATTTCAAGTGAAATTGAAAAGGGTCAAGTCGAAAAATGGTTGATTTGGTGTAGAATGCCCCGTGTATAAATTTATCGCAGTTAATAAACAAAATGCTTTCGTGAATTGTGTTTTTTTTTTTTTTTTTTTTTTCAGATTCTGTTAAAAAACAATTTCCGATGTCATTTCATAAAGCTTACTTGGGTCAATGTATAAATAAAAAATGAAATAAAATGCGTTATGGAAAGAACAATTAAATGATAAAAAAACATGAACGAAGAAGAAATCGCTGATTAATAATGGTTTTGAGCAAATAATTTAAGTTGATTGTAACACGGCAATATAATATAATATAATAAATTCAATTGTCACGAATATTATATTTGATTGTAATTTGTAATTGATTTATCGTTAAAGTTCTGTTTTAAATTAGTCAATAAAAATCTATCGTAACTTGATACCATAAGTTATTTTTGAATCAAGAAAATGTTGAATCAGAAAAATGACAATAAATAGAAAAACGAAAATTACATCGGTTGAAGGAAAAAAATTATATTCAGAAAATTTATTCCTCAAGATGAATTTTTATTCCAAAATAAATTAGGTCTTCCTGAGAATTTTTTCAGTTCAAGTTAAGCTTTTGTCTGCCTATATTTATCCATTACGTATCCATGGTAAGACTTCTTATAAATTTTTTAGGCAAATTATCCAGCTAGGAATTAAGATTATAATTAATAAATTCCACAGTTGGAATCATATCCATTTATCAGTATCATCGAAATATTACACTGATAAATTAATTTTTGAAGTTCTGTTGTGTTTTTTGCTTTATTCATGTTCTCAACTATACTTTCAGGTATAATATTTCGATATAATTAGAGTATATTCATTGTATATAATTTATATTATAAAATTCAGGTATAGTATCGATAATTTTCAAAAATTTCGGGAAATTATTGTTTTCACCCCGACTTTAGAAAATTGAATTTTCATCAGATGTTGACGTTTTGAGGTACTAGGAAGCTATTCTGACTATTTTCAGAATGATATCAGAGTGTGCGTACGTGTGTGTGTGCGCGCGTGTGTGTGAGTGAACGCTCTATAATTTTTTAATTAATTAACCGATTTAGATGGTTAAGGTGACAATCAAAAGAGCTTGTTAGCCATCAACTTTCCTAAAAAGTTCAGATCATTTGATCAAATAGACTCGGAAATATTTGCAAATTACGGAAAAAAAATTTTTTTTTTTTTAAGTTTCTTACTGATTTCTCAGAAACGAGTTGAACGATCGACTTCAAAATCTTCAGCTCTAAAACTTTATAAGCCACGTCGATTTCCACCTTAACCATCTCAATCGGTTAATGCGTTCGAGAGATATCTTTGGAGAAAGAAATAGTGAAAAACGGGTTCTTCCAAATGTCTTCGAAACGGCTGAACCAATCAATTCCAAATTTTAATTAGCTCTAGAATTCAAGAAAATGCGCTGATTGCCACCTCAAACGTCAAGATCGGTTGATTAGTTCAAGAGATATTGGCGCTTGAAAGTTAAAAAAATTACCTAAAATGTTATTTTTTCCGGATAAATCAAAATATAATGTGCTAAAATGTGTCTGGAATCATACCATCTCTTTCTCTTTACAGACTCTTTCGATCATCATATAATGTTGTCATCTCATTTGTTTTTTAGATTTAATCATATGGTCAGAAAGAAATTGAAAAAACTCAGTTTTTGATATTTTTCTCGGATATTACATATATTATTGCTCTGACCTAAGTCAAAACTCATGCAAATCTTAATTTTTATCACTGACATTGATTTCTGCCTCAATACATTTATTTCATAGAACATAATCGGGAAGAAAAATTTAAAAGCTACTTCTTTATTAATAATTTTCGAATCTTAACTTTTCAAACTCTAGCATGAAACGTAACTTGTTAGAGCTTTAAAAGCTCATAAAAAAATATTTGCATGCTCTTGAGCTCGAAAATAGCGAGAATTTTTGAGGCTTGCCCACAGAGACAGGATGTGTTTAAATTCATTTTTATTAAATTGACTCTTATGGTGGATTATTGGGGTCTCGAGATCTTCAAACATAGGTCCTATTCATTTTAAAACGTGAAATATTAAATATATATTACCTATGGTTCAGGAAAATAAATGGTGTAAATTTTATTTATAAACTTTACTCTTTTGGAATTGCGAGGACGTAATGAATTCAAATTTTTAAGTTGTTTTAACCAAAAGTTTTACAGACTGAAAATTAAAAATAAATATTGCTTACGATATGACAAAAGATATTGTGTGCATTGTTTTTTTAAAAATCGACTTTGGTGGAGCCTTGCGGGGTCGTAAGAAATGAAAATTTTTGTTTTTTGGCCAAAAGACCTACATATTTGAAATTTCAAATGAATATTATCTGTGATAGAGACAGTAAATTGCGTAAATTTTTTTTTTTTAAGATCAGTTTCTATGACGGTTCGCAAGGGCGTAATACGTGCAATTTTTTACATTTTACTTTATAAGATAAATACAGAATATCTCAGAAATTACTATTCACGTAAAAATAATTTTTCATAATTTTACACACTGAAAGATTTTATGTCATTAAAAATTATTTACTATGCCGTTTTTAGAGCGAAATTCTATCCGATATTAGTTTTTAAGTGATAGTATGACAATTTTTTTGCATCATGGTAAAAATAATGAAATTATTCGTAATAATTAATAGCGCGTGCACCATGACAACGAGACTCACAAAGTTGAGGATCATGATTCAATGGTGAGTTTAAATTCAATTGCATTGAATTTTCAAAAGTTTTTGTTTGGATCTAGTAGCGTGAACAATGGCCAGCAGTATCGATACTCCTAATATAATCCTACATGACGTTCATATATCTATAGCTTGACAATAGATCTCTATTATAACCAAACCAGTATGCGTTTCTACCACTCTCTTAGTTTTTCACTATTTATCAAATTCAAACATATATACATTATACTTTATATATTTGTATTGATATCTATAAATAACCCGTTGAGTTTAGTTTAATACTCGGTTCATTTGTATGGTGGCAAACGCACACCAATCAAAAACTTGATATTCTCTCCACCTAATTCTTGTTGAGTTATATCCTGGGGACCTCATTGTTAGTGATTTGCAGACCGTCAGAGTCGTAGAGATGGAATGTTAAGCCCTATTTAATTGATATAAGGCTTCAGACATATATTCAACTGAGCCTCCCTAATACATTCTGGGTTAGCTCATCTTTTCTCTAGTGTAAATGAATAATGTTATATTTTAGGGCTCAAGATAGAATTATTTTATATTCAAGTTTTAATTAATATTATTTTAATACAAACTTAAAAAAATTAGTTTTATTTTTGATCTACATTAATGCTCAAATATCTACCTTAATTTATGCTTTCGAATTTATAAAGATTTATTAATATCTATGATCATAAAATTAATCTTTATTAGGTTGCAGAATGTCTTTCCCGCTAAAAATTTAGAATTTTTATAGTTTAATAATTCACATTGGTTTAACTTTGATTTATGTAACTTGGAAAAGCTCTACGTAGGTCTAAATGCAAATGGAAAGTCTAGATAGGCCTTATACAGTTGAAAATTTTGTGTTCTTGTGGTAAATATTACTTTGTAGCATAGAAATCAGAGCCATGCTAGAATAGTTTTGAGTCCCATGCTGTATAGCGTGAAGGCAATTTAAATATTAAGCGCTGCTATATAGTATATACGTCCAATATATAAATTATGATATGACCATAATTGTAACAAATATTAATCTTAATTACTACTTATATCAATGAATATTATTTTAATAAACATTATCAATCATACGAAACTCAAGTATTATTTGACAAGTATCTGTCAATTGTATTCTGATTTAAAAAGTTAATCTACCACACGTATCATCACTGCTACAGGCGAAAAAATGTATATTCCACAGCGCTGGATTAAATATTTTTAATTTGGATAATTGTTAACTTTTTCTAGATTAATAATTTTACTTATAATAAAATATTAATTAAATGTATTTTCAATGAATAATTATATTATTATAATATTTTTCTAATAAAGCTAACCCATATTAAAGTGTGTTAATGTAAATATTTATTGTTTGATTTGAAAAATTTTTAAATCAGTTAGAAATTTATTTATTTTTGATTAAATAACCTCATTTTTTAATTATAAAACCTTATTTTAATATTAGCCTTATTACCTTGAATCGAAAGCAGCTTGATTGGAATTGTAATAGTTCCAATGTAGCATAGGAATGATAACCATGCTATCATGGTTGGCGTTACCATTCAAAATCAGACAAATACTATGTCAAATAAATAATACGGCTAAAAAAACTTGTATTACCATGCTACATGGTAATAATTACTATGTTACATCAGAGAGTATACCTTTCACTTCTTTCCGTGTAGTGTGTTAGACGGCAGTAGGTCGATCTAAATGTTCGCGCTCAATTTTCAAGTCGAAAATCAGAAACGCACTGTTACAATGATTGAGTATGCTTGATCATGCTTGATCAGGCATGCTCATGCTTTCTCATGCATGATTACGCATACTCATAGCTGACCAATATTCAGACATGATCAGGTCTGAGCAAGTACAATTCCTAAAACTATTAAAAAAAAAATTAAAAAATAACGATAATCCAATTTTAAATTAACTTATTTTGTTATTATTATTGTATAGATAATGTTTACTGCCTGAAAAGTACTTTTGAAATTGTACCCGTGACGGGTCTCAATCCCACGACCGTCATGTTATGAAGCACGTCCACTATCCACTTGGCTGACCTATCTCATTTAGTTTACGACGATTCATAACATCTTTTAAAAACATAGAGCTGTACAAAATAAAATATTATTCGAATTCAATCTTGATTTGGTTATTGAATTCTTTTTAAATAATGAATGAGAATAATTCTAGTTATAAATTACAAGCAAATTTAACAATTACATTAATTTTAATTATGAATTGAAAAAAAGCAATTATATCAGTTATCATTATCAATTTGGCAGGTATGTACTAATACAATTCTTGAATTAATTCGAAAAAAAATGTGGACAACGGTTGGCCCTGCGGGCCAGCCCAACAAATTCCCGTTGTTTTCGAGATCAAGGAGCTCGAAAACATTGCTATCAATACATTTTCGAGCTCTTTGAATACAATTGGTTTTAATAAGATTTTCAAGCCCAAGCAATTCATGTTAGATGTTCCAGCTTGAAAACTTAAAAATCGAAAATAATTAATGAACAAGCGTTTTTTTGATTTTCATTTACGATTATGTTCAACAAAATGAATGTATTCAGGCAGAAATCAATGCAAGTGATCAAAACAAAGATTTAAATGAGTTTTGACTCAGATCAGAGCGTTAATATATAAAGTATCCGAGAAAGATTTCAAAAACTGTGTTTTTTCAATTTTATGCTGATAATCGTTTAAACTAAAGAACGTGTTGCTTAACATTATGTCGTACTCGTAAAAAACCATACGAAAGTAGAGCTGGTATGATTTTTGGACTATTCAGTAAATTCTATTCTGAATTATCCGGAAAAACGAGGTAAATTGTTATTTTTTTAATTTTTCAACGTCCATATCTTTTGAACTTGTTACCCGATTTTGACGTTTAATGTGACAATTGACGATCGAGATGTTTCTGAACAATATAAAAAAAAAAACGAAAAAAAACCTTTTTTTTTTTTTTTGTATTTCTTTAATATCTTAGAGTCTATCTCATCGATCGATCTGAAATTTTTAGGAAAGTTGACGACCAACAAACTTGTTCGATTGCCGCACGAACTATCTTAATCGGTTAGTTCATTAAAAAGATATGGAGAGTTTACATCCATACAGATAATCAGAGATCATCTTGAAACCAGCCAGAATAGCTTCCTAGAACCTCAAAACGTTGACATCTGATGAAAATACGATTTTCGATAATCGGGGTGAGAACAATAACTTCTCGAATTTTTGAAAGTTTACAATTCTCTTAGCGGGAAGTTGAAAATTTAATTAAATTTACATTAATAATTTTTTGGGAACAGTTCTAACGTTGCACTCGAGCGGGATCGACTTATTTTCAGTCACTTCGTTTTTCGAGTTCCAACAAGACCTTATCGTGTAATATTGAATAAGTGTAATTAAGTGCGTGTAATACTAGTGGCTACCTTGAACATACTTCAACCCACCAACAATAATTCTCTGAAAGGAGAATTATTATCTCGATCCACAGTACCATGACACACACAATGAACTTCACAAAAGCTCTCCGAACCGAAGCAACCCTCACTCGTGAACAAGCGATTATTATTGATGCGATTGAACGACAACCGATACAAAATTATGCAACTGCACTCGGGAAAATAATTGGACCTCAAAACATTAGATACATTTAAAGAATATCAAACAACCGCGTATTTATCTACCTAGCAACAAAACAACTAGCTTACTCTCTTATCGATCGACACATATCTATCGATAACAAAAGAATTTTAATCCGACCTTTAATCACTCAAAATAAGAGGCTTATTCTTTCAAACGTTTCACTTATCATTCCCAATGACATCATCAAAAAGAAATTACGAGAAAAAAAAATTAATGTAACGGGACTGTTAAGTCCGCCTCCGTTTGACGGGAGACCGATACCGCACCCTTTTGGGCATACTCGCGTTCAGTAACCCTATTTGTATATTATGACTCCACCATATATTATAAAAGCGACATATGAACATAAGTTCACATTAGCTTACCCATTAGTCATGCAGTGCATGTGGGTGCCTTACCAACAGCCACCACGAGTCCTACCTCACGTGAACCCAAACACTCCTCACCATCTCAGGTAATAGAGAGACTCTGGTCGAAGTGGGGTTTGGAATGGGTCTCCCATGGAACCAGACTTCAGCTCTGGTCAACTGCTTACTTAGGATTAGTGGTGGGGTGCAAGTTCTTCCCATACCCATACGGGTTACCTCCACTTATAATCATTAAGGATTTGAGACAAGCCATTATATACATTTGCCCTCATTTGTCACCTAGTGTTCACTTATCTCCGAGCTTTTTGAGGACGCCATTAGTGTTTTAAGTCATAAAAATGGCGGTGATAGTCCCACACGGGAAGAAACTACGAGAAACACATATCACCCCAATGTCAAACATCACTACACTACGAGCCAGTCTTAAATCCCAGGATACCTACACATACTCAGTTTCAGACGCCCATTGTATATCAAACCTGATGATGTTGGAAAAATCCCTCCTTCACGGAAAGTCGATGTTGAAGATACCTTCTACGGGATTTACCCGACCTTGGACAACATGCACTGTTTTATATGTAAAGAAGGACACTTGGCTAAATCATGTCCAAACAACACCGTTCAACACGAAATACCAAATAAAAAAGGTCAAGTTGGTAAAGTCCCCATCTTGCATGACCACCCGACACTAAATGCATCAACGACTAAAATAACTACTTCCATAATTCCACCGAACTCCTTGCAAACAATAAATAAGTCAACCACCCAGTCAACTGAACGACAATTATCTGAAACCTTCTCAAGTACATCAATGCCTCCACCCATCACACCAATTAGAGACACTGTAGTAAACAGTCAAATGATTAAAACTACACTGAGAAAAAAAATACTATTTTCCAAACAAGAATTTCTTGGTTCAAGAAATCCGTTGAAAATATTTATTTTATTATTATTAATTATCAATTTCTTGAGAAAAGAGCATCAAATTTATTTCTGTTATTATATGAATTTGATATTATATTATATTATGAGTAAACAGAAGAATAGCTTTACTTTAATTAAATAAAAACTATTTCCTTCAATTCTACGGAATTCGCGAGACAACATTATATATTCTTGAAAATTATCAAGAATGTATGTTCTTGTATCAAGTAAATGTTCTTAATAAAAGTATTTTTTTTCTCAGTGTACACAAAACAGAAAGAAAATAAAAGTGACTGAACCAATAATGGTACCGTTAAATCAATTTAATATGAACATCATTAAAACAGACATAAACAAAAACCAACAAGAGTATCCCAATGATTTTGACCAATTAATCAGCTTCCTGTCCAAGTACCACGCCAACAAAAACTTGAAACAAACTCTCATAGACTGCAAACTGCAAGCCTTTGACCTTGCAACAATGCAACGCTTACTATGCAAATCTATCACTGGCAAAACAGACAAAAACCACTTCACAAGACTTTTTAAAAAACTTGAATCTGGAGCTCTTGCCGACGACTCAACCTTCACGAGGTCTTCCACATCTGAAAATAGTAATATGGAAATAGACAACACAGCAATTATAGCTCTGGATACGAACAAAATCTCACAACCTAATACTAAATAAAATAAAAGAGAAGAAACGAACAAATAATAATAATGCAAATTTTTCAATGAAACATAAATAGTCTTATAGTCAAGCTTGATAAATTACAACTTATCATCTCTGAATCTTCCTACGATTGTTTATGCCTACAGGAGACTAACTTTAAGGATAACTATAAAAAAAAAATTAAAGGCTACCAAGTCATACATAAAAACAAAACAACAGCAGGCCATGCAAGTGGAGAAGTCGCAACTTACATCAAAGACAACATACCAATTCAAGTTATCAACCTAGTATCCGAGTTGGAAGTCACTGCCGTTCAAATTAACTCAAACCATCCTATCACTATATGTAACATATACATCCCTAACAGCAGAACAGTGAACAGTCAAGATCTCAAACAGATCATATCTCAACTACCAACACCCTTTATAATAGCAGGCGATTTCAACGGGCATAACCTAAAATGGGGATCTAGTAACACTGACGCAAGAGGATCAATGATAGAACAAACACTCAATAATGACGATGAGCTTTTCTTACACAATGACGGAACACAATGATATAAGAATGTTATAATTTCGTGTTGCTTTACAACTTATTTGTCTATTTGTACCGAGCGGATGTACTATAGACGGTCCCGTTCAATGACCTGCGTGGCGTCAGGGTAGGTCAGGGATTTTTCTAAGCGAGAGGGATATTGGGTCGATGAATATGGGCCCTCGAGAAGACCGTGTTCTTTCTCTGTCTTACTTTAAAGTTACTATGACTTAAATTACCAGCACTTGAATGCCAGAGAAACGGACAGTAAATGAAAACACAAATGCATACAAAAACATGTGTAGTATATTGACAGATTTAATTTTACAAAATATTATAATAATGAACTTACCCCAATGGGTTGATATACCTGCACACACACTCACTTCAGATTCACCAATTTGAATCTGTGTACACAGGAGTTTACAATGTTTTATAATTTTTATCGAGATTTACAGATTGAATCTTTGCACGAGAATGCTATGCACGCTGAACCAATAGGCCGGCTTTGCTTTCTAGTGAATTTACGATGATATATATACATATTCTTTAAATGATTTTTATAAGAAGAATTAACTATTCCCGAACAAGGACTCCAGTTGCCTAAGCGGTGGACGTCACGTGAAAGAGTTTAGTTAATTCTATTGCGAACTCAAATAATTTTATTCTAGGTATCCGACCTACTAGGAGTCCAGTTGCCTAGGCGTAGGACCTCACGAGGAAATGTTTTAAGAATAAAATTCAAGTCGCGTAATTTATATTTTAAGTAAAAGAATCGAGTTGCGATTATCGATCTAGGACCCCCGATTGCCTAGGCGTGGAGCGTCAAGAGAACGAATGTTGGATTCTTACTTGCGGATAGATCCGACAAGGGTTTTAGTTGCGGCGGTAATGACTGATTTTGATTATTTTTCCGGGGTTTTTATATGAAAAGGTTTGAAGAAAAGTGGGGCAGAAGATGCCTCTTGCATGATACAGAGGATGGGTTAAAGACAAAGAGGATAATACAGAAGAGTTTGATTTCTTTTGGACAGCTGAGAATGACATTTTTATTACGGGAGTTCTTGGAATTTTGTAGCAAATAGGATGTAAATAGAAAAATAAGTCCGTGGTGGACTGCTTAAAAATAAAGTAATGAATATATAATGACATTTAAGGTCGATATATTACATACTCTAGGAAAATATAATTTTAAAAATAATACAAAATTGAGATGAAAAATCTTTAGTGATAGGAGAAGGAACGGAGGGGTTTTGTGGGGGACCATGTAATTTTTGGGAGACTGCATTTCTATTATGACATTTATTACCAATATTTTAGGTGATTCCGAGAAATGTAATTAAAATTTAAAATAGAAGAGCTTTCTATGGTGGAAAAGGGAAAAGTAAGAATCCGCGGGGGACCGTGAGATTCTGTAAAAACAATGTTTTTCCAAAATATATAGTGACATTTACTACCGATATTTTAGACACTTCTGAGAAATGCAATTAAAAATTAAAAATAAAATAAAATTAGTGAAAGATTTCTACGTCGAAAAAAAAATTGTAAGGATCCGCGGGAGACGTGAGGCCCATTGGTAACAGATGGTTAAAATAGAAAAGTCGTAAAAATTTGAGTTGAACTAGAACAAGGAAATGTTTTGACAAATTTATTGAGCCCTTTACGATGACTTTTATGATGACGAGGGACTCGCGGCCGCGGAAGACTCAGAGAAATCTTTTCGTGGAACATCTGGAAGACATTGAGTCGGTGGATTCTTCATAAGGGATCGGCCGTAGTGGTGCAGCTGTGCATAGAGAAGGAAAGACGTACTATTTTCTAGTTGCTTATCTATGTCTCTCCCTCTTGTAACTTGACCGTTCATACTAGCATATTTTTCTGTGGGAATTCAGAGCAAGCCCAAAATGCGTCATAGATATCCATATATGGTCAACGTACACATATATATAACACACACATATGTACAAAACTCATGCACATATACGTATGTACGGATACTCCTGTATTATTGTATCTTTGGTGAGTGTGCTCCGAATTCGCCAGGTTAATTCTTATAAAATATATAAAAAGAAAAATAAGGGAAAAATTACTGAACTTAAGGTTCAGTTGAGTGGTAACTCAGGTGTACCGATTGTTACACAAACAAAGTGCCGTTGATCTAACAATTTCTTCATGCAGCATTGTGCCTTTTCTTCAGTGGGCAGTTATGGATGACTTACATGATAGTGATCATTACCCAATCGTCATGAATGACATCAGAGGCAATCCTAAAACAAACCGGCATCAAAGACACCCCTAGTGGCTTTTCAACAAAGCTAATTGGAATGAACTTCAAGAAACAATCTCAAATCAATTAAATAAATTACCAAAGCTTCATGAATAACCTCCCCTACCCATCAATGAAATACTAAACAATTTTACCAACCTGATAATTAATGCAGCCAACTAATCGATCCCAAAAAGCTCCAACACCATTTACAGCAAAACATTCCTATGGTGGAACTTGGAATTTAAAAACTCAATAAAAGAAGCAAAAAAAGCTTACCGTAAATTTAGGAAAAACGTCACTGAAGAAAACAAAATACACTTTGAACGTGCTAGAGCTTTTGCCAGAAGAACAATTAAATAAAGAAAAAAAGATCACTGGCGAAAATTCACTGAATCTCTCACTCCTAGAACCCCTTTATCGCAAGGATGGACCAAGGTGAGACGTATCGCAGGGACCTACACATCACCCCCAAATCCCTCTCTACCATCTATAGCCTCTAATCGACCTTATATACAACAAATCGCAGATCATCTCGCTGAGACCTTTGCAACTAACTCTGCTGACTCGAATCATACTGAGGAATTTTTGAAAATTAAAAACTCAACGAATCTAACGACAGAACACCTGAGCTATAATCTTGATTCAATCAATAATCCATGTTCACTAAAAGAACTAAAACAAGCAATCTTCTTAAGCAAAAACACAAGTCCCGAACTGGATGACATCCCCAATATGATCATCAAAATGCTGCCTGATAACTGTACAATTTACTTACTCCAACTATACAATCATATTTGGAGTAATCAAATCTTCCCCGACCAATGGAGAGAGACAATCGTGATACCGATAGCTAAACCGAATAAAGACCATACTAAGGCTTCAAACTTTAGACTAATCTCCTTATCACCAATCTCCTTAACATGTAACTTAAGCAAAATCATAGAAAAAATGATATGTAAAAAACTCAGATGGAAATTAGAAAATTAAAACTTAATAGAACCATCTGTAACAGTGCGTTTCGGCTTGAAAATCGAGTGCCAAAGTCCAGTTGATCTACGGGCATCTATTTGAATGATTTTACATTAATTAACACTCATCAGTCACTCGGGGCCATGTCAGAGGGCCCCCTAGATCGAATTCTACTGAGATAATAATGGAGTAGTTTCCCACCCTCAGACTGTTCCTTTAAAAGGGCTAGCAAGCAGTTGCTCGTAGACTTAGGCCCTGGTCACCACCCAGAATGGACCAGTAGGGTAGTGGACTGATGACGCTTAGCGAGATTCTTACTCTACAACCAGAGCTCGTTATAATTTACTTGAGCCGGCCTAACGATAAGTCTAGTCACATCTAGCCATTTAGTTCAGTGATCATTTTATTTAATTTATTTTATATCTTTGAGTTTGTTTGTCCGTTATTAATAGCCGCAGTAATTATTTTATAAATTATTTAGTTGAAGAACGTTTTAATTGACCGCATTTCTAGTCAAATTTCTACACGCGGTCATTTAGTAAAGTTAAAGTTGATTTGTGCCGATAAAATTCGTGAGTGTTATCACACCATTGCTATTCATTTCCTGTGATTTCCTAGCACAGAAGATTGGGCCTACTACGTTGCTGCCACATTTGCTGCCTACGCTTATTGAGGGCCATTTTCCATCTACAACAACAGTGTAATGGGTCCACTTATTTTATCAATTGATTGTGGTCTTGATAAAACAAGGGCCCACACATGTGTAAAACTTAAGGTGTTTTACGTACCTGTCCAGCTATGCTCAGTGGAATCTCAGGACGAGGGTAACCCCGTACTGGACCACGCAGTATGAAAATTAAGAGAAAGATCGTGTACTAGTCAGGAAGGTTGCTAGTCATTTAAGTAATTAATATATTTTAATATGAACTATAAAAACAATGGCATTTATTCAAACGAAGTCGCTTTACAAATAATAAATAAAACGATGAACAATAATTATAAATGACGGATGAAACTGACTCGATTAAATTGACTGACTTAGATAAAGATAACTGACTCTACTAAATTAATTAATTTATAACGACTCTTCAATTAATAAATATTATTTAACAAATCAAATAGTTAACCCGACGATAAACAACGACTCACTTACTCCAACAATTCCAATCCAAAACCAGTCCTTCTTTTCACTGATCCTTTTCCTCCATGACCAAAACCTCCAACCAGTTCCTTCCAAGTCCAACAATCCATTCCAAACCTTTCCAAATCCATCAGGTCCAATCCACAATAATTATTAATAGTATAAATAATTTAAACAAAACTTAATTAACTTAAGTAAAGAATAAGCTTCCACCTGAAGTGGGCTTGTATGCTCTTGGCCCATTATAAGTATAAAATATCAGTACTTGTAGTAGTAGTAGATGGTAGTTGTATTGAAAACCAAGATGGTAGTGGTAGTAGTGGTAGAGCACGTCCGTCCACGGCGGTTGCTGCGAGCGAAGAGACCGTCAGCTCGTCGTCTTTTGGCCTTATACCTCTTCACTCAGGTTAGCCAATCCCTAAAACTGAACGTCGAGAAGCTCGACCGAAGCGACCCCAGAACGTCAGTGTCTGAATTTTCTCGTAATTGGGCAGTTGTTGAAGAAGGAGGCCGGTTCTTTTGGCGCGAGTCGAAATTCAAATTCAAATGTAATGCGGAAGCATTCTACCCCGTTACAACAGAAATGGAGCATGCAGTAAGGTACAGCGTAAGTGGGATTCCGTCTTCCTCAAATTAAATTTATACTTGATCTCCTCCCGCGTAAATTAAAATATCAAAACTTATATACTAAATTTTATTCTAATAAATTCTATTGGGGAAATTTTCATATTTTAAATGGGTACTTCGTTAAATAGATATAATATTTTCTCTTCGATAATGCAAAACCAAATCTTTCACTGAATAAACCACAAGGCATTCCTTTCCTGTGATAATTAATAAGCGCTAATTTTCAGGGAAAGAGGTGAGCCCCCTCCCCCCCATTTCATAAAATTGAATTAATTAAGTAAACTATAGGTAACCGTGGCCTGGACAAGAGCTAGGCCAGACAGGCTCACCCTTTATAATCTCAATTTGGTTCCCGCAATCTAAAATCAGCCACTAATCACCTTATATGTCTTAAAAATGACATATGCGATGCCTTGGCACTGGATGAGTTCCTATTGATAGTATCACTAGACATTGAAAAAGCTTATCAGATGACATCGGTAGACAGGGTCATATCTATTTTAGTAAACCTTGGGCTCAACGGCAACTTAATTGCATTAATCTTGAACTTTTATATGAACAGAATTATGAAAGTAAGAATACACAACATCTTATCCAAAAAAGTGAAGATGAAGAATGGTATCCCTCAAAACTTAGTCCTCAGTGTCCTCCTTTTTTCGATATCGATCAATGAAGCACTAGTAATAATTGAGCCCCCACTCAATCGTCGCTTGTTCATCGATGATTATACACTAGCATTCAGAGGAAAAAATTATTCATTAACATTCAAAATCATGCAAGAAACATCGAATAAACTTCAAGAATGGGCTGAATCAAGTGGAATTAAATTTTCTGCCCTAAAATCTGAGTTTATGATTGTAAACAGAGGCCACAAATCCAAAGAAAATCTTGAGTTAAAATTATTTGGACAAATAATTAAAAATGTATATGCAATGAAAATCCTTGGATTAACCTTCGATAGCCAACTTACTTGGAACCCACATATTAAATCACTAAAAACTAACTGCTAGGCACGCTTACAAATCCTTAAATGTCTATCTTCCAAACGTTAGGGTGCATCCGCTGAAGTACTCATAACTATCTACAAAGCTCTTATCAGGGCGAAAATGGACTACGCTGCTATTATATATGATTCAGCCAAAAAGAAACCCATTAAATTATTAGATCCTATTCAAAATATAGCACTGAGAGTGAGTCTTGGAGCCTTTAGAACAAGCCCAGCAACTAGCATAACGGCCGAAGCAGCAATGGTCCCGCGAGATATTAAAAGGAAGGAACTATGTCTTAAATATACAGCCACAATCAAAACCACACCAAGCAACCCGGCATTCCACTGTGTCATTAAGGATTTCCTCATCTCAATATATACAAATAACCAAAAGATACCTCAACCTCTCCGAATACGTACAAACTCATACTTAAATGAAACATCAGTCTCATAACCCTTATCAGCAATACGCAGCATAATTTATCACCCACCATGGTCAACCTCAACCATTAAAATTGATCTAAGTCTCTGCGAATATGAGAAACCGACAACTCCCCCGATCATGACCCAGACCCTATTTAAAGGAATACAAGAAAAATATAAGAACTTTTAAGAATACTACACCGATAGATCACTGATCAATGGACACACAGGATTTGCTGTCACCACCAAAACAACAGTACTAATTACCCACCGCTTGTATGACTATTGCTCAGTACTTACCTATGAGATCTCCGCCATAATCCAAGTCCTAATACTTATCAAAAACAACAGAGGATGTAACAATATCATGAACACTGACTCGCTATCAGCACTCCATGCTATCGGTAACATGTCCAGCTTACATCCACTAATAATGAAAACACATCAACTCATAGACCAAGTAGAAACAGACAACATCGAAATAATCCTTACATGGATTCCAGCACATCAAGGAATACAAGGCAATGAAACGGTAGATCAAGCAACAAAGCAACCTATTGAGATGAACATAAGCACGAACATTGAGGTAACACACCAAGAAGTTACAAAACACATCCATAATAGACTTCTTGAATATTGGGATAAACAATGGAGGCAACTTCCCCCAACCATGTTATACTCTACAAGATACAGCATCTATGAAAAACCACCGATACTAAACAGAAAACAACAATGTTCAATTACACGACTACGTATAGGACACCCAAACTTCAGCCACATTTACCTCTTCACCAAGGATAACCCAAAAGAATGTCCCCGCTGTAAGGCAAGAATTACTGTACGCCACCTACTAATCGACTGCAAACTCTACCAAGCTGAGAGGATCAAATACAGATTGCCTCCAAATTCAAAATCAATATTAAACGACAAAGATAATTCTATCAAAATAATCTCGTTTATACAAAATATAGTTCAATTTATTTAATTGCAAATCACAGTTGTCGCTAATGACCTTCGATGTTAAAAAGCGACCTTAAATAAATATAAAATAAGAAAAAAATTTTTTTTTGGAAAAAAGAAAGATTAATTTTAATTACTAATTAACTCCAAACTTATAATTTAAATATATTTTAATCTTCGATAAAAAAAAATAATATTGTTAATTACTATCGTCCGAATGAAAATAAATGTTTAGTTAATTAAATTTTTTTATCAAAAATATATCATTATACCTGATTAAAAACTTCAATTAAATCTGATTGAAGCTTGATCGCATTTCAATCGTATCCAATCGGTTAGATTGGAGTTTTTAATGATGAATATTAATTAAATTATTTTTAATGTTTGATCGTACATGACATCAACAATCCATGCTTGACTACGCTTGGTCTTGCCGAAATCATGCATGATCATGCATTCTAATTTTTTGCCATGCCTATCAAAAAAATCCATACGGTAATCCAGCCTAGATTTCTATGTGAGTTTTCACATGACGTTTTCGGATAGATTCCTATATAGTTTTCTATATAGTATTCAAAGATAGATCCTAATATATACTCTCACATGGGTTCCTATGGGAATCCGAACCATATCAAATCCATATGGGAATCGTATGGAATCTCATGTGAAATTTTACCTCAATTTCTCATGGGAATCTGCACCATGTCAAAATTGGAATCCAGGTAGCCACAGTAGAGTGTTAAAAAAAAATCGACTTTTTTTTCTCGAAGAACATTAAGAAATCGACAGCGTATTCCTAGATAAAGACCCTGTTATAAAATGAGCCCTTAATAATAATATTTAAAGGTGGCGCTTCTCAATTTTCTAGTTCTCGTTTAAATAACATAGGAAAACATTTTTTTCAAATTTGGAACGTTATAACTTGACAACGTACCACTGAATACGATTGGTCAAGACATGTTCTTTTAGCAATTAAAACGCTCTATAAAAAAGGCTTGAACAAGGAGTTTTGTAAGTCAAGCCGTTTCGAAGATATCAAGCCTCAAATTTGGACATGATCAAAATTTTTGGATTATTTATTTTTAAACGTGACGAAATTAATCTATATTACAAAAATATTCAACATTTTTAACTTAATAATAAATATCATTAAATATTTAGTCAAACAATGATCAGGAATTTATAATAATTAGTAATAAATGATCATTTCTATCGATTATTAGTAAAAATTACTAGTATATTATAGATATATCGCCAAAAATCATCATAAATTGGAATAGATCATTCCTGTATATCATATGAAAAGTTATGATGACTTTTTGCCATATATCTGTGATATTCTAGTTTTGCTAAAAATCGATGGATAATTTATTATCAATTATTATAAGTGCCTGATCATTATTTTACTGAATATTTAGAGATATTCATTATTAAGTTGATAATATTGGGTATTTATATGATATAGATTAATTTTATCACATTCAAAAATGATTAGTCCATAAATATTGAATGGGTCCAAGTTTGAATTTTGATATCTTCGGAACGGCTTTACTTACGAAAATCTTTGTTCGGATTCTTTTTTATAGAGCATTTAATATCCTAAAAGAACATATGATCATCATTTTTATTCCGTGATTCCTTGCCAAGTTACAACGTTCCAAAGTTGAAAAGAATTTTTTCCTATGTTATTTAAATGAGAAATAGAAAATAGAGAAGCGCCACCTTTAAATATTAATATTCAGGGCTCATCTTGTAACAGGGTCTTTAACTAGTGATATTCTTGATTATTTAATGTTCTATGAGAAAAAAAAAAGTTTATTCTTTTTAAACACTCTAATTCACACTTTCCTACGTGAATTTCTTATAGAGGAATCTAGATATTCGTGGTTTCCTCCATGAAATCGTATATATGTGCAGATGGACCATTCCATGCCAAATTAACAAATTTTTTACCCGATCCCCTTCGATTTTGCTCAATGTTATCCATCTTTCTCTACTTCCTAAATGATATTTGTAAGAATTATTTCAGATTTTCTTACCCAACCAAAAAACTGCTCTCTTTTTTTTTAGCTAGAACTTTTTCAAAAATTGACCGATTGGGACCACACCAAATAGAAATAAGAAGTTGACTTGAACAGAGACAAAAAAATTGTTTTTCATTCATTCAAAGATATGAGGTTAGAACTATGAATTTATTCTAGAATGCAGATCGTCCTTGTCTTTATTCCTTACTTTTTTGAAAGAAAAAAACACAATTTTTCAGACAATAACCACTTAAAATTTTCGAATAAAATTTTATTTTTTAAATTCTGAAGTTTCATGAGGAAGCCAATAAAATATCATAATAGAGTCACGTAAAATAAGCCGAAGTTGATAAAACTTTTTTTTTAATTAAAAGAAAAAAAAATTAGAAGCGATTGTCGGCACGTAAAAAAAAAAGGGGGTCGGAAAATGACGGTTATTTAATGAAAACTGAAATATTTCATAGATCCGGGCTTTTAAAATTTTTTTCGTATTTTTTTTTTTTTTTCCTTTATCAAAAAACAAAAATTTTTTATTTTATGTGGTCCCAATCAGTCACTTTTTGAAATAGTTCTAGCGATTTAAAAAAAAAGAACAGTTTTTCTCAAAAAATCGTAACATTCTTTGGGTTGGGAAAAAAAATCTGAAACAATTTCTAAAAATGTCTTTTAGGGGGTAGAAAAGGATGGAAAACAATGAGCAAAATCAAAAAGGGTCGGGTAAAAAATTTGTCAATTTGGCATAGAATGACCCATATACTCTTATATTCATTTCTATGAACTCTTACATAAATCCATCATACTTTTCTACATGGATTACAATGGGTTCCCCTACGTATTGCACATTCTCATCCATGATCAAACATGATTGAGTATGACTTTGTATGAATCAGGCACGGACATGTACGCTCATGCAAAGTTAAGCTCATTCATAAAATCTAATGCATGATAATTAATTTCCTTGCATGAATCATGCAAAGTCATGCCTGAATCACAGATGGGGCATGCACGACCATGCCTGAATCATGTTTGATTATGCACGAATTATGCATGATGACTTTTTTCTGGTTTACCAGAATACGACAGTAAAAATACTATAAAAATGCCAAACTTTTACCCAAAAAATTCTAGATATAGACTGTAATAACACACTAATTTTATAATAATGAAATCGTATTTTTTTCGTATCAGAACTGTAGATGTCCTGCAGTTTTGCCATGTTTATGCTGATATAATGGAAAATTGTAGAAAATTTGGTTTTATTTTTTGTTTATTCCTGAATTTAACATCAGTTATCATATATGGGGCATTCCACGCCAAATCGACCACTTCTGACCCCGACCCTTTTCAATTTGGCTCAAAATTTTTTTTCCCTTTCGACCCCATTAAAATCATTTTTCAGGAAATTTTTTAATTTTTTTACCCAACTCAAAAAAAAGTTATGAGTTTTTCAAAAATAAGGCTTTTATTTTTTTTATAGCTATAACTTCTTCAAAAATTGACCAATTGGGACATTTTTTTTTTTCGAAATTTTTGATTTTAAATGTACTTTTCAGAAAAAAATACAATAATATTTTAAGATGATAAACTCTATGAAATTTTTGGCTTTTTTGAGAAAAACCGCCGTTTTCTTAAAGTTCGTCATTTTTTATTTTTTTTGATTTCTCAAAAAAAACTTCAATTAATTCTGCAATTTTTCCCGCCAATCCCAGAGTGGGCGGACTTTTCCTTCTATTTTTTTTCATCAATTGGAAAAAAAAATTTTGCCCACTTGGGCTTATTTTACAAAACATCACTCTGGAAATTTTTGAGAATTTCTCGACGACTTCAGAGTTTAAAAAATTGAGACGAAAAAATTAATTAAAACTGGTGATCCTCGAAAAAATTTGAATTTTTTTTAAACAAGTGAGAAAAAAAAATAGAAGATAGCAATAAATAATTTTATCGTAATTTCTTTTGAAAACTACACCTGAAAAAAAACAACTGCCTTCGAGATTATTTTTGATCAAGTCACAGGCTTTTGAAATAGCGATGTCCGTTAGATTTATTTTTTGAAAGCCTGTGACTTGGTCAAAAATAAACCGAAGGGCAATTGTTTTTTTTTTTTCATTTTCTTTGTTTCAGGTGTAGTTTAAAAAAAAAAGTACAATAAAATTATTTATTGGTATCTTCTATTTTTTTTTCTCACTTTTTTAAAAAAAATTAAATTTTTTCGAGATTTTTCTCGAGGACTTAAAAAAAAAACATGCGGAAATGAATCACCCTAATATATATATATATATATATATATATATATATATATATATATATATTATAACAGGGCTACGCTGTTACTCTGGTCGTCCTTAAATTACCTTTTGAAGGGCGCCACTGGAAGGATTAAACGGTCTTCCAGAACCGGTTCTTAATACTCAGGGTCGGTGTAAATTTTAATTGTAAGAGAATGAAGAGGAAGGATAATTTTATAAATAACTTAGATTTATTTATTATCACAATATTCACTTTATTTACTTTTATAACCTTGTAAATTAAACCTTATGACTTTTCCATAAACCTTATAACCTTTGACCTTTATACCTTATAACCTTTATGCCTTACAACTTTATACCGTATAACTATTATACCTTACAACTATTATACCTTTTGACCTTATAACCTTTAGACCTTATAACTTTTGACCACATAAAATTCTAGCAATTACCTTTGGCGACTTAACAACTAATTAGCCCCTACCTTGGCATCGCACACACTCACACAGTCGATGAAAATCATTGCCAACTTCCTTTGGACTTACAAATTAAAATATCGGTTACCTCCCGAATTATTTATTAATTATACTATACATTTTAAAATCATTTTCTACACACACACACACGCACTCGAGTCCCCCGGACTTTTATTCATACACACTGAATTTAAAATGGCCGTTCCCGCCACGCACTTAATAAATTAATTAATTAAATTTTGAAGAAGAATTATTATTGTTAATTAATTAATTTTAATTTTAACTTCTTTCCAACTACTAAACATTAATTCTTCAATAAAATACTGATCCAAATTCACGAGATTTAATATTTAAGTTTTAGTCAGTAAAATCTCATCTTCGTTTCTTACTCGACACTCGCCTTACTCGACTTATTACTTTACAATTTTTCTTTTTGTACTGAGTATAATTTTATAATAATTTTATTAGCGAACTCTAATTATTAATTTTTATTTGTTGTTCGACGTAAATTAATTTAATAAAATTACTTTCGGTATTTATTTAGTTACTTAATAATTTATTGCAACGCTGACTAGAATATGAAAATTACTGGCTTGTGTCATTCACAATCGGCCTAGAAATTTCTACGACGTATGTGATTCCGGCGATGGCCTGGAATTATAAGGTGACGCCCTGGACCCGGCAATTGGGCCTGGATCTTGTTAGACAGCCGTCTGGCTTAATTTTTATTAATAAATTTTATGACTAATTATTAAATACGGGCCTAGACGCGGATTGCCCCGACGAACGACTAAGTATTTGTTAAATTAAATTAATATTCTGGCTTCGGCCTAAAATAATTAATTTAATTAATACCTGATTCTTTTCTCGGTGTGTTTTCCTCTGAATTTTTCCACCGTCTCTCGTCAGGTCCTCCGTTCGTCTCTCGTCTTATCCTCCTGTTATTTTTCTTTATTTCTTTGCTGACTCCTTCACCTGCTGTTCCAAATAATTAATATACTGTTATCAAAGGTATTGACTAATGGCCTGGTATCTATAATAGTTAATAAAATATCGCTTGGTTCCACAAAAGAATCCAAGTCTATAATGTATTAATTACCTGTCTTGGCTGAGCGTCTTAACCTTCGGGCGTCTTGTCCGGTTGTGTGTCTCGGCCTGAGTTTTCTCTTCACTTATAATTGTACACCCACTCGACCGCGTTCGGCAACTTCCGGAAACTTTGACACCCCTACTTATTACTAAGTGGAACTGACAGACAAGCCCCTACGATTTCCACTCGGGACGTCAGTCGCACTCTACCCCGATAACCCTGAGGCAGTAATAGATTATATCGACCATGTGCATGATAGAAAATCATGGCAACTGAGCGCGGAAAATTCAAAATTCCCTGTTACAATATATATATATTGTGACGTTATTTTTCGTATGGGGGTCAAATCAAAGTGAACGTCACAAACACCAACTGATTTTTACTGTATTTACGAGCATGGTAACTCAAGACTTAGAATTTAGCGTACAGGTATTAACGATTTTGATACAGATTTTTGATTTAAGTTATAGTTTAAGAATTAAATATGGAGTAACGTTTAGCTACAGTTATGGGTTTTGTTAAGAAAAATTATAGCAAAGACTTAGAATCAGAATGATGGGAATTTAGTATGGAACATTGTTTGAGATTTAAAGTTTGAGATAATGATAAAGTTTGAGTTTTAGTTTACAGTTTTGGAATTTTGAGTATGTGGAGAAGTCAGGGTTACCGTGGAGCGGGACTTGAATTAGTCACCCGGTATCATCTGATGATAGAACCTAGTTCTATCCCTATGAGACTTCTTGGTAGATTGCAGAGGTCTAGCTGAAATGCTAGCGCTCCAGTATAAAAGGAATCTGATGGATGCAGATTGGGATCAGTTTTGAGTTTTGGTTTGGCAGGCCTCAACAGTAATATTGTGACCGTTGCTGTTGTGGAAGCCGTTTGGTCATTTTTAATTGCTTTTGTCTGACAGGCCTCAGAGGACAAGTCATGACCACTTGTACCGCTGAGGAAGTCATAGGTCACTTAGTTTTAAGTTTTATGATCCCAGCTGAAGTCGGTTCCAGGAGAGCAACTACCAAGGATATCCATACTCAAAGTCAGGTTTAGTGAGTACGTTTGGTGAGGTATAAGCCTCCAGTTATCGATATGGTAGAGTTTGGGAATTGATTTATGGATTTAGAATATAGAGGTCAGTTGTAAATAATGATAAGATTTAGTTTCGGATTTTTGGATTGAAAAAAAAAGGAGTCGAAGGGAGACCTTCGAAGAGTACGGACGTGAGCATTCAGCTCTGGTCGCTCGAAGCGAGCAGACGTGTCCAGAAATGGCGTTACAGTTCATGGCATTGCGGAAGGCTACAGATTGAGTATTGTTATAGAAGTATTATTTAAAACAGTGTAAGACGTTACTCGATATTTTATTCATCAGTAATCAGGTATGAAATAATTATTATAATTATCAATAATTAATTGAGTTCGAGTCAGAGTCTTGAGATACGATGCTACTGATTTAATTAAAGAAAATATTTAAGAACTGAGAAAATTATGGGGATATTGTTACAGTTTAGAGTCATGTTCACGATTTATTGTTAATATTATTTTATAAAATAATTATACGAAATATGTTTAATTATTAAACCAATTGCCGTCTAATTGACGTCAATACTAGACACATGTACGTTAGTTTTACTAGTTTTGTGGAAGAGAATGTTCTAGAATATCGTTTTTTTTATAATTTATTGTTCTAGGTTACTGAATATTAGTTAATTGTGGATTAGCTCTAGTAATTAATTAATTTATTTTTAATGTATCGATAAATATCCTTTAGATGCCAATTTACCTGTTTGTCAGGATTAATTTCATTATTATTAGATTCAGTGTTTTGTTATAAAGAAGAATTGTTTGTACGAAGCTACAGTATTTTGTTAATTGGTAAATGGAGGTTTTAGATTATTTGTTGTTTAATAAAAATTGCAAATTCACTGATAATCTACATGAATTTGGAATGATGTAACCCGGACCACTCCCTCTCTCCATAAACCTACACACTGAGCGACACCATGGCATACCGTAACTCTGTTTTTAGTTTTCCAGTCTCTGTTTTTGTTTTGCTTATAAGTTCTGAGCATTTTGTTAAGCTTTAGTTTTTATTTAGTTGCGTGGTTTTGGTGATAATTCCACAGATCAAAAATTATCCGGTTTTTATTTATGCGTGGTTTTGAGATAGTTCCACAGATCAAAAATTTTATCTAATTCTTAAGATTTACTGGTTTGGTGATTCCAGTGATAAAAATTACCTGGCGCCCTGATAGTATTGAGACTGGAGGCTAAGGATAGAGAACGAAGTTTGTAGCGCGGAATTAATAATTTAATTTTTGTCGTTATAAGAATTGGCGCCCAACGTGGGGCACGATAAAACAAAAGGCGCACAACACCTAAAAGCCTTGCATCATTCATCCATTTTGTGTAGATTTATTTGCAGTTTTTAGTTTTAGATTTTTCGGTTAGAATTCGTGATTTAAGTATTTGAATTATTCGATTTTTGAATTAAGAAATTATAAAGAAAAATAATTTCCGCTACAGAATATTAGTCGTTATTAATCGTACAAATAAAACTATAAATTCCAGTTTATTTTTTAGCTTATATCTTTTGTCTAATTCTTAGAGTCTACATGAAGAAAAATACCGATCATAAAATATCATTTTATTTTGTTTCATTTTATTTTATTCTATTTTATCTCTAGCTTAAAATAGTATTTAAGTTAGTCGAGTAAAAATAACATACATGAGGTATAAAATTATAAAAGGAATCATATTTCGTACATCGTAAAGTCTCGAAGAGACAAACATAAGTGAACGATTCTGTCATAATTCTCAGTATCGAGTGTAAAAACAAAATTCTCATTGTAATACACTCGAATAATCCGCTAAAGAATGCCGATGAAAATATTCGTCTACAGTTCGAAGAACTACAAAGAGTCTTTGTTAAGTACTCGAGTTACAGAGGATTAAGACGTTACTGCGTCTATAAGTTACAGTGTTGTAGTGTAAACAACAAGTTGAGATATGTAAACCTCTCACCCCCTATGGGATGAGGTGCAGAGTCGAAGACATCGACACGTGCCGCTACAGTTAGAGCGAGAGGCTTGCAATTCCAGAAAATCTCGGAAGTTGGCGGGGAAACGCAAGCCAGCCACACTTACCCTTAGGTGGGGTAACACTAGTAGTGGGTACGAGGGCCTCAGAGAGTCCCTAATTGGCTAAGATGCTCGGGTAGAAACTGATAACCAATTACAGACACCCAAAAGAATAATTGGGGGTACAACGAACATATCGACACCACCCGATATAGTCATCCATGGTCCATCATTCCTTGGTGATTTTTTGTGCGCTTCAGACGTGTCTGCAGTTTTTCAAAATTTTATCAAAGTTCTTTGTGCTTAAATAGCGTCCATTTTCCAGTCAATTACGTTTAATACAGTTATTAAATATTCAATTCAGCTACAGATAATTAAATAAATTAATTATTAATTAATTAATAGTAATATTAATTAATTACGAATAATTGTTCAGTATAATAAATTGACTTCTTCATTTATTATACCGATTCCATACAGTTACAGTTTAGGTTAATAATTATTCTTCAATAATTATTAGTTTAATTGTTGAAAAGCTACAGTGTGATTTACTAATTGTTGTACAATTATTAAATCATTTAATCAAAATAATTTAACAGTCACTGTTAAATAGTTACAGTCTAATTTATTAATTATTTTTAATAATTAATAAATAAAATCAATTAAGTCAACGCTACAGAAAATAGTTTACGGTAGATTCAGTTTAACTGTGAATAAATCAAAGAGTGCTTATAGTAAAACAGCAAGACATTTCAGCGGCTTTGGTAAGTCTTGAGACCAAATAATTATACCTAAAAATATTTCTCGCTGAATATTATAAAAAAAAAATACTTTTCTATCTGCTGTCTACAACTTTCTCTACCCTTCACACTCTTTGTACCCAGCTACAGGAAAAAAAAAAAAAGGTAAAAGTTGTAAATACCAAGTAGGCAGTAACGCTACAGTAATAAAAGTGAGAGAGGAAAAAAAAAAAAAAAAAGGTGGCCTAAGCCTACTACCTCTCGAGTACCGGGTACCCTTAACCCGTAGTTACAGTGTAAATTTCTTTGTCTCATAAGACATCGCTACAGTATTTTCGTCCTTCCTTATTTTTCTATCTACTATCATTTCTCTGTCTAAATCAGAATAGGTAGTTTATTATACACGGTAAAAGCGCTTGCTAAAATGACGGGCGGACGAGGAAAGTCTAGTGATCCAGGTAAACAGAAAAGACCTGGTGAACGGTTGAACTCCAGTGAAGATGATGAAGATTCGAGATTTCATTTTCAATCACCGTTGAACCTGCTGTTTGACACAGAAAATGCAGCCGGCGGTGATGATACAGAAAAACGAGATACCAACGAAAGTGACAACGATCCACCAGCAGGATTCACTGGGACGATACCCAAGAATAAACGCTACAGTCGCGACTTTGGTCAACAAACCGAACACACGCAGCATACGTTGCATGCAAATGCTACAGATTATCGCCAATCACCACGAGGTCGATTCGGGAGACATTCAGTACGGCCAAGGCCTGAAGATTATGAATTTCCGAGTGAGAATGACATGGATTACGATCCACGAGCTCCAGCACCCATACGAGCAACCACCCTGCTGAACATGATGCATAAGTGGCATGTACAGTTTAGTGGCGCACTCGACGAGGACGTCGAGAACTTCATCATGAGATTCGATGAAGGTTTAAGTATGGTTACAGTGAGAGATGAGGATTTAATTAAAGCCATCCCCTTCTCTCTACGTGGTGCGGCTTTGATATGGTATCGAGGTCGCGCACATAGCTTCAGAAGATGGTCTGATGTAAAGCAAGCTATGAGATCCAGATTTGCAGATCCAGACTATCAAATGTCGTTACGTGAAGAAATCTCAAATCGCACGCAGGCCCGCGAAGAGCCAATAAGTCAGTATATTGCCTGCATGAATGGCTTATTTTCACGTACTGATCCGCCATGGCCAGAGGTAAAACGGATCAGATACACGCATCGTAACATGCTACCGTCGCTCCAGTTAGTCATTTCAGTGCATGACTGTCGTTCTATGGACGAGTTAGAGAGTCGTGCTATACGCCAAGAGCGTATAATACAGCGAGCGAGTAATTATCGACCACCACCATTACCTCGCGACTCAATGTGTCCCTCGTTTGCATACCAAGTGCAACCGAGACACTTACAGCAACGAAGTTCTATAGGAGATAGAGCTCCAGAGTTCCGTGATCGCGATCGACGTCGCCATCGAATCGTTCAATTGAGAGCAGCTCAAGATGATGGAGTAGAAGACGAAGAGGACGACTACTCAGGAGATGAGGTCGTCGCTGAACACCTCGACGCGCTCCAGCTAAGGAGACATGGCCGTCAAGCCAATAAACATCAGAGGTTCTCAGAGAGAACAAAACGGCCAGTTAAAGGAAACGATACTAGGGCTACCAAAGATTTGCTTGAACCCCTAGCATCCAGTATTGTTACAGATTCAGAGAAGTCAAAAACGGAGATTCCAGCTCCAGTTTTTGCAACACCAGCTAACGAGTTCCGATGTTGGAACTGCGATAAGACAGGACACCGTCATAGGAACTGTACTGACCCTCGACGACGCTTTTGCTTCAAGTGTCGAGCATCCGGAGTGACGACAGCGAGTTGTCCTTTCTGCAATCCGGGAAACGGGAAGTAGTGAGTCATTCACCGACTCTAGACTCACTAGGTGATTGTACAGAGTCGGACAGGACTTGCCAAGGTATGACCGGCACCGCTACAGATATTTATGGTACTATAAAATTCGGTCAGGATGTGATTGACTTCACTCAGTCAATCGAAGGAAAAGATAACGAGTCACCGTTACTCGACGAGATGTATTTTAGTAATCAGTTACAGAACACCCATGAGAACAACATCAAAAAGTCACTTACAGCTTTCTTTATCACAGTTTGGATAGCAGGACATCCACTGAAAGCTTTGATACTCAGGAGCCTCAAAATCATTTTTAGGACCTGAGGGAATTGCTCTAGTGACTCAACTACGTTTATGGCCTGAGACCGTACCAACACGACGAGTGATACTCGCGAACGGAGACGTACAGCGAGTTAATCAAATGACGACGGTTGAGTTACAGATAGGAAATCAAACTGCTACAGCACAATTATATTTAATGCCATCACTATCCCAACCATGTGTACTAGGGTTGGATTTTCTCAAGAAGATGGAGATGATAATCGATTTTGCTGATAACAAGTGGTACACACGAACACAACCTGACAACAAGTTCCAGTTCACAGCAGAGACAACTTCATCATGTGCAATTATCTGTTGTGGAATCCAGTCATTAAGCCCAGCAGAGCGAGACACGCTACAGACGTTCCTAGATAAAAATATTCGTCCTCTAGGAAAACTAGGAGCTACCAAATTGGCAGAGCATGACATTGACGTCGGAGACAATCCACCAGTCAAACAAAAACCGTACAACGTCACGCCAATACTCCTGGAAGCTATATGGAAAGAAGTTGACAAGATGCTAGACGAGGATATCATTGAGGTATCCCACAGTGAGTGGTCTAGTTCAGTAGTTATGGTGAAGAAGCCAAATGGGAAATGGTGGTTCTGCATTGACTACCGAAAATTAAATGCAGTTACAGTAAAAGATGCCTATCCGATCCCTAATATGACAAGCATACTGGATCAACTAAGACGAGCCAGATACATCACAACTCTCGATTTAAGTCAAGCTTATTTCCAGATACCGCTTACCGAACGAGCAAGACCAAAAACTGCTTTTGTAGTGCCTGGTCGTGGACTGTTCCAGTTTAAAAGAATGCATTTTGGCCTAACAAACGCTCCAGCAACATTCCAGCGTATGATTGACCAACTAATTGGTCCAGAAATGTATCCATACGTGTTCGTATATCTCGATGACATTATTATCGTGACGGAGACATACGAGGAACACCTGATATGGCTACAGAAAGTATTAGACAAGTTACAGCAAGCCGGATTAACAATCAACTGGGAGAAGAGCGAATTTTGCTGCTCAGAGGTTCGCTACTTAGGATTCATCGTGAATTCAGAAGGACTACAGATCGATCCAGAGAAGACTTCAGCTGTACGAGAATTCCCAGCCCCTCATAACATCAAACAGCTGAGAAGATTCTTGGGAACGGCGTCGTGGTATCGACGATTCATTCCTGAGTTTGCAACTATCGCGTCGTCTCTCACAAAGTTGCTGAAGAAAAGTCAACTTTGGGAGTGGGATACAGAGCAGGACATGGCTATGATAACTCTGAAGGAGTATCTCACCTCTGCTCCAGTACTAGCATGTCCAGATTTCAAGCTGCCGTTTACGCTACAGACTGATGCGAGTTCAGTAGGACTCGGCGCTGCCTTGACACAAGTCATCGATGGTCAAGAACGCGTCATTGCGTATGCAAGCCGATCACTAACTGACGCCGAGCGTAAGTACACCGTTACAGAGCAAGAATGTCTTGCGGTCATCTGGTCAATTCGTAAGTTCAGGTGTTACTTAGAGGGATATGAGTTTACAGTAGTTACAGATCACAGCAGTCTACGTTGGTTACATAATCTGAAAAACCCAACAGGTAGACTTGCCAGATGGGCATTAGAGTTAATGGAGTATCGGTTTACGATTATTCATCGTAAAGGCGCACTACATCACGTTCCAGACGCGTTATCGAGAATTCCAGAAGATCAGGAAGAAGCTCTAGCTGTCATCGCGGATGACGTGGACCGTTGGTACAATAGGAGAATAAGAGACGTACAACGGAGACCCGGTAAATTTCCAGGTTGGCGAGTAGATGGAGAAAGCTTATACTATCACAAGCCATCAAATTTGGTGGAAGCTGAATTAGAAGACCGCAACGCATGGAAATTAGTCGTGAGACGGGCGTTCCATCAGCGAGTCATCACCGAGTGTCACGCTACACCCGAAGCCGGACACCTAGGAGTTGACAAGACTTACAGACGACTTGCAGTGAATTATTATTGGCCAAATATGTTCCAGGACGTGGTGAAATTTGTTCGATGTTGTGAAACTTGTCAGCGCACCAAAGTGGAACAAGCACCACCTGCAGGCTTCATGGGTAAAAAGAAAGTGGAGGAGCCATGGTCAATGATCGCTACAGACATTATGGGTCCATTACCAAAAAGTATGAAAGGACATGCCTATCTATTGGTAATACAGGACTTGTATACTAAGTGGATTGAATTACGACCACTTAGGCGAGCCACAGGTACAGCGATAAGTGAAGCTCTAGAAGAATTAGTCATTTGGAGATGGGGTAAACCTCAAGTCCTTTTGACAGATAACGGTACAGAATTTGTAAATAGAGACATCAGATCTCTAGCAGAGCGAGTGGGATTTCGGCATATGACAACACCACCATATCACCCACAAGCAGATCCAGTTGAACGAGTTAATCGAGTGCTCAAGACGATGATAACAGCATTCATCGACGAAAATCATCGGGAGTGGGACAAATATTTACCACAATTTCGCTTTGCCCACAATACAGCGCACCACAGTTCCATTCAAACGAGTCCAGCTTTCCTGAACACAGGAAGAGAATTGTCAGCTACAGGTTCACTTCGACAGGAGGTGGAAGGGGAACCAGAATTAATACATGGTCCACTCCAGGAGTGGCAAGCAAGGATGCGACAGCTAAACAACCTGCGGAAAAGCATCGTCCACGCGTTAGATACAGCATTCCAGAAGCAAGCTCATTATTATAATCAACGACATCGAGATCGGGAATATCAAGAAGGAGACCTAGTGTGGAAAAGACATTTCTCATTGTGTAGTGGGTCTAAACATGTATCAGCCAAGCTGAGTGATAAGTTCAGTGGTCCATTCACTGTATCAAGGAAAATATCATGCACGATATATGAGCTGAGTGATTTAGCAGGCCGAGTAATCGGAAGATTTTCTATTCAACACTTAAAACCTTGTATACCTGCTATCTGACTTTCTTTCTGTCTCTTTCTTGCTACAGTTATGATACGTTAAAGGCTACAGAACTTAATAAGTTGTTTGTTTCAGATTTTGAGTACAGTTACAGTATGTCGGGACAAGACCAAAGAAATTTGCAGGAGGAGATGGATGGCCTCGAAGAGGTCCTGCTCATCGACTTGTCCGCCGACGACGACGAAGTATCGACGGCTACGACAATGCCAGAGATGCCTTTGGGAGACGAAGAAGCGAGTAATCCCTCCCAGAGAGAGATGCCAGAAAACCAGGAGGCATCAGGCTACAGTAAGGAGTGGGAGGCTAATCAGGAGGATTACGCCAGCGATACAGGTACGGAGACCGACAGCTTGTATGAGGGTCTACCCGGAGAGCTTCCCATGAGGCTCGATGAGAACACCCTATGGGACCCCATCCGCCCATACATCAAGCATTTGAGGTGGCTTGACTATTTCAAGCCTGGTCTGCTCAAGGCACTGGGGAAAGTGGCCGTGCGTATGAGCCACCCCAGGGATATAGGTTGTCCACTCCAGGAGCTATCTGGAGTGAAATTCAAGCGGTCCACTGCAAGTGACATCCGAGACGTGGATGCCACTCGTGATATGGGAGTGCAGGTTCAGCCGCTAACATTAGTTAGTTCCAGCACTCAGACTGAACTTGAGACCATGACGCTACAGACACCTATGGAGGTGGTACAGGAAGCGGTTTCAGCCACCTTAGGAACCGGAAAGAAGGTAGTGTCGTCCACCTCGACACCACCAAGCACTGCTCCAGTCATCAAGGAGGTACCACCAGCTCAAACCTCCGGATCCAGTAAGGGTCGACCCAAGTCACCACCAAGACCACCATCTCAATCCTTACTGGATTGGAACAAGAAGATTCGGGAGCGAGAAGCGGCGCGATTAGCTGCACCAATCCCACCAAAGACACCACTGGGGAAAACATCGGTGCAGGACAGGCTCCAGCGTGCCCGAGAACCGGCACACAGTACAACATCAGCTCCAGGTCGAGAGAATGCGGCTCCAGCAGACGAGATCAAGAGGAAGCAGTTTACGTGGATGGGCAAGCCACGTCTTTGTTGGAACTGCCGTAAAGAAGGGCATCCTTTCAGCGCATGCCCAGAAGCAAGGAAGACTTTTTGCCAGATGTGCGGCAGGGCGAATTATACAGCCCGTACGTGTCCCAGTTGTGGAGAAAAGTGGAAGGCGATGGGACCGTACAAGAAGGAGTACGGAGGGAATGTTCCTCGGGAGCAGTTGAGGAAGGCTCCCAGACATCGGGAAGACGAGCGGTCGCCTAACCGCGGTCGACCATATTAAGACTCCGTACCCTGGTTACAGAAATGGCAATGACATTGGCGCTATCGGACTATGATTAGATGATTTAAGATTCACGCTACAGTTAAAAGAAAAAAAAAGTATTTTGTACCTCGCTACGGCGTCGTACTTACAGTGGCTTTGGCCGAGTGGAGTTATGAGAGGTTGTGGAACCGAAAGTTACAGGCAAATTTGCAAAAACCTGCATAGGTCTGATTAAAAGTATGTCTCAGGACATACGCGATATCGCTACAGTTATATGTTATAGGTCGTGGGTTCGAGTAAACAGTATTAGAAGTTTCGAGGATGAGAGAATTCGAATCACGATCATGGTAGAGAGTATCAGCAGTATAGTTCCAGAGTCAGTAAAACAAACGCATGCAGAAATCAGCTTCAGACTTCAGGATAAAGTCCAAGACAACGTAGATTCACCGTACCGTAAAATCTTCCCCAGGAGGACGGGAGTTGTGACGTTATTTTTCGTATAGGGGTCAAATCAAAGTGAACGTCACAAACACCAACTGATTTTTACTGTATTTACGAGCATGGTAACTCAAGACTTAGAATTTAGCGTACAGGTATTAACGATTTTGATACAGATTTTTGATTTAAGTTATAGTTTAAGAATTAAATATGGAGTAACGTTTAGCTACAGTTATGGGTTTTGTTAAGAAAAATTATAGCAAAGACTTAGAATCAGAATGATGGGAATTTAGTATGGAATATTGTTTGAGATTTAAAGTTTGAGATAATGATAAAGTTTGAGTTTTAGTTTACAGTTTTGGAATTTTGAGTATGTGGAGAAGTCAGGGTTACCGTGGAGCGGGACTTGAATTAGTCACCCGGTATCATCTGATGATAGAACCTAGTTCTATCCCTATGAGACTTCTTGGTAGATTGCAGAGGTCTAGCTGAAATGCTAGCGCTCCAGTATAAAAGGAATCTGATGGATGCAGATTGGGATCAGTTTTGAGTTTTGGTTTGGCAGGCCTCAACAGTAATATTGTGACCGTTGCTGTTGTGGAAGCCGTTTGGTCATTTTTAATTGCTTTTGTCTGACAGGCCTCAGAGGACAAGTCATGACCACTTGTACCGCTGAGGAAGTCATAGGTCACTTAGTTTTAAGTTTTATGATCCCAGCTGAAGTCGGTTCCAGGAGAGCAACTACCAAGGATATCCATACTCAAAGTCAGGTTTAGTGAGTACGTTTGGTGAGGTATAAGCCTCCAGTTATCGATATGGTAGAGTTTGGGAATTGATTTATGGATTTAGAATATAGAGGTCAGTTATAAATAATGATAAGATTTAGTTTCGGATTTTTGGATTGAAAAAAAAAGGAGTCGAAGGGAGACCTTCGAAGAGTACGGACGTGAGCATTCAGCTCTGGTCGCTCGAAGCGAGCAGACGTGTCCAGAAATGGCGTTACAGTTCATGTCATTGCGGAAGGCTACAGATTGAGTATTGTTATAGAAGTATTATTTAAAACAGTGTAAGACGTTACTCGATATTTTATTCATCAGTAATCAGGTATGAAATAATTATTATAATTATCAATAATTAATTGAGTTCGAGTCAGAGTCTTGAGATACGATGCTACTGATTTAATTAAAGAAAATATTTAAGAACTGAGAAAATTATGGGGATATTGTTACAGTTTAGAGTCATGTTCACGATTTATTGTTAATATTATTTTATAAAATAATTATACGAAATATGTTTAATTATTAAACCAATTGCCGTCTAATTGACGTCAATACTAGACACATGTACGTTAGTTTTACTAGTTTTGTGGAAGAGAATGTTCTAGAATATCGTTTTTTTTATAATTTATTGTTCTAGGTTACTGAATATTAGTTAATTGTGGATTAGCTCTAGTAATTAATTAATTTATTTTTAATGTATCGATAAATATCCTTTAGATGCCAATTTACCTGTTTGTCAGGATTAATTTCATTATTATTAGATTCAGTGTTTTGTTATAAAGAAGAATTGTTTGTACGAAGCTACAGTATTTTGTTAATTGGTAAATGGAGGTTTTAGATTATTTGTTGTTTAATAAAAATTGCAAATTCACTGATAATCTACATGAATTTGGAATGATGTAACCCGGACCACTCCCTCTCTCCATAAACCTACACACTGAGCGACACCATGGCATACCGTAACTCTGTTTTTAGTTTTCCAGTCTCTGTTTTTGTTTTGCTTATAAGTTCTGAGCATTTTGTTAAGCTTTAGTTTTTATTTAGTTGCGTGGTTTTGGTGATAATTCCACAGATCAAAAATTATCCGGTTTTTATTTATGCGTGGTTTTGAGATAGTTCCACAGATCAAAAATTTTATCTAATTCTTAAGATTTACTGGTTTGGTGATTCCAGTGATAAAAATTACCTGGCGCCCTGATAGTATTGAGACTGGAGGCTAAGGATAGAGAACGAAGTTTGTAGCGCGGAATTAATAATTTAATTTTTGTCGTTATAATATATATATATATATATATATATATATATATATATATATATATATATATATATATATATATATATATATATATATATATATATATATATACTAGCCGCTACCCGTGGCTTCGCACACGTAAGTTCTACAATACATATATTACTATTATAATAAGATTTACTAAATAATTCAAGTAAATATATATATATATATATATATATATATATATATATATATATATATATATATATATACATATGTATGTATGTGTATGTTATTTTATGTTCTTTGAGCTTATTTCGATTCATTTTCAAGTATTATGTTTCCTATAATCATCATAGTCAGTCTCATTATTATAATTATACTAAAATCATGTCAATAGCAATTAAAATATTTTTATGAACAATTAATTATCACATAACGTAATTCTTATTAAATCAATTATTTTTTAATTAAACTTCTGTCATCGAATCTTTTTCCATTTCCTCTAAGATTTTATTACTAACTGTAGCTTCCACCATATCTATATTAAATATCAAATGTTTATATTATGATAGCGATTAATTAATTCCCTGATTAAAAGAAACGATTCAAAATAATTCAAAACGATTTAATCTTAATGCTATGTAGATACATATTTATTATTGAGTAAATCGCTTTGTTTAATCAGGATTAGTTCTTATTATTTTATCAATATATTATTACTTTTTTTTATCCAATCATTTTTTAATTTTTTTTGTTTTTCTAATCTTTTTTTTTTTTCTTCAATTTTAATTATCAGTTCGCCAAATTCTTCGAATGATAGTAATGTCCTATATAGGGCATCCGTGTATGATATCTATTATTAGAAAATTAGTAGTTAATAGAGTAGTTATTATAATAATATTTAAGATTACAAATAATATTTTAAATGATAGCAACTTTTCTCGCATCCTCGAAAGCTTGCCCAGTGGACTCAGACACGCCTTCATGAAACCCTACATTTTCATGAAATCTTCCAGATTTGAGAAGAACTCTTACCACCGTCGAACACCCAACATAAACAATTTTATTATTTTCATTTACAAAATCTAAATAATAAATTAAAAAATTTTAATTTATAAATAATTTTTAGATGAATAAAAAAAACTATCAATTACAGTTATTTCAAAAGCAAAATATTACCAATTGTTTGATCAATTATTTCATGAGCCCAATTATCTCTACTGAATAATTTATTTGCTTGTTCCAATAAAAATTCTAAGTCATAGTGATTTACCGCCATTTTTTTCAGTTCAAAATTATTATATTGAACCAATATTTTATGTTGATAATACTATATGAATTAGTAAATAAAAATAATTGAAATGTGATAAATAAATTTTATGAAAACGTGAAGTTAGCTAATTAAAGTAATTAAAAAAAAAAAACTGTTTATTTACTAAATTATATTTTCATAACGTCTATCACACATAAAAGAATTAACAAAATAATTTTGTGCATCTGGAAATAATTATAATAAATGAATAAAATCTTATAAAATAAAATTTAAATTTAAAAACTAATTTATTTAAAACAAAATGATGAAGCAATATAATATTGATTTTTCTAAAACCGATCCTTATGGAATTATTTATCCTAGAAAAAAGAGAAGGTAACCATATACAATAATAAAATTTATGTTTATATTATGATGTATATTTTACATGTATATATATATATATATATTGATAAATATATATATATATATATATATATATATATATATATATATATATATATATATATATATATTTACTTGAATTATTTAGTAAATCTTATTATAATACTAATATATGTATTGTAGAACTTACGTGTGCGAAGCCACGGGTAGCGGCTAGTCTAAAATATAAAATTATTAATTACGATAAGTTATATTGAATTGGTCAATCTTGGTGACCTTAGCATACAAAAATAAAAATTACTATAGATAACTAAGTGAAATCAAGTACTTATCTTTATCTTTTGAATCCAATTTTTTATATAAGTTAATGCACAAAAATTGTTTATAAATAATATAAATGATTATTTATAGGTTATGATCTTCATTTATTTTACATATTGCGTAAGATACGTAATTTTGTCTTTTTAATCCTATATATCATACAATAAATTAAAAAAATTCAAGTAATAAATTAAATAGATTTACATTCTTACTTAGTTACAAATAAGTCAGATTAGACACTCTTATCTTGACTGCTTAATGAAATGTGATAGACGATTCAATTGACAGAAACAATTGATAAATGAAACAAAATCTAATCTAAAAAAAAAAAATATAAAAAACAATTGATACGCGTTATATAAAAACAATTGACGCTAATGGAATAAAAACAATTGATGCCTGTAATTTAACTGTTTTTTTCTTATACTTTTAGAAAAATAATTTATATACCCGAATTCTGATTTATAATTGATTTAAAAAGTAGCCTATATTTTAAGTGACAGCATCTTGTATATGTATAAAAAATTTCATCTCAATCAGATAAGTGGTTGATTAGTTATAAAGGTACAAACCGACAGAGAGACAGACAGACGAAAATTCTAAAAAAGGTAGATACAGTATGAGTAGGTCATAAAAATGATATTTGACGCATAATTTGAAATAAAATCACCATGTACAGACAGAGCCTATAGATTTATATATTAGTATAGATATATATATATATATATATACATATATATTAAACTGTCTCAAATTAGGGGACTCTTTTTTTTTATGAACATTGAAAAATCGAAATGGTATCTTAAAATATGGTGACAGTTAAAATTTGAGCTCTTAATATTGATACTTAGAGGTGGCTATTGATAATTTTCGATTTTTCATTTAGTAACATGGTAAAAAATACATAACTTCCGAAAAAATCAAAATACAAAAAATCTCTTCTTAAACATTTTGTAGCAAATTTACTGGTCTACAAAAAAGGTTTTTTAAGACTGCAAAACTAAGCAGAAGTGCCGCCATTGTGACCAGCCACATCACACGTCAACGCTCATTGACGATGGTGCTGCCGCTAAATCAGTACAGGACGCTCCTGTAGCTGACCTAGGTAACAAATTGTTCCAATTTTGGTAACTTTTGTTTTGAATTCACTAACTTAGTCTACTTTCAGCTCATTCGCTCAATGTGTTACTCGCTACCACTATTGTCAAGTTGCATTCGCTAACACGAAGTTTATGTACTGCTCGTGTACTTATTGATCAAGGATTGTTGTTATCCTTTGTGACGCATTCGCTAATTAAGAAGTTGGACATTCAACTCAGTAAAGCAGCTGTACTATTACGTGGGATTGGTAATGTGTCAGCTGGGCATTCGCTTGGGTCATGTAAGATGACGCTGCATTTGCTACATAGTACCACTTCTATTACTATCCATGCTCATGTGCTTGCTCTATTGACGGTAAACTTGCCGTCATTTACACTAACTAAGAAGAAATGACCGCATATAACTGGTCTCCCGATAAAAAATGTTTAGATCCAAGCATATATAATTGGATCCAAACAGTCAGATAGATTCAAGCACATATATCTAAAGAAGTTTCACTACATTCTAATGAATGCATGTATAAATATAAGGTACTGGCGGGTCATACGGCCTAGCTAAGGGAGATTTTGAATAGAATTGAAAATATTGCATTTAAATATCGAAATGTATTATTAATCTTTATTTCAATACATTACCCGATAAAAAATGTTTAGATCCAAGCATATATACTTGGATCCAAATTTTGGCGCGATCCAAGCGGATCCAAACAGATCTGACAATATCCAAAGAGATCTCACTATATCTAATAAGTATATCCAAACAGATTTTAAAATATCAAAAGAGATCCAAACAAATCTCAAAATATCCAAAAAGATCCAAACAGATCTCGCTATATCCAAGAATATATAAGTATATCCAAGCAGATCTGCGTAAATGTCGACCTTTAAAGAAATCTACATATATTTAAGTGCATATATATAAAGGTTTCACTACATTCTAATGAATGAATGTATAAATATATTATACGTTAGACCATTCTAAAAACAATATCTACTCACATCTTGGACCTTATTACTATTAGTTCTTAATGCTTTTAATGAACGTATGTATAACACATATCAAAAGTCAGTTGATATTTAAGTCAAAAAAAAAAAAAATAGTTGAATACTTCAGAAACATTGATCAAACTGATTTATTTTATTTATTCATTACAATATCAAGTATATGATTTAAATAACGTATGTATCAAAATCAGTAAGAAAAAAAAAATTTGTAATTTTTGTATATAACTCAGATATTCGTGTATAATATAACGGTGGGCCCTGGCTACGTCGTGTCCAGTAGCCACGAATCACAGTTAATAAAATTTCCTGAATAATTCTAATTAATTTATTTTAAATGATTAATATAAATATAAATTAAAGATTGTTTTCTTGCTGGTTCGAAAAAACGGGAAATAGATCTCAGGATGTAGGTAGACTCGTTCTGACCGGAAACGCGGCTGAAATATAACTTATTCTAAGTGACACTGGTCATAAAAGAAGTTTATTATCAAAGAAACTCAATTATATATTATTAATTTTATTTAACTAAATCCCAAATATTATTTACATAATAGTTTCCCCTTTTATTAATTTTATTTTATACTTTATTAATTAAGATTTAGCGTCTTCCATTAAATTAATTTATTATTAGAATGCATAAAGAATTATTGGACGTGGGGAATAAGATTAATAACCAATCAAAATAAATGCTACATTGAAGAGTGAGAAAAGGTTTGTGAATAATTCGTCGAGACTTATCTGGTTGTACGTGGGCTTACTGGTAATATCGGTCTCCGATTGGTTGTGGGCTTCTTTGACTCGATGTCGATCCTCTTCTGTAAATCCTCACGGACTCCTTGAACTTGAGGTCGATCTTCTTCGGGCAGACGTTTCATACCAAACCACCACTCACTTAATAATGGAATTTAGTTTTTTCTCTAACCAGGCGAAGGAGTCGCAAGATCTCCTTATTTAATTAATTCGAGTAAAACAAATATCACTTATAATAAAATTAATAATTTAGTTTAATATAAAAAGAAAAGTCTCAATTAATAAAATTATTCAGGTAACAGACTGACCGAAATAGAACTGAGTGTTGGACTAAATGACTAGATATACACCAACTTATCGTTAGGCCGACCTCAAATAAATTGTAATAAGTCCTGGTGCTAGAGTAGGGACCTCGCTAAGCGTCCTCAGTCCACTCTAGGTGATGGCCAGGGCCTAGGTCCTCGAGCAAGTGTTTGCTGGCCCTTTTATACATTAATTTTGGAGGGGTAGAACTACCCCACTGTCGTCTAAGTTCGAATAGAATTCGATCTAGGGGGCCTCTGACATGGTCTTAAATGACTAAGGAGTGTTAATTAGCATACAAATTGTTCTACTAGATGGCCGTAGAATCCGTTAGATTTTGCGTTCGATATTCAAGTCGTAAAATCAGAAACGCACGTTTACAATAATTAGACAAAAAAAACTCTATATTTAATGCCTTATTCGCCGTAGAACCTCGACAGTTCGACGATTCAGGAGCCTTACCTGTATTTAAATATTATTGAATCTGACCTAATATGACTACATACAGACACACATTTCTGGATACAGTCATGAATTCTTAGACATACGTATGTCTGCTTGGATATGAATTATTTTTGCATCTCTATACCCACATACATACAGTCGGGTCTGAGCAGATATAATTGTATCTACTTATATATGCTTGGATATGAGTATATCTGCATGGATATCAATTTTTATATCTGCTTATATACAGTTGGATCTCAGCAAATATACTTATATATGCTTATATCTAGCAAGATCAGATATTTGGATATATTTGGATATAACCAGATATAGCCAGATCCAGACATATCTGGTTGTATCCAAACGTTTTTTATCGGGTATGCAATACGGAGAATAAAATCTGATAATATTTGTTATTTCTCAAATTAAATTACTATTTCACCGAGACAAACTTGAAATGGTCAAAAAACACAGAAATTTTCTTAAATAAGCTCTTTTCTGTATAATTTCACATAAGGCTATGTCTGTATGACTATTTACACGCCAACACGCTTACACATGTTGGGAAAAACTTTTAAAATTGCTTTAGTGTTTCTTTGCAACTTAGTTCAAGTACAATATTTTGGTAATATTTACAGTATCTTACTTTCTTTTTTTTTCATCCCTTTTATGACTCTCAGCTGCCTTAAAAATTCTTTTGGGGATTCATATTTTATTTAGATGAGGGCATGTGACCCTCAGTCTCTTTCATTTCGAGGACTACTTGCTATTTCTCACTCTCTATTAATTGAGCTCCCACCCGTAATTTTAAAGAAAAGGTACGCGAAGCAAAAAGACGGGAGAATATTTTTGAAATTAGACCAGAGCGGTCATCTCCGGTTTTGAAAACATTAACTTATACTTTGGAGTTTATACCTTTGTATTGCGTACTGATTATATTGAACTTATACCTTTCGATTGTATACCTTGAGATATTGTTGTGTATTTTTTAAATGAGTGTTAAAATAAAATAGTTTGTTGTACGTAATTAATCGATTTGATTTCACAAGATAAACCTCTAAGAAAATAAATTAATAGTCTCTTTCGTAATAATTCAAATCTTAAAAAATTAAAATTTGAAAGTACGTTTAGGTGCGTACAAATAAGAAATTTCCTATTTTCAACTATGAAACTTGAATCATTTACCAAAGAAGAGTGAGGATGGATGAGGAAAATCATTGATTTTCATGCAAAAGTTATATATTAGAGGAATGTCCATAATTGAGTTTTAAAAATATACAAAAACTAATTCAAAGTATTAGTTACATATTATCAGATAATATTTGAAATTCTTGAGCACCGTTTCAATCATATTTGATATTTTCAAAATTCGTGAGTGACCTATTGATAATTTTTTATCAAGCTGATTTCTAGGAAGGCTTCTTAAAAGATCTTATATCAACAAATTTTCATAAGAGACTCGACAGCAACAAATAGTCAGTTTTTTTTTTGGGTCACACTAGTATGTATATATTTATATGTGTTTTATATTTTTTCACAATTATATCATACTGTTGGTTGAGATATTTATATATTTATTAACATAAACCTGATTTGTAATATCGACATTCAATATCATTTTATGACATTAAAATTTTTACAGTAATATGATTTAAAAATTAAATCAATAAATTAATTTTGTCTGTTGCCAAATACTACTCTTACATATATTAATCCAAACAAACAAACTAACTAACGTTGGTTACGTTGAAAGATTGATACATAGAAAGATTGTTACGTAGAAAGTAGTTTACAAGTCCAGTGATACGTTGAAAGATTGTTACGTAGGAAGATTGATTTGAAAAATTTATTTTGGTTTTCAAATTTCTGTTCACTTATAATCTTCAAGATTACTACAATTAATGATGATAATCTAAAAATACAATTTATTATAATGTTTAAATTTTATTTATTAATTTCTCTGATGATTTTTTATTAATATAATACAGTAGTTTATCTATGAAACATTAATCTTATAAACCTTTCAATACATATATAAATTATCTACTTATTTAAAGTATACATATCTGGACATGGATAGTTATCATATTATTTGCATAAAATGATCGTTTAAAGGCTTCTTCAGAAGTCCTCTAGTTTTAATGTTTAATAAGTGGCAATTTTATTAATATTTTTAGTCTTAATTTATAATAAACTGTCAATTTTTACAGCCAAGAAACCCACATTATCGATCGGTGCATGTGATTTAATGAACACATTTATTAGATCACTCGGAATAACTAGTTTTATCACTTGCATCATCCGGACTTGTTTCTCGATAGGCATCACTTGCACCATTCGAATGATTGGTTTGATTTGGTGGTCGAATAACAGTGGGCAAATAACCTGTACCTGCATATGGAGCAGCAAGGAATCTGTGACGTGTGGGTGGGCTTGGACCACAATAACCAGCTCTTGAGGCATAAGCGCTAACTGATGCTGCTGAAGCCACTGATGCTGCAGATGCTAAGGCACCAGCAAGAGGTGAGAATGCAGATTTAGGTTGGAGACTATCTTCGCAAACTAGTATTTCCATTGCTGACACTACGTCACCTGAAAATCACAATTTCGAAACGATGGATAAATAGAATCTTGTGCTAAATATAGATATGTAGTAATATTTCAGATCCAAAATATAGAAAAGTATTTAGTTCAACACTTTTCAATGAAAATTAATTGTGACATGCAAAATATAACTTCTAGTATGATTCAGCTTGTGGATAATTTTTTCAGTAATTCGAGAGGTCTTATCCGAATCAATATACACAACATATTTCATAAAGCTAATTTTGTTAATTATTTTATAATCCATATGTATGGAGATATTCAACGAAGAAGAAAGCGATGGTAATTATCCAAATTTGATCATAAATATGTATGCGAAACTAATTGAATGGTTTCAATAAGTTTAGCAGTAATTAATACGGATTTCAACAATTGAAATATAACAAAAACTTCAATTATGGGTAAAAATAGATATTTTTGTAACAGACACTCAAAATGTACGTCATTTAGCGCCTACAACCGGCAGCTAAAAATATTAGATAAGATACAGCTGGTAAAAAAGATAATACCACAAAAACTAATGTATTTATCTAGTACAATCGACTCTAAGACGCTCATGATTTGGTACCCTCGCCTTCCGCTCGGGCACCAATCTTCACATCTTGCGTCTTAAATACGATCGCACGCGATAGATAAACTACAATTATGTCAAACGGCCACAAAGCCTAAGGTTGTGCCGAGAATTTACGAAAACGAGTGTAAATTCGACGTCCGAGAATTCACCTCCAATTTTTTTGATTACTCAAAGACTATTAGTGATGAGAATATTTAAATCCACCGTGTTTAGAAAATCTCATAGAATCCATTAGATTCTTATAAATTACTATAGAGATTTTATAAGAATGAATGATTTCTATAAGAAATGCTATAGTTAAGTATATAAGGCTTTATACATACAGCTATAAGAATCTATCGGATTTTGTTAGCACGTCAGGATCTGAAAACTAGAAATTTTAAGCCTTGATTGTTTTTTTTTTATTATTTTAATGTTTAGAATTTTTTTTAACATCCTTGGATTTTTGTCGCTAGTTTACAAGGCAGCAATTCTGCAGCTAGAATCCTCGGTCTCGGAGAAAAAAAAATCTTATAAAATTTCCCAAAGAGAAGTATAAGAGTTTTATCAGAAGTGCTCAGCAACCAAAACTTCTCAGTACAAACATAGACACCCATGCATAGCATATCTTTTAGCCACGTGCGTGATCATGGCTTGTTCGCAAAGCTGATGCTTCGCTTCTTGAAGTTATCTAGACTGTCATCCGAGACAGAAAGGTATATGTTTGCCTCCCTTATGGTGGTTCCAAAACTCGTAAAACAGTGCTAATGTACTGTAGACGCAGTTACTCGCTATATTTTGGGTTCCACCCGTTTCGATCCTACGACAAAATATCCTGGGAATTAGGAAATCATTAAATGATTTCAAAACATCTTATTTGATATAAAATCATCACCCGTTTATCAGTGAAGTTATGTATTTATAATCGTATTTCATGTCATATTGAATAAATGAATTTCCGTTGCTGTGTTATTGAGCGAATTCTGTATTCTGAATTGTATGATATATGACGGACTTCTCTATAGAATTAAGTAAACTATTTTACATTCTATGATATTTAAACTATCAACTTGACAAATAATATTAATAATTTTTAACTTCCCGTTAAGAAAACCAAAGATTTTCGAAAAATTCGGAAAATTATTGTTTTCACCACAATTTGCGAAAATCGAGTGTTCATCAGATGTAAGCGTTTTGAGGTCCAAGAAAGCTATTCAGACTGTTTTGAGGATGATGCCCGAATGTCTATATATATATATATATATATATATATATATATATGTGTGTGTGTGTGTGTGTGTGTGTGTGTGTGTGTGTGTGTGTGTGTGTGTGTGGGTGTGTGTGTGTGTGTGTGTGAACTCTTTATAACTTTTTAGCTAATTATTCTATTTTAATGGTCTTGGTTCCAATCAAAAGAGCTCGATAACCACAAACTTTCCTGTAAATTTAATATCAATCGGTTGAATAGACTTGGAGATATATAAAGTAAACAAAAAACAAGTCTGGGAACCGGATGGGACCGCAGGCCAGCCCCAAAGCTTCCCACTGCTTTCGAGCTCGAGGAGCATAATTGGTAATATATATATATATATATATATATATTTGAGCTCTTTGAGTTCGACAATACCTTCGAGTCCTTTTTTACTTTAGTCACGTTGTGTAGTCATCACCGAGAATTCAAGAAATTCAAAATATTTAATGAGTATCATTTTTTAACGTTTTAGCCGATGCTTTTCATCAAGTTCTAGAGCTGATAAGATTGTTAGATCGATCGATTCCCAATATCTATAATAATCGAAAAAAACAAAAGCAAACTTTTTTGTTATTCTTACGCTGACGGTATTTCTCGAAAGGATTATTCGATTGAGATGTTCTTGGCGGAAGTTGAAGTTTTTATTAAGTTCTAGAGCTGATTAGATTTTGGAATTGATCGATTGAATAGTTTTCACACTATCCAAAAAAACGAAGAAACATAATTTTTTTTTCGTATTTCTTAAATATCTCAAAATATATTCAACTCAATGATCTAAAAATTTCTAGAAATCTAAGTTCAGAAGATCTCTTTCGAATGCCGCAAAAACCATCTAGATGGGTTGATTAATTTAAAAGATATGAAAAGCTTATATTCGCCCCCCGCCCCGCACACACACATAGGGACATCTCTCTGAAAATGTCAGAATGGCATCCTAGGACCTTCAAACGTCGACATCTGTTAAAAACTGGTTTTTTGTTAATCGGGGTAAGACCAATAACTTCTCAAATTCTTCGAAAATCGTCGATTTTCTTAGCGTGAGGTTGAAGATTTTTTTTTTTAACTTTTTTCGGAATTTCTGAAAATAGACTAGATCGATCGACTCCAAAATCTAATCAGTTCTAAGACCTGATAAACTTTGTCAAATGCTGCAAGAGACGTCTTTATCAGATAACTCGTTTGAGAGATCTCGTGGGAGAAAGAAATGGTAAAAAAAAATTTTGCGCATATCATTGAAATAACTGAACCAAATAATTCCAAAATCTGACGAGCTCTAGAATTCAATATAGTGCGTCGATTACCATTTTAAGTATTAAAATCGGATCATTTGTTTAAGACATACTATGGGAGAAAAGAATAGAAGTTACAAGCCCCCAAAGTTCAACAAAAAATAATTTTTTTTATGTATAATTATTGTTTTTACTTTTCTGTTATTTATTGGTGGTATTTTGTTCTTCGAATTTTAATTTGCAATCTTCTATATAAAATCTATTTTTATGCAAGAAATTGTTGTTTTATCATGCTCATAAAGTGAAAGAAATAAAAGTTTTTCGTACAGCAATAATTTATTTTATAAATTATAAATTATGATTATTATAAATAAATAAATGAACTTTTTGACACACCCTAATAGTCATACGTTTTTATGTATGGCCATTTATATTTAATAAATTACGGGCACACATGGTCACGTATTGTCATACGTAGCCTCGTATAGCTATATATGTCCAAACATAACCATGTATGTCCATACATGGACCATATACGGCCATATATGTTTAATTAATCACGGACATACATGGCCATATATAGTCATACATAACTATGTATGGCCATGTATGGGCTATATTCAGCTAAATATGTTTAATTAATCATGGGCATACATGGGTATATATAGTCATATAAAACCATGTATGGCCATACATAGCCTTATATGATCCCTATATCGCCATGCATGAGTGTATTAAAAAAGTTTGTGTGGCCACATATGCTCCATCTATAACCATATATGCTTCACACATGAATTATATACGGCCATGCATGGCCATGTATGATTCATTTTTCACGGGTAGAGCGTTTCATGCATTAAAAAGATATGAGAAATTTACATCTCCTTATACACACACACACACACACATCTCGGTGAAAATTTTAGAAAAGCATCGCAGAATCTTCAAATGTCGACATCTGCTGGAAACCCGGTTTTTAAAAATCGAGGTGAAACCAATAACTTCCCTAATTTTTCGAAAATCATCGATTCCCTTACCGGTAGTTAAAAAAGTTGTAAGTGGTAATAATTCAGTATAGAGGTAACTTTTAATATCCTGGCTAGTCTCATGACAGTCAGTTTAAAAAAAAAATACACCATTAATTTGTTCGTAGTGTTGATTGTTCTATGAACTATGATAAAAATCCACGTATAATCATAAATAGAGCTGTATGTGATAAAATTTGATCATATTTAGTTAATATGGGTTTATATATAATTTGATAGCGATTCATGTATAGACTACTTATTGTATTGTTGATAAGATTACACGGGTCCACAAGTAAAGTGGTAAATGCTGGGTGTCAGACTATGATTTTCTGGCGTAATTTTTCTCGCTGAACACGAATCTGTTTAGAATTGGGGGTCGAACTGCAAATAGTCAAGTAACCCCAAAACTGATAAAAAAAACCACGAATTAGTACTTTTTTTCGCATAGTATTATTATGCCACGATTTTTGCTTATTTCGCTTTGTAGGGCCCAACTGTTATTTGTTATTGCATAGATTAATTGCCTATTGTGTCTCATATAGGTCTTGCACTGATGCAATGGATTTTTTATCTTTTGTCTTTGACAAAAAATACAAAATCAGTACATTTACCGACAGAAACCTGCTACCACGAAATGTTCGGACTACGATGACAACTGGCTTTTAATGGGATGTATAGAATGATTCGCTAGTCAACATTCCGTGGTATTGAATCCAGCGGAGGCACGCTGTTTTGCAGGGAAGTACTAGAATATGAGGATGATGCCGTAGTGTGTCTGACGACAGGTTGATATTGATATCGTCAAAGTCGGAAAACCCTCATGCTTAGACCTAGGGAGATATGAGAGTTATTACCCCTAGGGTGGCTGACTCACCTACGATCAGGCCAGGTATTTAACGCGCGAAATTTACTTATGCTAATGGATTGTGATGATTTTTCTACTTAATATTTTGCTGGATCGTCTAGTACTTGGGACGATCCCGAATGTTTTGGAAATCTCAATGTCTTTTGCTTTGTTTCTGCAAAATACAAAGGGGCGAAAAATCCAAAGAAGCTCACAGATCGATTCAAGACTTTGTCTAAATAGTGCTTCGATATGAAAGTTTCTCTTAATCTCAAAACTTGGTTTTTTAACTCATTTCGTAGTTCATGTTATAACATGATTAACCGATTTGAAAAGCATCAGCTTCAAGAGAAACTTAAATTTAAAGCTCCAGCAATATAGAAAAAACTACTGGATGCAAGTAATTGCTACTTTCGCACGATAAATGTAAAGGCTGTGGGCTGATTGCATAAGGGGAAAATTTATTACTCTTCTGTGTCGAGTATGCAACAACCAGTAGCAAGCTTTATAGAAGACATAGAAGATGATGCGTCAGGAGACAGTTTGATGAGTGGATTAGACATAATGCAAGACAAAAACATTTAGTTCAGTTTGCCTCATAAATAGACAGAAGCATTTTCTTGATGGTTATCTTGACCGATTTCCGGAGAGTAACGGCGACTTTAGTAAAGCGCAAGGAGAAAAATTTCACAAAGATCTGAAGGAATTGGATTGGGGATTTCAAGGACAATGAGGAATAAATATGTTTGCAGATTACTGTTGGATGCTCCAACGAGAAACTCCAAAGAGAGGAAAAAAGCACAGCAGAAATCCACTGCTAAGGTCATTTCAAGACAAAAGTGCTAGAAAAAGACGAAATCTATAAGAATATTATCGTCATACAGAAAAAACTACTATATCGTCATTTTTATAGGTTTTTCTCCAACATTTGTCGTTTGAACCCCTATTCTGACATTAGATTCGTGTTCCGCGGGAAAAAGTACGCCAAAAAATCATAATCTGACACCCAGAACACACTACTTTTTATTTGTAGTCCTGTTTTATCGTTGGATAAAGTCGAGATTCGGCATGTAATTAGCTCGGAGGTAGTTGATTTGATTGTTGTAAAATTTTAGATCAGATGTTGTCGTTAATGATTAGCTGGCGTTTAGATTTTGATATTTCATCATGATTTTTGTTGTTTGGTCACGAGTGATTGTTGTTGGTCAGAACCGCATGTCGATAGTGGTTGATGATTATCGACAAGTTTTGAGGTTGTAGTTTAGTTAAATGCGACTAGAAGACGAATGAGTTGATGTACATTGTGCGATTGTATTAAAGTAACTATTTATTCATTTATTTGATTAATTTGAACAAAATGATACGTAGCACTAGAACATTGGATTCTGGCGTAATATTAACCGCGGTCAAAGTCAATGACTTTGTTTCGTTCGTTTGTTTTTTTCTGAGATTCGATCAATGGAATGACGCTTGAGATGTTATGATGTGCCTGGGGCAGGGGGTGGGGGCATCTGGAAAATCATGAAATGAACATATTTTTAACTCAACGAGTTGAAAATACGTTTATGACATCATAAACTTCGGGTAAAGAAATTAGTAAAGATTAATTGAAATTACGTCCAGGAGTGAATTCAACTGTTTGGGTGTTATATATGCGAGAGTATGAATGTCTATTGATTATTTGTATTTAAATTCTGTTTAAATATACGAGAAATACCGCTGATGACGAGAAAAGGTAAGATGGGCAAGTGAGAACCAGCCCTGCGTAGGAGATAAAGCTAAACACCGAAAGTCGGCATGTTCTTTATCTGAGGGCCCTGATAGGGAATTGGCGAGCCGTATTGACGACTAAGGCACGGACATGGGCTAGATAGTTGCATTTGGTCACGTACGGATCACCGCTTCCAACATTGGTTACAAGGGGTCAGTACTGCTGGAGCGAATGTGACTTAAAGCAGCTCAGGAGGCTTGTTGACGGTTATACGATCTTGACACGTGACTGTCAACAGTGCATATAATCGATAATTAATCCAAGGATCTTCGAGAACCGACTGCAGCACCATCGCTGACATGGATGAAGGAGGCCGAACAAAAATGAACCGACGATTCCGGCTTGGATGACGACGGAGCGTACACGTGTGTGCACGTTTGCAGTATTTATCAAGTTGAATACCACCGTAGTACCGTACCGCTTAGATTGATGTAATTTGGTTAAATTGTATTTTGTTAGTTTGTACGCGGCTAATTAATTATACGTCGTTTATTTTATATTGGAAACGACCAATTGATAAGTGGACAGAACACTTAAAGTCTTGTAAATTTCATCAGGTTGCATATTATATTGTAAAATAAATTTACGTAAGGATTTAATGCTCTACAAGATATTATAAATGTATTTATTAATTACTGTAAGAATAAAAACGTAGTCAAAGTGGCGGGTGATCGCCGCCTTGTTACACGTTCATTAATATTTCTGACTTGTAGTTACTTTTAGTAAGCCGTATAAAATATATTTTTACAACAATATTTCGAGTAAAATGTGACTGGTTATATTTTGTACTGTATGAGTGATGTATGTGATATTGAATACGTAAGATTGCAAAGTGCGGCTTATTATGATTGCCGGTTTGGTAAATTGAACTATCAATCAATCGTTAATTCGTAAATTTAAACAATCGTTATTAGTGTGCTGACGATCAATTATTAATTTGTTTTTATGTCGATCAACAAGATGTGTTTTGTTTTTGGCTATGTTATTATTGTTGAAACTGATTACGTAGGTGTCGAGATGAATAAATTCATTGCTATTTTTTTTAATTGATTAATTGATTTTATTGATTTTCCATACTTAGCATGTAAGTTTGTGTTGTCAGATGCGTATTGTCATTTGATCCGCCGTCCGTCTAATGATTGCAAAGCTGCCGAACCGATCAAGGCCATCGATGGTTGAGGTGGTTCCTCGATAAACTAACCAGGTGTCCAGCTTAAAATTTTTTGGTTTTAGGCTTGCCAATTTCAAGTGTACCTAGACTTCACTTCCGGTAGGTCTTCTAAAGCGGAAAAATCCATTACAATAGATGTATATATAGTCCTTGTTGAAAAACGCATCCATGATTTTTTTCGAATTTTTTTATTGCTTATTGAAAAAGTTATGAATTTTTGAAAATTTCAGATACAGAATATTCAAATGCTCATAATTTTGTGAAAAATATAGATAATTATATAAACTCGTACATTTTTTTTTTTTTTAGCTTTAAATAAACTTTCAACAGAGAATTCTGAAAAATTTTTAAATTTTTTATTTCCATTTTTCTTTTTGGTTTTAAAAGTAAAAGTGCGATTTAAAAGATATATAACACATTTTTTTTCTTTGAAAAAAATCTCAAAAATAGTGTATGTTGTAATCAAAATTTTGAACCTGATCCGATCATGCGATTCCGATCCGTCCTAATTTTCATCAATTAAAACAAAAAAGAAAAATTCGGTCTTAAATGCGTCAAGTTTTTCATTGTGAAAATGTGATTATCACATAACAACGAGTAGTGGCAGTTTTTTGTTAAATAAATACATATTTTTTATGAAGAGATTTTTTTTTTATTTTAATTCTAAGTTATGAACAAGAACTGAATATTAGATACAAACATGCAAAAACTATAACAGGTACCCAGAAATTATATTGTGTTATTGCGGATAAGGATGATAGTTCAATTGTCAAAAATTACTCAAATTCAAAAAAAATTCGGATCTGTTTTTTCAAAGAAAAAAAAGTATCATTCATCTTTAAAATCGCACTTTGATGTTTAAAACCAAAAAGAAAAATGGAGATAAAGGATTTTAAAATTTTTAATATTTTTTGTTGAAGGTTTTTTTAAAGCTGGAAAAAATGATGTACGAGTTTATATAATTATCTATATTTTTCATTAAGTTATAAGCATTCGAATATTTTTTACCTGATATTTTCAAAAATTCATAACTTTCTCAATAAGCAATGAAGAGTTCTTGAGGAGACCTCCAAAAATACGTCATAAAGCAGTCATTCCGACTTGAATGCTACCTGGGATTTAATTTGATATGTTTATGCTAAAATATTTGATTGGTCTATATCTGGCCTGATATAATCTGATATGCCCATATATAATTATTAATATGTCCTGATACAGTCTGATTTACCCGAAATAGTCTCATATAAAAATTGATCATATCAGGCCAGTGCGTCATACAAACTTGATATGACTTGATCTGGCTTAATATGTTTGTATGTAATTTTTAAGTGGATTTGTTCTAAAATCTAGGTATTGTATTTGTCCTCATGGTTGATAATTAATGATTCTTTTTATTTCCAATTCAAATTTAACTGACATTTATATAAATGATGACAATAAATCCTCATTTGATTACTTAATTAATAAATTACAGATATTTTAAACGAGATTTTATAAATGACTATATTTGTTCATGCATGATTATACATCATATTCTATATAGAGTAGACTGAGTCGAAAAAAAATTATTTCTTATCTTAATTAAATACATCTTAAAAGTTATTTTAATAAAAAAAAAAAAAAATTCTCCTAAAATTTCAGCTCTATATCTCAAAAATTAAGCTGGTGCACGATGGGAGAAGGGGTCCCCTTTCCCATTAGAAATACATTGAAACAAATTTGTTTTTTCTATTTCATAAATAACAATATCAAAAAAAATTGTTTTCAACTTTTAAATTCAACAGTCTTGTAGAAAATTAAGTTCTCTACAAAAAAGGTTTCTTGTATCATACGCTAAAAGGTAATAGGAAAAAAATTATGGAAGTTGAAACTTAGGGGGGCAAAGTCGAATTTTTAAGATGGGAAAAGGAAAATTTTTTTTCATTTTTTCTTTAATTTTACAAAATTCTATTGTAATTGGAATTAAAAATTAAGGTTTTTGCTATTTATGTTCTTCAGGTAATTGCAAAATAATGAAAAAAAAAATCCTGGTAGTTAACGAATAAAAAACAAAAATTTTTTCATCCTAAAAATTCGATTTTTTCCCCCTAAGTTTCAACTCGCATAACTTTTTTTCTGTCAACTTTAAGCGTATGACTCAATAGACCTTTTTTTGCAGAGAACTTAATTTCCTATAGGACTGCTAAATTTAAAAAACGGAAAAAAATTTTTGTGATATCGTTATTTACAAAAATACAAAAAACAAATTTTTTTCAATGTATTTTTAAAGGGAAAAGAGACCCCCTCCCCCATGTGCCAGCTCAATTTTTGAGATATAGAGGTAAAATTTTAGGAGGATTTTTTTTATTAAAGTGACTTTTGAAATGTATTTAATTAAAATAAAAAATAATTTTTTTTTCTTGACACAGTTTAATATAGAGTCGTATAAAATTATATATTATTATGCAGAATTCTTTTTTATCGAGAGTATTTTTAAACTCGAAGAGCTCGGAAATGTATTCACAATGATGTTTTCAAGCACCTTGAGCTTGAAAACAGCAGGAAGTTTTAGATCTGGCCCGCGGGACCGACCCATTTTCTGATGTTGTTTTTTCGATAATTTTGTCTCTAAACAGATCAAATCTATTTGAATAGTGAACAAAGTCATGAATAATCGTGTTTTCAAAATAAAATAAATATCACAGTAAGTCGATGATGCTAAAAGTCGTGAATATGTTTAATAAATACAATACAATGGAATTTTCATTAATATTCTTTCTAGAAACTTTCTAAAATAAAGATAACTAATTATTTCTGTAAAATTTAATTAGCCAAAAAACAGACATCATCGGTGTAAATGTGCGCCAAGTATGCATATCTTGTAGTAACAATTTTCGAAATCAAGATAACTACTAAGTAATACAGTAGCACATGAAAATGTCAATAAATTTCCGTCCAATTTAAGTCAACAATTAATATTTGCCGATTTCTTGTTCAATAAAATTTAATAGAAAGTTATAATTTTTTTTGATTCCCCTAAAATTGAATTTTTATATAACAATAAAAACATTTTTAAATAATACAGATACACTTGATGAGTCAGTGCTATATTTATATATGACATATCATATGCTGCTAAGATACTCAGCAGTAATTTTTGTTTCGAAAATTTTTTCTACGATAGATGCATACTTAATGCAAATTTTCACAGATGAATTCTGTTTTTAGGCTGATTGAATATTACTGAAACTATTAATTATATTGAATGCAGAATTCATTCCAGAAAATGAGATTTTATTGCATTTTTTTAGCATATTTCAGAATTTTAGCTTCATTGACGTAATGTTATATTTATTTTATGTTGCAAATACGATTATTCATGTATTTGTTTACTATTTAAATCGTATTGATTTGTTTAAAGACAAATTTACTTTAAAAATTCAGTTTCAAATTTATTAACTTCACGCTATGAAAATTAAAAATTTTCAAAAATTCGGGAAGTTATTGGTTTTGGCGCAATTTTCAAAAACCGAATTCCTATCAGGTATTGACGTTTTGAGGTTCTAGGAAGCTATTCTGGCTAATTTTAAGATGATGCCCGAGTGTATGTATGTGTGTATGTACGTATGTATGTAAATATCTGTAACTTTTGAACGGATGAACTGATTTTAATCGCCCAGGTGAATTGACTTGGCTTGTTAATATCTAGAAGCTTTGAAAAATTGAACTTGATCGGTAGGTTGCGTTCAGAGATATTCCAAAAATAAAATTTTTTCAAAAATGTTTTTTTTGGATAACTTTTAATGTGCCCGATGGATTGCTTCCAAAATCTAATATAATCAGCTCTGAAACTTCATAAGCCACGTCAAATGCCACCTCGACCATCGAAATCGGTTCATTCGTTCAAGAGAAACCGTGAACGAAAGAATTAAAAAAAAAAATTTATAATTAGTTTTTTTTAATATTTCTCAAAAACGACTAGATAAATCAATCTCAAAATCTGATCAGCTTTAGAACTCAATAAAACGTGTCGGTTGCCACCTCAACCGTCTCAATCGGTGAATTTGTTTGAGAGATATCATTGGAGAAAAAATTGTACAAAACGGTTTTTTTTCGAAAACAACGGCATACAAAAGTATTTTCAAGCTCGAAGAGCTCGGAAAGTTTTTTGCAACAACTTTTTGAGCTCATGGAGCTCGAAAAGAGTGTAATTTTGGGGCTGGCCCGCAGGGTCAACTAATAGACCGATATTTTTATATAAAGTTGTACCGAACCAAAAAAATTCAAAAAATTCTTGAGTAGAGAAGAGTGTAGGAGATGTTTTCTGACACTATTGAGCGATTGCATGTTTTCAAATACGTAGTCAAAACAATAAATTTAGTTCTCTTTTATTCGTTAAAAATTCTTCAATTTTTGTACTTTTACGTAACATTAGAACATAAAATTTCAATAACTATCGAATATGTATCTGAAATTATTTCTATTTAATTCAATAATCATTATTTTATGTGCTAAGTTGGTGACTATTAAGGAATTTCTTATCAGGTTCAATGCAATTTTGACAATATTAAAAAATTTATACCTCAGATACTAGCTAGACTTCCTAGTTCAAATTTTCAGGGCTTCTGGGGGATAGAATAAAGCAACTTTTTTAAAAGCTTAAAACAAATTGACGCTCGGAGAAAAAAGTTCTAGCTGTTTAAAAACAGCAATTTTTCAAAGTTTGATTAGTTTTAAATAGCTATAACTTCACGAAATCGGAGAATTAAGCAAAAGCTGGATAGATTCCATTAAAATATACCTCGACAAAAGATATTAGTTGCTGGTTGACTCTCAACTTCAAATACGGTACATATAATAGTGGTTTATAAATGGGCAAAATTTGACCAAAACAGTTGTTTAGTTGGAAGCTATTAACTAAGCCTGATACGAGTTTAGACCTAATATCTATTTTTTTTCATAAAAGTAGAAGTCTTAATGAGAAGAATGCCGCTGGGCAGGTTTTTAAGTTAGATGCAAGGTGAGATACAAATATTTGAAAATTAGTGAAAAATCAACTTTTTTAAAAATTCAAAAAATTCTCCAGCGGCCGGATTTGCACATATCTGGCTCAAATTTTTAGGATCGTCTCGTCTTTAGGTGTACTTTTGAGGAAAAAATCAGCATCAAAATCGCCAACCCCAGTGCGCACACTTTCGTCGAGAATTAATGGCTCTGCCCATATATATTATTTATACATATATATTACATAATGTAACAATTCAATTTTAATGTTATTAAATTTTGATTTTGTTAACTATCAATTAAAATTCAATCCTTGTTAGGTCTGGATTTAATTAATTAATAAATAATTAATTACTGGTAATGGTCGCGAAGACCTCAAGTGGTGTAGGCACCGAGCAAACAGGGTGATTATCCCAGAGAGTTAGCTCTAGATTTTATTTATATTAAGAGAACTCGAACGATGAACCCCACAGGGGCCTCTCTGTGTATTTGATGCAGAATTTAGATTTTATGCGTTAGAGATATTGGTAATTCCACCTACGTTTTGATGTTTGACTGCTTACTTTAGAAGTTGACCTTCGTGACGTGTCGGACTAAAACTTCCATGAACGGCTTCTGATGGTCTTTGATCGAAAGTTGATTTGGTCCAGGAAGAAGGAATGTGGTTCTTAATATTAAAAAGAATCTAATATACAGGTTGTCCCAATTTAACAATTATTATAAAATCCCGCACGCTTCCTCGTGTTTTACGCGAGCAGTGCTTCCCGTGTGGTGATTTTTGGAAAAAAAAATATAATTTAAAAATACCATTTTGAATAGAAATTTAACGCTAACAAGCAACTTGCCACGCCTCCTCGAGTGAAATAACGAAACGATTATCCCGTGGGATTTTATAGTATACTTGACTGTTTAGATTTTATTAAGGAAAATGAACTAATCGGCTTAAGAGAAATAGAAAATAGAAAATGAGGGTTGCCGAAACGTAACACGGTTTAGAACTCACAAGGGCCAGCAAGGATAATACATTAACTTGTCAATCGTCATGAACTGCTGCACCTTGGTGTTAGTTGTTTTCATTACCTCAGTTCGTGGTTCTGGAGCAATTAATTTAAGATATACAATCGGATGAATTTAGAATACAGTCAAAAGTAGTTCCCTAATTGAAGGAAACGTTGACGACGAGCAATGAGGTGTTAACTGAAGTTACTGTCCTTAAAATTGCTAACGCTGCACTTTACAGCAAGCGCGGCAAAAAGACCCCTTTAGTACATACGGCAAGCCAGATATAACATCCACATTACTTAAGGAAAGGTTCAAAGTTTTCGCCATTAACTCAAAAATATCCCAGAAGTGGTTTTGGCGCCCTCTAGGGGACGCCAAACTAGCAAGTACCACCCTCTTCGCGGGTTCTGGGACCAGTACTCCAACCGTTAGCGGTGCCCGCATGTCTTGCACCCGTAACATGCGGCAACTCCGTGGTTGCAGGAAGCCAATAGGTACCTCTGCGTGGGCGAAGCGAATCCCCTTTTGAACGTCTTAAAATTCTAAGGGTAATAGCCCGTACACAATACTATCTCTAGCATATAGTGATAATCACTCGGTAATAATAATAAACGAGAGCAAGTTTATTTAACTGCTGTCTTAAACCCGAGTGAGTATAATGTGGAAGAAACCCTTTTTGGGGTAACGAGTGCAGGCTGTAACTCGCCACTAATCTGCAGCATGTCCACCAATACATGGAATTAGTACCATGGGGGACCCAATCCAAGCCCCACTTCGACCAGAGTCTCTCTATTTCCTGAGATGGGAGGAGTGTTTGGGTCCAAGTGAGGACGGTCTCGTGGTGGCTGTTGGTGAGGCACCCACATGCGTTGCATGCCTAATGGGTAAGCTAATGTGAGCTTATGCTCATATTTCGCTTTTATAATATTACGGTAGTGGATAGGCGATTACGCAGCGCGAGTATGCCCAAAAGGGCGTGGTATCGGCCTCCCGTCAAACGGAGGTGGACTTAACCGTCCCGTTACATTAATTAATTAACTCAAAAATATGAATCATTAAAAATAAATAAATTTAATTTATTTTAAATTTTATGTTCATTAAACAATCGATAGTTGAATTATTCAAATCGTTTTTTTACATGTAATTATAAATGAAGTTATATATAATTTAACCTGGTCGTGTTTGAGAAATAAGACATATCTGCAATCATATGCGAATTATTATCAAGTAATATTATATTATTATAAATTACTACGATGAATTATAGCTGATAAAAATTTCGGTGTAATCATAAATACAGCTACGAGTTTTTCATATCTACAAGTGGCCAATAGACGAGTGGCGCAGAGTACAATCCATCAATAACAAAAGTTGAGCAGCATCAAGGAGGAACATTAATTGGACGGGTGACCCATCTTGGAAAACAATGATTTTATGGAATTCTACAAAATTTTACAAAATTTCATAAGTTCACAAAACTTTATAAAATTTTAGTACTAAGATTTTGTAACATTTTACAAAAACATTTTTCTCTCGGAATTATTCGGACAAGGACGATTTATGCAAAGCTTTAAAAAATGAGTGGGAAAATATTCCGCTGAATCGATTAAAGAAGTTGGTTGACTCAATGCTGGCACGATTTGAGGTTATCATAAAGGCGAAGGAATATGCTTCTAAAGATTTAATTTCTCATGCCTAAAAGTGCTAATTTTATGTTGGAAAAATATTTTTAAAATGATGACAAAATACTTATGATCCTCCATTTTTTTTATTTGTTAAAATTTAAGCTTGATTTTGTTGCGAACTAACGTTATTTCATCACTATTCTGTAGAACGTTAAGTATCATTCAAAAATATAAATTGAAAATTTTTTGTTTTTTGTTTACTCTCAATAAATAAAATAAATATCTTTGTTAAAATATTTTTAAGCGCTACTGTACAAAAAATCTGACCGTAGGTTGGTCCTGCGGACCAGCTCCTAAACTTCTAGCTGTTTTCAAGCTCAAGTTGCGCGAAAACATTAGCGTGAATATATTTCCGAGCTCGATGAGCACGAACATGCTATTACATGCCATTGTTTTTTTATGAGCTTTTTAAGCTCTAACAAGTTACGTTTTCTGCTGAAGCTTGAAAGCTTAAAAATCGAAAATTATTGATGAAGAAGCGGTTTGTAAATTTTTGTTCCTGACTTTGTTCAATAAAATAAATGTATTAAGGCAGAAATCAATGCCAGTGATCGAAATCAAGATTGAAATGAGTTTTTACTCAGGTCAGAGGAATAATATATATGAAATATCCGAGAAAAATGTTGAAAACTATGTTTTTTCAATTTTTTGCTAATAATATGATTCAAACTAAAGAACTAGTTAGATGACATTATATGATGATCGAAAAAGACCGTAAAGAGGAAGAGTTGGTATAATTTCTGTAACAGTGCGTTTTGACTTGAAAATCGAGCGCCAAAGTCTAGTTAATCTACGACCATCTATTGTGATAATTATACCTTAATTTACACTCATCAGTCACCCGGGGCCATGTCAGAGGCCCCCTAGGTCGCATTCTGTTGAGACAATGGTGGAGTAGTTTCCCACCCTCAGAATTTTCCTTTAAAAGGGCTAGCAAGCAGTTGCTCGGGGACTTATGCCCTGGCTACCACCCAGAGTGGACAAGTAGGGTAGAGCACTGATGACGCTTAGCGAGGTTGCTACTCTACACCCAGAGCTTAATACAATTTACTTGAGCCGGCCTAACGATAAGTCTCGTCACATCTAGACATTTAGTCCAGTGATAATTTTATTTAATTTATTCTATATCTTTGAGTTGTTTGTCCGTTATTAATAGCCGCCGTCATTATTTTATAAATCATTTATTTGAATAACGTTTTAAGTAACTACATTTCGAGTCAAATTTCTATACGCGGCCATTTAGTAAAGTTAAAGTTAAAGTGAAACTGTGCCGATAAAACTCGTGAGTGTTACCACACCATTGCTGTTCATTTCCTGCGATTTCCTATCACCAAAGATTTGGGCCTACAACATTACTGCCACGTTTGCTGCCTACGCTTATTGAGGGTCATCTACAACTACAGAAATCGAGCATGCAGTAAGGTACAGCGTAAGTGGGATTTCATCCTCCCTAAATTAAAATTATACTTGGTCTTCTCCCGCGTAAATTAAAATATCAAAACTTATATACTAAAGTTTATACTAATTAATTCTATTGGGGAAATTTTAATATTGTGAATGGGTATTTAATTAAACAAAATAATATTTCTCTTTTATAATGCAAAACCAAATATTTTACTGAATAAACCACCAGGCATTCCTTTCCTTTGATAATTAACAAGCCCAAATTTCAGGGAACGGGGCGAGCCCCCCCCCCCCTTCACCCAGCTCATAAGATTATATTAGTTAAGTTAACTGTCAGTAACTGAGGCCTGGACAAGATCTAGCCAACCACAGACTCCATCTGTTATATTGGCGCCCAACTCTTTGCACCTCGTTCTCTGTTATATTGGCGCCCAACTATTTGCACCTCGTCTCTAGCTTATTGGCAAAATTATTTGCACCTCTTTTTCTAGCATTAACCTGGTGGTTCCTAATTACAATCAATAATTACATTTTTTTCATTAATTAATTTATTAATTTTCCCGATTAAATTTTAAAATTGATTTATTAATGGCTATCTAATTTTGTTATTTTTCAAAATTTTATTGATCAATTTCTTTGAAAAATTTGGTATACAGCAATTTCTTTCCCGAATTAATTAAATTGTTTTTAAGTACGTCGGGAGGAATAAGAGCAGTGGTTATTGGAGGGTAATTACCCCGAGGAATCGTTAATGAACAGTTTTGTCGGCTTTCCTGATTATATTTCAAATCTTTAAAATTGTATTTTGTGCTTCGATGACTGTTTTATTCAGACTACGAGCCCTGGCTCACAGTCTTGGTGACGAGGAGTGTAGATCCCGTCATCGAAGGATAATAATAATTGATTAGAATTTTTAAACTCATTATTTTGTTCTGACTGGCAATGAAATGATTTAATTAAAAATTCAAACTTTGTGAAGTTTAGTTTTAACCATTAAACTTTCGGTAAAATTTAGTAATATTAAAAGTACACAAAATTAATCATATTCTGACTATAGGGTTTTTCCCTGGTATGAAATATTTTATGTCCACGCCGCTTCATAAGTTAATTTTAAATACTATACATTGTAAAGTAAAAAATTCGAATATCATAAATAGTTATTAACACGTCAGTTATTTGAAAAAAGAGAAAAATTTTCTAGTCATCGATGTATTTAATGAATAAAAGTAAACATTTGTGTAAGTTGAATAAAAAAATAATCCATCTAGTTAGAATCAAATAAAACTATCGTATTACTATAAAATCAATCTTTACTAAAATTTTTTAGTCATTAATGAGCTTAATCAACTAAAATATAATTTGTGTGAGCCAAATATGAACATAATCTATAAAATAAAATTGTTGTACTGAAATAAATTAATCTTGACTAAAATGGAAAACATTAATTATTCTTATTGGCAAAATTTCTTTCGGGTGACTCATACAAATTTGTCGAGATAAAATTTAAATTTGTAATAAAATAAAGTATTGAACACTGTGGCTAAATACGTAAAATAAAATATTATTTCAAGAAATAATAGACCAGAAATAAAAGTAATTTTAATAGAAATATCTTGTAAATTCTTAAAGTTTACTAAAATACAAAATAAAAAATTTCTTGGAAATTTTGGATGAGTAATTTTGGGCTTCTTATCTGCTCATAAATTAATAAATTGAAATATTATAATTTGGCTTTAAAATAGAAGAATTAAAATAATCCAGAAACAAGTAATTAAATAAAATCTATAAATAGTTTTCTAAAATTAAAATAAATTATCTTACAAAAATTGAATGAAAATATATGTTAACGTCAGCTTTAGGCTTAGGAGATTAAAATAAGTAACACTGGGCTAAGTTAGCCCAAAACCAAAATCACAATGTACTGTCGCCTTATCAAATAAACTTTAGTCATCAAGTGAGTCATGCATAAGTACCGTGAATTTTAAAGAAAATTCATTTTAATTATTATCCGTAAATGAATGAAATAATAATAAAAATAAAAGTAATATTAATTATAGTTATTTGAATTATCCGGTACATGATGACGTGTTTCATTCAGACCCTTTACTGGGGGCTGAATACCAGCCCCAGATTCAGCTGGCGCATAATAATGATTATATTAGTAAGAATAAAATTGGTGCGTATTGTCAGTTCGAGACCAAGTGGGCCTGAAAGCGGCTTGGTAAGTATTTTCGGCCCCATATTATATCACAAATGGTGATGATATCGGAGATATGATTATTGAAAATACTATTGAAAACTCTGTATTAAAAATTTTGGAAATTTCGCAAACCATACTAATAATAATAATGTTTCTTGAAATAATTACCTCGTTTGAAATTATAACAATTTATCAAATCTAACTTCGTTTTATATTATGACAATTTTGTAAATAATCATTTTGTATATAGTGACCGGGGTAATAGTAAATTTGTAACAGTATTTTGCAAATAATTTTGATCGAAGACTTTAATCCTTCTGTAAACAATTAATTTGTAAATATTCTAGAATAATTTTAAAGTTTTGATAATTTAAACGGTTTTCGGTTTTAATAAATTTTAACGTTTTAATCATTGACGAAGTTAATTCGAGGGAAGGCTTAAGGGTAGAAGATCGGCTTTTGGTTAACTCACTGGTATCAGAGACCTTTAGTCGTCTGATGTCATGTTTGAATAATTCATACAATATTAATAATAGTCAATAATCGTCGTGAGTTTAGTTAACGAAAAATAAAATAATATAAATTAAAAATGGAAAGAGGAAAGTTAAATGATTAGAATTAATTTGATTAGATTTAATTTATTTTATATCTTTGAGTTGTTTGTCCATTATTAATAGCCGCCGTAATTATTTTATAAATCATTTATTTGAATTACGTTTTAAGCGACCACATTTCGAGTCAAATTTCTATATGCGGCTACATAGTAAAGTTAAAGTTAAATTGAAACTGTGTCGATAAAATTCGTGAGTGTTACCACACCATTGCTGTTCATTTCCTGCGATTTCCTATCACCAAAGATTTGGGCCTACAACATTACTGCCACGTTTGCTGCCTACGCTTATTGAGGGTCATCTACAACTACAGAAATCGAGCATGCAGTAAGGTACAGCGTAAGTGGGATTTCATCCTCCCTAAATTAAAATTATACTCGGTCTCCTCCCGCGTAAATTAAAATATCAAAACTTATATACTAAATTTTATACTAATTAATTCTATTGGGGAAATTTTAATATTGTGAATGGGTATTTGGTTAAACAAAGTAATATTTCTCTTTTATAATGCAAAACCAAATATTTTACTGAATAAACCACCAGGCATTCCTTTCCATTAATAATTAACAAGCCCAAATTTCAGAGAACGAGGCGAGCCCCCCCCCGCCAGCTCATAAGATTATATTAGTTAAGTTAACTGTCAGTAACCGAGGCCTGGACAAGAGCTAGCCAACCACAGGTTCCATCTGTTACATTTCAGACACATTTTAGTACTTTATATTATGATTTATCCGAAAAAAATAACATAAAATGTTATTTTTTTAACTTTTCAACGCCGATATCTTTTGAACTAATCAATCGATTTCGATGTTTGAGGTGGCAATCGACGCGTTTTATTGAGTACTAGAGCTGATTAGATTTTGAAGTCGATCGTATAAGTCGTTTTTGAGAAATCAATAAAAAACTAAAAAAAAAATTGTTTTTTTTTCGTAATTCGCTAATATTTTCGAGTCTATTCCATCAAATAATCTGAAATTTTTAGGAAAGTTGATGGCCAACAAGCTCTTTCGATTGCCACCTCAACCATCCAAATCGATTCATTAATTCAAAAGTTACAAAGAGTTTACATACACACACACACACACACACACTCGGACATCATTCTGAAAATAGTCAGAATAGCTTCCCAGGACCTCAAAACGTCGACATCTGATGAAAACTCGATTTTCGAAAATCGGGGTGAAAACAATAACTTTCTGAAATTTTTGAAAATCGTCAGATTTTTTTGCGGGAAGTTAAAAAATCGGTCCATCGGTTGACCCTGCGGGATAGCTCTAAAACTTCCCGCTGTTTTCGAGCTCCTCGAGCTCGAAAATATTGTTGTGAATACATTTTCGAGCTCTTCGAGCTTGTATGCCGGTGTTTTCGAAAAAAATCGTTTTTTATGATTTTTTCTCCAACGATATCTCTCAAACGAATTGACCGCTTGAGACGATTAAGGTAGCAATCGACGCGTTTTATTGACTTCTAAGGCTGATCAGATTTCAGAATTGATTGAATGAGTCACTTCGAAAATAATCGAAGAAAACCGTTAATCGCCATTTGTTTCTCGATCTATGTCTCTCGAACAAATAAACCTATTGAGATGGTTGAGACGGCAGTCGACGCGTTTTATTGAATTCTAAAGCTGATTAGACTTTGAAATCGATCGATCGAGCCATTTTTGAAAAATTTTGAAAAAACTGAAAAATTTTTGTTATGTATTTCTTCTATATCTTAGAGACTATTTCATCAATCGATTTGAGATTTTCAGAAAAGTTAACGGCCAACAAACTCTTTCGATCATCACCTCAATTATCTCAATCGGTCAACTCATTAAAAAGATATAAAGATTTTATATCCACACACACACACACACACACACACACACTCGGACATCATTCTGAAAATAGTCAGAATAGCTTCCCAGGACCTCAAAACGTCGACATCTGATGAAAACTCGATTTTCGAAAATCGTAGTGAAACCAATAACTCCCCGAATTTTTGAAAATGAACAATTTTCTTAGCGGGAAGTGAAAAAATGATCATGTACAAAATAAATTTTATATTTTATCAACACCAAACTATTTTAAAAATAATTCCAGGATATATTGTGAAGATTTCTTAAATAATTACATAATATGTTAATGTAAAAAAAATTAACAAATATTTATTCAAAAGTATTGCTAAAAAATAAATTTAAAATGATAAAAAAAAAAACGGTCTGTCAGTTGACCCTGCAGCCCCAAAACTTCCCGCTACCCTCGAGCTCCTTGTGCTCAAAATCATTGAACGAATCTCTTGAACGAATTAACCGATTTTAATGGTTGAGATGGCATTCAACGCGACTTACAAAGTTTTAGATTTGATTAGATTTTGAAATCAATATATCGAGCAAATTAAAAGTTATTCAAAAAAAAACATTTTTGAAAAAATGTTATTTTTGAAATATCTCTGAACGTACTCTACCGATTAAGCTCAAATTTTCAGTGCTTACAATAAAAAATAAGCCGCGTCAAATGACATCTCGACGATCAAAATCGGTTCATCCGTTCAGAAGTTACAGAATATTTACATACCTATGTAACGGGGTAAATTTAGTTTTATTATCAATCAAAATCGTGATTTTTCACGATTGGTCAATTACCCTACCTGCAAACCCAAAGAAGCATTTGATTAAGTTTTTCGACTTGTCACCGGGCGCGCTAAGTGAAAATGCTAATACGCGAGGCCCAATCATAATTAGGCAGAGGGGGAATTTTTCGATCACGGCTGAAAATTATCGAGTGAAATTAATAAAAGTGCAAGACCGAAGCGAAGAGGAAGCAGAGTCGGCAGGACCGGGTAACCACCCAGACGCACACGAAGACGGAGAGCCAATAGGACTGGGCAACCATCAAGACGAGTCTTGTGACCGGAACCATCCAACCTAAAGTAGAACCCAACACCATAAACGCCATTATCAGACGCTATTAATTACATCAGGTAAATTTATTTAATTGGGACTTGGTTTTTATAATGTGGAACTAAGCGATAAAAAAAAATACAATTGTTACAAGATACCAGGCAGGTAACCGGTACCTTTCATTATTAAGAACTGATTGCGTCTGAATAGCAGGTTGAAGGAGAGTTCGAGTGTTTTGGCGAAGACGAGAATTTAATCCGGGTAAATTTGGAGGAGGTTACACGAGAAACACGCGGTCTATAACAACTAATACAGAACAAACGACGGAAAAGAATGAACGTAAATTGTAATAGGTATTCTGTAGAATATTCCAGACGGAAAGCCGGAATATTTGTTAGTTAAAATACATAATTTAAAGTCGTGTTTGCGAAGTATTGTCGTGTCAACGTGCAATAAAATAATTGTAAAACCTAGACTCAACAATAAGTAGCTTTGATATTTCCAGGCAGGTTGTTTAAGTCACTCACCGGAAAATTCTTCTAGAATTTTCCAGGCAGGTCGTATAAAGCATTCACCGGAAAATCAATTGTAATCTAGTCAAAGTTATCTAGTCAGTAATATTAGGATAAAATTAATTTTAAGTAAATTAAATTAATAAATCATATAAAATCAATTAATAAATTTATAAACGTTAAAAGTGTCGTAAAGTAACACGTGGAAAATAAATGTCCGAGTTTTTGAGTATTGTGATATCGAGGTCATGATAAATTGTTAAGCGGTCACATTAAAATATCTCATAAAACTGGCTTAACAAAATTGTTGATAAGAAAAGGCTTGCGTTTATAAAAAATGAGTTGTTGTTAAATTTATTAGTGATTTTAAAATGGCAAATTATGTGGAAAGAAATTTTAATTAAGAAATAGATGTAATGGAATTTTATATTGGTAAAAGTGTGAGTCAGTGAAAATCGTAATTATAGAAATTGTGATAGATAAATAGTTGTAAATAATTGTCATACAGTAGTGAGTAGTGTTAAAATTACGTAGAGGGCCCAGGCGACCTGGTGAATTAATGAATAAGGGTAAATATCACTTAAAGGATCAAGGTGACCGCGTGAATTAATTGTAAAGTCGCGTAGAGGGTCCAGGGGACCGCGTGAGTATTAAAATTAAGGTTTTAACCACGTAGAGGGTCGTGTCGACCGCATGGGGAGTTGAGTTTAAGTTAAGTGTGGGTAAAATAGTCAAGGGGACTCAGTGTCAGTAGGTGTGTGATATAACCAAAGGTAGTTGGCATTAGGTTATAAAGTCTATAAAAGTTTATAAAGGCTTAATAAAGTCATATGGTTATAAGGTCAAAAGGTTATTAAATAAATAAAGGTAAAATTGTTAAATGTGAAATAAATAAATTAATTATAAATTATCCTTCCTCATCCTTCTCTTACAAATTAATTTTACATCGACCAGACGACCAGTCATGACGACCAGAGTAGCAGCATAGTACACTCGTACACTCGGACATTATTTTGAATTTAGTCAGAATAGCTTCCTAGAACCTCAAAACGTCGACATCAGTTGGAATTTCGATTTTTGCAAATTATGGTGAAAACAATAATTTTCCAAAATTTTTGAAAATCATCGATTTTCTTAGCGGGAAGTTAAAAATCGCCAATACCTAGTTCTTGTACTAGCTAGCTGATCTCTTATGATTCATTCGTTTTTCAATAAATACCAAAGAAAAAGATCTTTTGTTTAATGAGAATCTAACTCACCTTTGCAGCGATGAAGGAGAGATTCAACATCCGCTCGACGTCTTCCAGGAAAAACTCGAAGCAATACATCAATCGGTGACCTTTGCTGTTGCGGTTGCTGCTGAACTTGAACACCACAAGGCTGTTGAGCACTTTGCATTTGCATTTGCATTTGTATTTCTCGTGATTCAACTAAATGATGATGATGCTGATGTTGGTAGAGAGCTGGTGAACAGTATAGTGAACTTGCTGTCGGTCCGTATAGAGATATGTATGGTGAAAAATGAGCAGCTGCAGCCTATCAATTATAAAATGAAATGAGCATAATAATTTTCCACCTTATCGATGAATAATTTATGAACATGTATTACAATCAGTAATTAATTAAAATTTTTCAAACTTACCGCCAAAGATGGAGGTTGTGGGCTATAACGATGCTGTACAAGATCAACAGTTTGAGAAACGGTTTGAATAGATGTTTCAGTTGGACTTGCCGTTTTTCGGAGACTCAGATTTTCTGGTACTGGCGTATCACTCCTTTGGGGCGTAAAAGCTGAAGTTAAAGATGGTGTGTGTGACGGACTTAGACTAGCTGGTCCAGTACTTCCCTCATCGGAATCGTTTACACTACTCTCTTGTTTCATACCTATTATTGAATCTGTCTCTGTTGATATGAGACCCAGATTCGGATCAGTTGATGATTTGACATGAAGAATGCGAGTTGTGGAGGGTGAATGTGATTGAGATCGTGAACGTGAACGCGCTTTAGAAGATTCATGAACATCTAGTGAGTCCGAGTCATGGTCTTCATTGCTTGAGTCGTGGATGGACAATCTTTGTCGTTTGGAACCTTGAAACAAAAGAATAAACTATAAAATCATTTTTTTTCAAAATATTAAAATTTATAAGTATTAAAGTAGTCTGGTAACTCGTATTAAAAAATCAAAAATTTTATTTTTGCTTTATTCGAAAGTACAATATATTGAAAATATACTGTGAATATTTCAAACTGAAATTCGAAAGAGGAATAGAGTTATAACGAGTTTTCGAGAGCGCTTCGTAGTTGCACGCGGTTTCGTGCTGAAGATTACTGAAACTTTAAACGCGTTTATCTGGGAACAATGTTTTTACGGTTGGCCCCAGTCCTAACTTTTTTCTATTCAACCTAGTGATCTGAAACTTAAACTAGTTATTGTACACACTTACAGTTCTCGTCGATAGTAGATTTTGTTTTTTTCACCTCTGACTTTCCATTTTACAAATCTTTTTATGCGAAAAAAAGATGACTTTTCTTTTCAAAGTCCGCCATTTTGTTATTTTTCAATATAATTTCATAATTCTACCACCTGCTAGAACGGCATCTCTATAGACTAAGACTAGTCAAGAACTTTTGATTTCGGATGTCTTCGAGAGTCAATATCACCGGGGGTACCCACGTGCTTATTTTTTAGGCGTCAACTTCAAGCGATAATAGTAATAAATGATTTGATTTCCTAAAAAAAATTTTTTTCTGTTATTGTAAGATGAAAATCAAAATATCATAGAAATGGAAAACTTTTCGTTTGTTCCTTCTAAGAAAATAAGGTCCCTAAACAAAAGCATGACAAATGGCGCGAGTTACCAGACCACTACCTTAAAATACTATTTAGTAACTAAAAAAAAAGAAAAAAAAAACGTTTGCAAAAAAAATGAAATTTGAGGGGAAGTTCGTCTTCTTTAAAAACTGCAAGTAAATTTTGGAAACAGCATACTGAGGCTTACTTTTTAAACTTTAGTATTTTTGTAGCAAAATTTTAAATACCTAATAAGTACGTGTATATTGGTACGATACAATTTCAACAAACATACACAAAAAAAGAGAATTTCTTAGCGCAAAAAATTTTTGCTCGCCCCAAAAAATTTTTTCTAGTCTTAAAAAAATAATTGTTTTCAAATCATGATAGAACAAAGTTACTGGGGCAAGAAATACTTTTTTTCTTGTGTATAGCATATGTATATATATATATACATATATATTAGCGTGTGCTATTTTAGAGAAACTTTTTTTCTTCAACGCACTAACAGCTTCTATACTTGCAGAAAGGTAAAATAAGATGCCTATTAAAATTAGGGTTCCGTAACAAATTACCCTCGAATAAAATAACTTCGACGAAATAACCACGACAAAATAACCTAGAATAAAATAACCTCGTTTCAAAATAACCTGGACAAAAATAACTTTGTTACTAAATAACCTGAACGACATTAACCTTCAACTACAAGACAGAACATTTATAATTTTTTCAGGTTATTGTTGTTCAGGTTATTTTGTTACGAGGTTATTTTGTTCTAGGTTATTTTGTCGGGGTTATTTGTCAAGATTATTTTGTCCAAGGGTAACCGGTGGCAGCACCAAAATTAGAGCCCTTAGTATTAATATTAACAGGTATCTCATCGCGATTTTCTATTTTCCATTCAAATAACCTAGGCAAAAATAAATTATAAGTTTGGAATTTTATGCAGATGTATGCAGGAAGTTAAGTGGTCTACAAAAAAGTACTTTATCATTTTTCGATAAATCGATCTGTTCAAAAGTTATTCAAGCTTGAACTCAAATACACAGTAAATTTCGATATTTTCTTTACTATTTCGGAGAAACTACCACACTTATCACAAAATGTCACGAGATCTTTTTTATACCCGGGAAAAAATGTTTTTATAAAATTTTAGACCATTATATAGAATTTTACATATTTTTATAAGATTTTACAGCAAAATTTTAAAGAATTTCATACAACTTTATAAAATTTCAGAGAATTTTACAAAATACAATAAAATTTTTTAAAGTAAGATTTCAAAAGGGAAGTAATAACTGAATGGAATTTTGTATAATTCTGTAAAATTTTATAAAATTTTATAAAGTTTTATACGATTTTATAAAATTTAATAAAATTTTATAAAGTAAGATCTTAGAAGAAAAGTAATAATAAAATAAAATTTTATATAATTATACACTGTAAAAAATAAGGTACTGATACTAAACTCCCTAGGAGTTTGACAAATTTCCTCTTCAGTGAAACCAAATTCGTATGAACCAACGAAAACTAGTTTGACTCAAGAAAATCATTTTTGTTAAACTAATCAACATTGATATCACATACATCAGGGAATTCAGCATTCTGGCCGGAGGTCGTATATTATGTTCCTTATTCCCCAGCCGAAAGTTAAGTTCGAAGCCGATATATGTGCATATATAAGCAGAATATCACTGACTCACTGACTCACTTATCACGAAACTATATGTTCTATATACTTAAAATTTGGCATGCATAATTATAACAGGGATATGCTGCAACTCTGGTCGTCCTTACTGAGGGCACCACTGGAAGTGATACAGCCTTCCAGAATCGGATCTTTAATCGTCAGGGTCGATGTAATTTTTATAATTGTAAGAGAAGGATGAGGAAGGATAATTTATAATTAATTAACTTTTTTCATTTTTAACAATTTTAACCTTGTATTTATTTAACCTCGACAGTATTTCTTTTAAACCTTATTCTCGTCAACTACCTTTGACGATTTCCTAAACCCTTATTAACTACCGTCAACTACCTTTGACGATTACTGATACACACACGCAACTTTTAGACCTTAATAGCCAAATACCTATGGCATTTATTTTAAAACAACTTATTATAAGCCAAGTACCTTTAGTATTTTCCTAAAACCATAATTTTGAAATCGCTTGACTTTCGCGAAACCTTAATTATCTATCACAATAATTTTCCCATTAAAATCTGATCCACTTGATCTATACATGCACACACTTACTCTAATTCCCTGGACTTATTCTACACACACACTGATTTCAAATAATTTTCCCGCCACTATTTTTCAATAATTCAATTAATTAATTTAAAAATTAAAAATAATTATTAATTAATTTATTATTTAATTTTCTTCAATTATTATTCTCTTTTTATATTTCCCTTGATACTTCTCCAATTATTCATTATAATTAAATAATTGAGGACTTCGTGCTCCGTTATTTCACTATCATTTTCACCCAAATATCGTTCGACACAAAGTTCCTCCATTTGGTGCCTTGATATGCACGCTTTCCTACGTGACCTCTTTCCTTTTCAGGTACTTTGATAAATCTCAGTAATTAATTTATCTTATTTACGCTTAATTACTATTTAATTTATTTACTATTCTAATTAAATTAATTGATTTAATTTATTTAAATTAATGATTTATCGGTGATCTTGACCGCGAAACTTTCCTTAATTTTACCGAGACAATTCATTAATTTTATTTCGGGCTTTTATTTAGTTTAATTAATTTTACATCGACTGGCAATAATGACTAGATTAGCAACAATTTCCGGTGCGTGGGTTACACGATCCTTCTGGAAATTTCTGGAATATTTCCGGCAACCTGTCTGGAAATATCTACTGCGCAATAGCTCTGGCAACCTATCTGGAGTTAATAAATTAAATTTATTATTTTTATGATAGTTCTGGTTATTTCATTTAATTATAAACTACGAATTTATTTATGTCGGACAACAAATTGAGACGCGACGAAACCCAATGTATAGCTATGTACTTAATTAATTCTTCCGGCTTCCTGCCTGGAATAAATTAAATAAATACCTTTGCAATCAATCTCTCCAGCTCCTTTCCGTCGTGGTATTCGTCGGATATTCTGTACTGGTCCGTGTCTCGTCCTGGATATTTTGTCTCGTATTTTGTCCTGGTATATGTATCTGTACCGTTTCCTCTCGTACTTTTCTGACCCTCGTTCTTCCAACTCACGTACTCTCCTTCAACCTACCTTCAGACGCAATCAGTAACGTTTTCCAAAAGTATCGGCTACCTGCTTTGTATCTTATAACAATTTTGCAATAATCTATCACTTGGTTCCACAATATAAAACCAAGTCATAATTAAATAAATTTACCTGATGTGAATTTTTGGCGTTTAACCCCAGTCGAAAAATAATTCCAGTTTTAGACCTCAAATGAAAGATTTTGAAGTTTTCCTCAATTTGTCCTCTCCATTTAAAATTCATCTAAATCGTAGATGAGGTTAATCTCATTTTGTGCGACTTTTGCAACTTTTAAACGTACATGAGGTTAACCTCATGTGTATATTTCTTATCGATGAGACCAATATGAGGTTTATCTCACGTACATTTCTGATGGGTGAGACCAAGATGAGGTTAACCTCAGGTATAGTTCTTGTGAATGAGACCAATGTGAGGTATATTTAACGTATAGTTCTTGTAGGTGAGACCAAGATGAGGTTAACCTCACGTCTCGATACTTTTAAGATGAGGCCAAAATAAAGGATTTCTCGAATGTATTTTTTTCTTCAAATTTAAATAAACAAATTTATTTTTAAATTACTAACCATTTATTTGAACTGAAGTATATGTACATTGTAATCTTTAACATATATTTTAACCATCAATTATTATTATATTTGTTAAAAGATATACTTTTCTAAATTACAATAGCTATATTTATTTTCTGTCGAAAATAAGGTGAATATTAGCTGTATCAAAAATAATAAATCAATATTTTTGATATCTTTCATTTTGATGTTTAAATTGTAGTTTTCGATGCTGGCTTCATTGTTGCTGGTTTTGTCCGGGTTATACTGTAAAGCGAATTGAAACTCAGATTATTTATTAAAATAAAGAAAAATAAAAATGTTAATAAATAACTGAAGTATTTCTCTCGAATAATTAACAAGAAAAAATGAAAAATATACATAAATTAATAACAGGTATACTTACCGTTCATTTTAACAATTTTAATATCCAAGTATTCGTTTTTTTTTAATTTTTGGATCTTGCCATTTCAGTTTCACTGTCACATGATGATAACGAAAACGTTTTGAGATCTGAATTATTGATATTATTTATAACTGATTTGTTTCAAGCTCAAAAATTAAAGCATATTTTTTGAATATTTTTGAATTAAAAATTCATAATAACAATAATTAAATCATTTATTCCAGTTCTTGAATGTACAGACATAGAAATATACGATGTGAACCTCTTAAGAGTTCAAAGACGACTAATTTTCTATTATATTTATATTAAGGAATTTACTTTCAGAATTTTCTTTAAGGTTTAATAATTTTATGTCTAAAATTCTATTTAAAAAAAAAATATAAATATCATGTTCTTGCACATGTGGCCAACTTTTTCGGAGAATAGCAAAAGTTTACTAAGTTGAAATTCTAACAGTTTATTCTCATTTAAAAATGAAACAATTTTTTCTAAGTCTCATTACAAACTCATTTTGCCTTCAATAATAAATGAAACTAAAATTATTTCTAAATCCCCATTTGGAACGGATTTTGTCCTCATATAATGATATTCACGTTGAGGACAGAATTAAACTTAATCAATTAGCTAAGCTGTTGCTAAATTGAGACTTATTCAACAAAAACAGCCGAATGAGACTTAAATGAGTCTAAAATCTACTGTTGAGACTAAAATCCGGAATTATTTTTACGACTCTCGAGTGTCAACGTCTCCTTAGGTGTTGACTCTTTCTTCTTTAGTTAACATCCGTTCAGTACGGTCGTTCTGGTAACTAATGTCCCGTTCCGCATCCGTCTTCCGTTTTCAATAATTCATACCTGCGTTAATTCAGACATCTTCGGGATTCGGCTACTCCTACTTATCTCTAAGTGGGACTGACGGATAAGCACTTTCAATTTTCACTTCCGGACGACTAGTCGCACCCTACTCCGGAGAACCCTGGGGTAGCTTTGCAACATTATCGGCAGTGCACATAATAGATTTTATTTTAAACTAAATTTAACGCGGTAAATCAAATGTATCCCGTTACATAAATTTTGCATTGGAATGTCCCAACAAGTTCCTGATTAGGTCCCAATGTAGCAAAACCAGTAAGAGTCATTTATTGTTGCCTTGGGTTATCCCAACAAGTTCCCGACCAGATTCCAAATGGGGTAGACCTACAGGGCGCGCCACTGGGATTCCCAATTGGGACCCAATGTATGTATTGGGATAATTTCTACTCGGGTAATTCAGCCGAAAAAGTCAAAAATACTAAAATTTACTATGAACCCAACTTTGACCTTCGATCACTTTCGAAAAATTAAATTTATCGAAAAATGATCATTTTTCCCATGCTATTTAAATGGAAAATCGAAAATTGCGATAAGGCAGTTGTTAATATTAATATTAAAAGCTCGAACTTTGACAGTCATTTTTTTTTTCGTCAGATTGAACAATATTTTCGATATGATTTTTGAAAAAAAAAGTAGTCGATTATTTTTAATCAGTCTAATATATAGGTATATGTATACATATATTAATTTTTTTTTTCAATTAACTAAATTTAATATGTAATTTTATTGATTGATGTAGTACAATTTGTAAAAAATTCAGTTATATTTTCATCAATATTTATTTTGAATGTATAGAGCCAATTGAACTAGTAAACAATTATAGCAATAAGATTCAAAAGCTGTTAAGTAGTGAATCAATATAACATTCAAACAACGGAAATGTTAACTATATAAATGTTAACTATAATTAGCGGAGTGTAGTCGTATCAAAATTTGTAACAAAAGCTTATGGTAGAATAAAGCCGAAAAAAGAGGACAACTGTCTTACATCAAAAATGATAACGGTGAATGGCCAGCATATTGTACATGAGATCATTCAAAAGATTCGCATGACTGATTCTCGTTAACGAGGCGCAAAGAGGGTGAACACTCGTACGATTTGTAAATTGTATATACTGTACGATAGTTAATAGTCCTTGAAAGTTAAACCACCGCCACTCGAACTACGACCATTATCCAAGAGAGTATGTGTACACGTGCACTTGGATATCTCAGTGTGTATAATATGTACTTCTTCTTTCTCTCAATCTTCATCACCTCTCTCACTTTATTCCATTCTTTAACTTTCTTGCTTCCTTTCACTTAACATGTTTTCAGCAGCATCGTTATATAATAATCCACTTGGTTTTCCCAAGTGTTTAGCTATAATATGTAATACATAGCATAGCAGGTGAAGTACAAAAGAACTTTATAAATTCTACAATGCTCTTCTGATATGGAGTTACATCTTTATCCGATTTTTTCATTTCTATTCACTCATGATATATACCTGCATGCAATATAATACTTCCATTGGCCACTTTATATAAACCACTCTAGATACATTTTGCAGCTATATCAATTGAGCAAATGCTGGAACTTTTTAATGAGCGGTCAGAACTATAAAGTACCTCACGGAATCGCGGAGTTGCTCGCTCCACTCTTGAAATTCCTTTACTACCATTTGCCTTTCTCACCCAATTGCCCATGCTTAGTCTCTATTGCTCTACATGATCTCTCGTTTACTCTTTTATTATTTTTTCTTTTTCTTCCAATGTATCAATGGAAAGCAATTGGCCATTTATTGACTGATGATGTTTCTGTACAGCTATTGATAAGCTTTGTAGATTTAAAAGCTATCAATTATATTCAATAAGCATTGGAAAAAACCATGTTTCTACACAAGTTTATTTATGCTCGCAATTATACATATATTTAATTAAACCTCTTGTGAGAGTTTAATGTACAAAAACTAGATATTACAAAATCGAATAACAATTTTTTTTTTTTTTTGAATGATCTTAAAAGTACGAGTTTTTGTCCGGTTATTGTGTTGATAAATTCAACTTAAACATGTAAATTTTGGGCAAAAAAATCTAAACAGCCATTAACCCTGCAAGGAAGCCCCAGACTATTCGCTGTTTTCGAGCTCAGGGAGAATCAACTGACCAAGATGGTTTTTGCAGCAATCAGCGCATTTTCTCAAGTTCTACAGCTGATTCAAGTTTGAAAGTCATCGATAAAATTGTTTCAGAGATATTCGAAAAAAACCATTATTTATCATTTCTCCAATGATGTCTTTCGAACAAATTAACCAGTTGAGATTAGATATTCTTGAGGGAATCAACGCGTTTTATCAAGTTCTAAAGCTGATTAGATTTTTAAATTGATTGATCAAGTCAATTCTGAGAAATTAAAAAATAAATCAACGTTTTTTTCGTATTTTTAAATTATTTCACAGTCTATTCAATCAAATGGTCTTGAACTCATAGCGAAGTTCATGCCTAAAAAGTTATTTCAATTGCCATAAGACTCATTCCAATCTGTTGATTAGTTAAACAGCAATAGAGTAGTAGTTTACACACACACGCAAACACACACACACGCGCGCGCGCGAGCGGATATTCAGGCATCACTCTGAAAATGGTCAGAATAGTTTCTGAGAACCTCAAAATATTGGCATCTAATAAAAACACGATTTTCGACAATCCGGGTAAAAACAATTACTTCTAATAACTTCAAAACAATAGTTATAGGGGAGGGGGGCAAAAGGGGGTGACTAAGGAAATACTAAGTTTTTGAGGACTTAAATACGCTAAATCTTTCTTTTTAATAATATTCAAAGCAAATAGACGAAATTTTTAGCTGCCATTAAGAAATACAATTTTTAGTTTTGGCAGGCAAAATGGGGTACCCTGAAAAAAAGCAGAAAAAAAAAAATTTTCTGAAAGTTGATCGAATTTCATTAAATTAAATTTTTTTGACGTAATATACCTCAAGAAAAATTACATTTCACATCATTGGTGGATACGAAGGAAGAAAATTTTTTGTTTTGTGAGGCAGAGCGGCCCGCTTTCAAAAAATAATATTTTTTTTTTTTTAAATTGTTTTCATCATTAAGAATGTATTTCTTTTTCTCGACAAGTATTTTTTGGTTTTAAAATATTCAAAAAAAAAAAATTTTTTAGGTGTAATAATTCGTTCCCCCTCGATTAATTTAATTACTAATTGTTGTTTAATAAAAAAAAAAAACAATTCTATATTTCTTATTTGTCATCATTTTAAACCCAAAAACGGGTTTTTGGATTTTTTAGATTACATATTATTTTACATTATTTAAAAAATTTTATCAATTAAACAATCAAATATCATTATTGAAAATTTTTAGTAGCCGAATTTGCCCCAGATATAGAAATCAAACGAAAAATGGATTAATATATTAATTTTTTTTTAATTTGACTATAAAAATATGAAAGAATCATTTTTTCATAATTTTTAGCTGGTCTATTTTGCCTCAGGTATTGTGGGTAGGGCTAAAAATGCGGAAATATATGAAACTTTTTTTAATTTGACGTAAAAATTTGAAATAATCATTTTTTCATAATTTTCGGCTGGTCCATTTTGCCCCAGGTATCATGCGTAGGGGTAAAAAACTCGCAAATATATTGGATCAATAGTAATTAGACAAAAAAAAATTTTTTTTTGTTTTTTTATAAAATTTTGGGGGTACCCCGTTTTGCCCGCCTACCCCGGATTGTCCCCCCCACTCCTACTAGATCTTCGTTTTCAAAACTTCTTTTACTCTTCATCTTAATTATCTATATCTATCACTGTCTGAATCTGTGCGTTCAATCAAGAGTAATCGTACACAAATACTTAAGAGTTGCGTATTTTCCGATTGCTTTTGAGTTTTTGAATTTTTATAGTTGGAGATGCGACATAATTTTTTGAGCTCGAAGAGATGTGTGTATCATAATATTTCTATTTACGAAGCTCGAAGACAACGAAGTTGTGGAGTTGTCCCACAGGGTCAATCGTTTTTCAGTTTTTTCATAGAGCTGTGCGTTTTTTGTTTTTTCTTCGAGACATCGGTTGAGAGAGTTCGGAAGAATCATTATTTGCAAATCTTTGCAGAAATGGTTAGACCAATGGAAACAAATAGAGAAAAATGAATCCTCAAGTTTACTTTTTCATTAGTCTTGGACTGAGAAAACATTACTTGGCCGAATATGTTTTGTCTTCTCGAGGCAAAAAAACAACATTTTTGGAAGAAATAAGTCTTTCTCTTGATTGAAAAAAGTCGTTATTCAAGTTTTCATTCAAAAAATAAAAATATTTAAGCTAAAAGAGCTGCGTTGTGTATATCATACAAAAATATAATTGGAACAAAATAAAACATTTTAAATTTCTAAATCAAAATAGGCACATAATATTAGTCCTTTTGTTCAAAGTTTCACCAACGGAACAAAATTAAATAAAAATTTTTTCAAATGTTATGCAAAATTCAAAAATTTTTCATATTTCGATTCTTTCAAGTTTATTTTGTGGATATCTCGAAAACTATTATATTCACAAGAATCGGCCTTGGTTCATTTCAAAGAGGATACTTAAGGCTACAACAAAATATATATGAATAAAAAATTTTGAACAATAAAAAAATTTGAAAATTTTGAAATGTTTAAAATTAAATAGATTAAAAACTTATACGTTTTCCGGCTTAATTCATTTCGTAGACTACTTCTATATGTTAATGAAACACCCTGAAATTTTCAGAGAGGTGATTTTTTTGTTTTTTTCGAAGATATTAATTTTGGAATTGAGAAATTTTTTTTTTTGCTAACGTTAAATCAAATAATTAGTCCAGGATTAATTTTTATAGTTGTTCGAAATAATATAAATATTGGTAACCAAACGTTGCATTGGTTTAGCTGACAGAAATTTTCCGCGGCCCATAGACTCTTTGGAAAAAAAAAAAAATTTAGCAAATTTTTGTTTCGCGGTATTTCTCATATTTGCGCAGTAGCTCTAAAAAATTTATGATAAAAATGCATCGAAACTAGAGATTTAAAGCTATAAAATGCTTATTTTAAAATCTCGATACGATTAGTTTTCACAGTTGCAGCCTTGCAAAAATCACTAAAAAATTTCTAAAATTTTTATGTTCCTTCAATTTTTGGCATGAGTGTTTTACCTATAGCCTCAAAACACCACTCGATTCAAAAAAAGAAACAGGTAGGCTCGCGTACCTAGGTTGTCGCAATATTCATTGAATAATCAACCAAGAGTACGAATACAATATCTAGATTTTAGAAAAATCTACCTAACAATAAGTTCATTTAACATTGAAGATACTAATTTATACATTCATATCAAGCTGTTCAGCTTAACCCTTAACGGCCACATGGGGTGACTAGCCACCCCAGGCTTAAAAAAAGTGTAATCAGAAGTTTTATATCTTTCAAATAAATTGGTCAAAAAACTTCCAAAAAAAAGGGAGTTACCCCATGTGGCCGTTATGTGGCCTGGGTAGGGTGTAATTCATGCTTAAGATATTGTTAACTAGCAGGTTGTTCAGGTTAAACATTAGTTCAAAGTGTAAACTAGTTTTAAGTTAAACAACTTACAGCCTGTTCAACTTGAATTCAGTGTCTTTCTAATACTTTAGTTGGCTGTTCAGTCTTAGTTTAAGCCTGAACTTTGTTAAAAATAGCAGTTCATCTATTTCGAAAATGAGCTTAAATCTTGAAATAGTTTTGAACTGAATAACCTACAGGTCTTTTGAATGCTATAGTAGTATAGTTATTGTTCTCATCAAACATTTAATTATTAATCACATATTAATAAGTCAAAGAATCTAATTCTTCAATTCGAATTTCGAATCAATTAGTATTATTTGATTTGAACACTACTCGCATAACTTTAAGTATTCTAATTAATAATCTAGATTTAATTTTTTTTCAATCTTACATTATTTTATTACTTACAAACATTTTCTAACATTTATAACTAAAAAATTATTTGTGGATTTCAAAAATTTCAAATTTTTTTCGATCATGGCAGCCATTTCTAATTGGTGACTCCCTTTTTCCTTTTTTTCCATATTGGCCAGCCATGAGCATGCGTGATCATGCTTGATCAGGAATGATTATGCTTTCTCATTCATGATTACGCATTCTTATGGGCTGCCAATATTCAGACATGATCAGGCCTGAGCAAGCACGATCCCTCAAATTATTTAAAAAAATTAAAATTAGTGATAATTCAATTTTAAATTAACTTATTTTGTTAGTAATATTGTATAGCTAATGTTTACAGGCTAAAAAGTACTTTTGAAATTTTACCCGTGACATGTCTCGAAACCACGACATGTTTTAAAGTCTGTGCACTGACCACTAGGCTGACCTATCTCATTCAGTTTACGACGATTATTAACATCGTTTGAAAACATAGGGTTGTAAAAAATGTAATATTATTTGAATTTAATCTTGCTTTAGTTATTAAATTTTTTTATAATAATTAATGAAAATAATTCTAGTTATAAATTACAAGCGAATTTAACAGTTCCATTAATCCTAATTATTATTTAAAAAAAGAGCAATTATATTGATTATTATTATCAATTTGGCAAGGATTTATAAATTCAATAGTTCAATTAATTCGAACAAAAAAATTTTAATTAAGGTAAAAGTTCCTATACCTGCTCAGGACCATTAGTCGCTTACTTTAATTGTTTAAGGCGATTTTTTATAATTTTTATAAAAAAAATTACCACTAAAAATATTATTGTTAATAAATAATTATTTGTGAATCTAAATATATTAAAATATGATGTATCAAATCATTTTATAATAGATTATAAATTTGAATTAAATGACTGTTTTCATAATCACGCTCAGCCGAACATTTTTTACATTAACGTTCATTCGTTAGATTAAATTTAGGTTACGTCAAATTTTTTAAGAATTGTTACAACTAATTGTCTCTTACAATTCTTCGATAAATTTAATTTTTTAAGTTATTCAAGGTCAAAGTGTGATTTATAGTAAATTTATCGTACTTCTTCTTGTAAAATGTTACGGGACTTTTTCCCAGACAGGAAAGTACGACGGGCCCAGGCTTGGCTCAGGCTTGGTTCAACTATGTTGAACTCTGGGCCAAGCTCGTAAGCCAGCCTTGTTCCAGCCTTGGTAGAAGTCTGGAATGATAACTGGGTGCCAAGCCTGGTTGCCAGCCCTGACCCATGCTTGCTTGCCAGACCTGGCCCAACCTTGGTTGTCAGACCTAACCCATGCTTGGTTGCCAGGCCTGGCCCATGCTTGGTTGCCAGACTTGGCCCATGCATCGAAAAAACACATAAATTCAATTAAAAAAAAAATTTATTATTATTAAAGTACTAGAGTTTGTGATCATTAACGTTTAAACTATTTAAGTGAAGTAAATAACGTGAAAAAAACTCGGTGAAAATTCTGCTGGGCTCTGGGCGCGAACTGCCGTCCTTCTGATTGCTGGGTTTGAACGCTGGCTACTGGACGAACCTACTAACGTTCAATTGAGACTTTTATATGTTCTACTTGTTCATTTTACTACAACCACTCGGTTTTATGAAATATATAGAGCAATTTAATTTATATTTTCGATTAAGAAAGAAAAAAAAAATTTCGTATTATTTATATTATAATTACATAATTTTTTAAAATAAAATTTATTAAATTTAATTGATTATTTATCAAGAATCCAGCTTAATTATCTTACTCTACCACCATAATTCCCAAGTTAGGGTGACTCACGGCTTGGCCGAGGCTAGGTTATCTAGTGTTGGCCGATGTTAGAGTAACCATCCAACGGCCGAGGCTAGGTTATTCAATCTTGGCCCATGTTAGGGTGACTCTAGGGTTGGCCCAAGCCTGGGTAATCATTGGAATGGCCAATACTAATTACCCAGTTATGGCCCAGGCATGGGACAGTATAGGTTTGCCAAGACGGGCTTCCCAATAATGTCCCAGGCATGGCCCCGTCGTTCAACTCGGGGGCTTCCTGTATGGGTAGAAGTTATTCATAGCTGGGTCCTAGCTAGGGTCTACCGTGGAAACCCAGAGCTCGGTGAACTAGTTCTGGTTCAAGCTTGGGCCAATATTGAAGAGCTAGAGCAGGATTACCCATGACTGGGACTCGTTTGGGGCCAACAGCGGAAAGCCAGCGCTAGGTTGCCCACGACTGGGCCTTAGCTAGGGCCGACACTAGGAAGCCAGAGCTGAGCTTACTAGTTCTGGTTTAATCTCGGGCCAAGGATGGAAAGCCAGCGCTAGGTTGCCCACGACCGGACCTAAGCTAGGGCCGACATTGGGAAGCCAGAGCTAGGTTGCCCACGACTGGGCCTTAGCTAGGGCCGACACTAGGAAGCCAGAGCTGGGCTTACTAGTTCTGGTTTAATCTCGGGCCAAGGATGGAAAGCCAGCGCTAGGTTTCCCACGACTGGACCTAAGCTAGGGCCGACATTGGGAAGCCAGAGCTAGGTTGCCCAGTCCTGGGCCTTAGCTAGGGCCGATACTGGGGAGCCAGAGCTGGGTTACCCAGTCCTGGTCCGTGCTTGGCCCCGTTGTCAGAGCTTGTAAGTTCCTACATGGGTTGTTATAAAAAATTTAATTCCTTACAAATTATCTCGAATAAAATTTTTCGAAATTTAGCGTCTTTTACTAGTTATTTTCATTTCAATGTCAATATCTCGAAGACGATCCAAACACTACTTTTTTCAGAACTTAAAAAAACATTACATTAAAACATTACATTAAAATAAAAATAACCAGAAAAGAATGGAGAATGTCAAAAAATTGCATCAAGGATAATTGGTAAGGAATGAAACTGTCTACAAAAAAATCTCATAACTTGAAATAGATCATTCATATATACTATGTAACAATTTATGATGATTTTTGCTATATATTTGTGATATACTAGTAATTTTTACTGATAATCGATAGGAATGATTATTATTTATTAATTACTGTACATTCCCGATCATCATTTTACAAAATATTTCGCAATATTCATCATTAAGTTGATAATACTGGGTTATAAATGATATAGATTAATAATCTAAAAATTTTGAATAGGTTTAACTTTGAGGCTTGATATCTTCAAAACGACTTAACTTACAAATATCTTTATTTAGACCGTTTTTTATAGAGCGTTTAATTTCCCAAAAGAACATGTCATCAACAATCTTATTCAGTGATTCGTTGTCAAGTTTCAATGTTCCAAATTTGAAAAAAATTTTTTCATATGTTATTGAAATGAGAAATAGAAAATCGAGAAGCGCGACCTTTGAATATTAATTTTGAGGTCTCATCTTTTAACAGGATCTTTGTCTACTGATTCATGTCGATTTTGCAATATTCTTCGAGAAAAAAAAAATATTTTTTTCAAAGACTCTAACCCACATTTCCCTATGTGGATTTCCCGTATGGGAATCCAGATATTCATGGCTTCCTCCATGAATTCTTATATAAATACATATGGGGCATTCCATGCCAAATCGACCACGTTTGACTTCGACCCCTTTCGTTTTGGCTGAAAATATTTTTTCCTTTTCTACCCCATTAAAATCATTTTTCAGGAAATTTTTTAATTTTTTTACCCAACTCAAAAAAAAGTTTGAGTTTTTCAAAAATAAGGATTTTATTTTTTTAATAGCTATAACTTCTTCAAAAATTGACCAATCGGGAAGTTTTTTTTTTTTTTTCAAAATTTTTGATTTTGAATATACTTTTCAAAAAAAAATACAAGAAAATTTTAAGATGATAAACTCTATGAAATTTTTGGATTTTTTGAGAAAAACCGACGTTTTCTTAAAGTTCGCCATTTTCGATTTTTTTTTTAATTTCTCAAAAAAAACTTCAATCAATTCTGCAATTTTTCTCGCCAATCCCAGAGTGGACGGACTTTTCCTTCTATTTTTGTCATCAATTGAAAAAAAAATTTTGCCCAGTTGGGCTTATTTTACAAAAATCACTCTAGAAATTTTTGAGAATTTCTCGACGACTTCAGAGTTTGAAAAATTGAGACGAAAAAATTAATTAAAACTGGTAATCCTCGAAAGAATTTGGATTTTTTTTAAAAAAGTGAGAAAAAAAAGTAGAAGATACCTATAAATAATTTTATTGTAATTTTTTTTTGAAAACTACACCTGAAAAAAAAGAAAATAGAAAAAAAAAATTGCCCTTTAGTATATTTTTGACCGAGTCACAGGCTTTCGAAAAATAAATCGAACGCACATCGCTATTTCAAAAGCGTAAAGAGTACTTGACCTAAGGAATTCGGTTTGACGCCAGCATTTTTCTACAGTGTAGCCATAAAATTCATAATAAATCTCGACAAAAAAGTTAGTTTTTTAAAATGTTGATTTGATAACGTTAAAATAAATAAATAAATTATAAGATAATCTATTTTCATTTCATGCTAAACTGCTTTTCTTATCAAATTTTTTAAAAGCTGCTTTGATCTTTAATATTACAATTTTTCATTAAATAATTTCTGGTTTTAATACAATACATATTCTTCCATCCATAGAATTTTTGAAATATCATTCAAAAGTTATTAGATAAAATTATATTACGTCAGATAAATCTTAAATAAGAAACATAGAGAACATAAAGTATCAGCTATTATTTGAAATTAATAATTTCCCCTATCAAGAAATGTTTGGAATGTTGTGGAATACTGACATGACCCCGCTATTTGTTTCCTACATCAAGTGACTATTAAGATCTTTCATGATACTATGGTTTAATAAACCATATTAAAGAGTCGATACTCAAGGACACACTTTAGTCAAATGTACAAATATATCACTAATCTTAAATCTTATTTTCCGTCATGAGCTCGAAAACATTATTCTAGATATATATTCTCGAGCTCTTTATGCGCGATAAAAGTTATGAAAAATGTCAAAGTTTTTAATAAAAAAAAAAAAACAACAATAAAAAGAAAATGGTAATAACCGAGAAATTTTCAGTTTTTGCCGAAAATTCGAAAAAAGCGATAAAAATAACTTTCCATAATTTTTTTCTGTTTTTTTCAAGAAGTACTTTTGAAAACAAAAATATTGAAAAAAAAAAAAGTCTTGACAACCCTGATTGACGAAAATAATTTACTCAATGATGAATGCATAGCTATCCGGTCAGCAAAAAGTTATCATAAAGATAACATTTTTCGGATCTGATAACATTAAGACTCATCTCAAAGATAACATAAAGATATCAGAGAGATATCTAATGCGCCACCTACTGACATCTTTTAGATCTCTTCGAAAGGTAGCAGTAAGATAACATTTTTCTGATGTTTAAAAGATAGTGGATCAATTATATCATAAAGTTATCTGTAATTAGATATGACTTTGACGTTACTTAATTATAATTGATACTTAAAAATTTTTGGGCTTTTATTGTTTATTATCTATAAAAAAAATTCATTCAAAATTATATAACAATTTAAGTATTTTCAATAATAATAATAATAATGTTCTCTAGATGTTGACTCTTTCTTTTCATCAGATCAATGTGAAATACCTAATTGCAATTTTTATTTATAATGTAATATTTTTTCCCACAAATTAATGGTGACTGTAGAATTTTATAAAATATCACGAAATTTCGTGAAATTTTATGGTTTTTCATATAATTTTATCATGCCATTTTCAGCATAAAATTTCACGAAATTTCATTAGTGAAATTTTTACCCGGGTTATTGAAAAAAAAAGCTTTTTTTTTTTTTTTTAATTCATAAATGTTTTTTGGATGAGTAGAAAAATATGAAAATAATGTAAGAGGCATTTTTTATGAGGTAGAAAATGAGAAAAAACTTTTAGCCAAATCGAATGGCGTCGCGATCTAAAGTGGTCGATTTGGCATGGAACGCCCCATCTATATATCAAAGAAAAAAAAACTAGCTTAAATCAAGACGAATTAACTTGAGCTAAGAATATTAGTATCCAGAAAAAAAAAAATATTGAAAATACTAAATTGCACACCCCAATTTCTTATATGGTAATAAAAAATAAACAAATAGCGATAAAAATTAAAATATTATGAGTGAGAATTTCTATTTTAGGTATTTAAATTTCTATTGTTCTACTGTATGACAACTGTGGAACATGATTAACATTATTCAGTAGTGCAGTTGGCTCTACATTGAAAACATAGAGTGATAGCAATCTGCATTCTTTCAAAATTGTAGTAGACCAATGAAAAGTTTATACTTTAAATGTTGCTCTTCGAGCTCAAAAATCTATTAGGCCAGTAAAACATACCTTCACTGAAAAAATGTAATTTTTGTCCAACGATATCTTTAGAACGAATCAATTGATTTAAACATTCTTGGTAGCAATCGAAGTGGTTCACCAAGACTTAGAACTGATTACATTTAGAGGTAAATCGAGCAAGTGGTTTATGAGTTATATGCAAAAAACCAAAAACAAAAAAATATTTAATTTTTATTCTTCGTATAACTTTTAGACTACAGTACTGATCTACCCCAAAATCTAATCAATTTAAAGTTTTGGTGAGCTCTGTTGATTGCCATAAAGTACGTTCAAATTGGTTGATTCGTTCCAAAGATATCATCGGACGAAGAAAGTTTACACACACACACACACACACGCGCGCGCGCGCAGACGTCCATCCGGGACTAGTCAGAATAGCTTCCTAGGACCTTAAAACGTCGACGTCTGATGAAAACTCGATTTTTGAAAATCAGACTGAATCCAATAACTTCCCTTTTTTTGAAAATTTGCAATTTTCGTAGCGGGAAGTTAAAAAATATAATGAAGTAAATCGTTGTTTTTTTTTAATTTATGTCAGCAATATCTTTGGAAATGATGAACCGAATTTAACGTTTAAAATGGCATTTTACACAGTTTTCTGACCTCTAACATTGGAAACAAATTTGAAAAAACATTTGATACGTAACATGACGAATAAATGAAGTAAATCGTTAGTTTTATATTTTCAATTACCAATATTGTTCGAGATAATGAATCGATTTCGACGTTCAAGAAGAAGTTCGACGCAGTTTTTTAATAGCACTAACGTGAAAAGAACCGTTTTTAATTACTTCAAAAATTTAGATTTTATTAAAAAAAAAAAAACTTTTCTGTAATTCTTTTGACAATGGTTTCTCTTGAACGAGAGAATCGATTTTGACGGTTAAAGTGGCATTCAAAGCGGCTTATAAAGTTTTAGAGCTGATTAGATTTTCGAATTAATCCAATGAATACATAGTAAGTTATCCAAAAAACATTTTTGAAAAAATTTTGTTTTTTTAAATATCTCTGAATGTACCGTACCTATTATGCTTAATTTATCAAAAGTTGTTGTAATTAACGAGCCGCTTCCAACGCAACCTCAAAAAACCAAATCGGTTTCTCCGTTCAAAAGTGACAGAATATTTACATACTTGTGTATGTATGTACGTACATACACACATACATACACTCGGGCATCATCTTGAAATTAGTTGGAATAGCTTCCTAGAACCTCAAACCGTTGAGATCTGTTAGATATTCGATTTTCGGGAATTAGACCGAAACTAATAATCCCCTTTTTTTTGAAAATTTTCAATTTTCTCAGCGGGAAGTTAAAAATATCGTATGGACTGTCTTTTTCATCGATGCCACCCTTTTCTTTCCAAACTGTCACTGTATACACGTAAATTTAATGGCGAATTATCAGTTTATAAGTTTATTGTTTGCAATTCATGGGAAAGATTTTTCGAGTTAAAGCAAGTATTGGTGTATTACCGACTTAAAGCAAGGTTGGTAAAAACTCAGTCCAAGCATATGAATCTTCTGCTTTTTAAATAATTATACTTAACTGTTCAAACCACAGAGAATATAAAAAATCATTGATAGTTTCAGTATTATTTGTGGTTGAAATATTACCTTCCAATATCCACCTATGTCAGCCTAATAGATAATAGACAAGTTTTCTCACTTGAAGAACGCGATTTAAAACCTGTTTGAACTTTAATGATTTTCAAAAATAAAGTTAGAATAAAAATACTTAGTAATGCTGGCATGATTTCTTAAATTAAAAAAAAGTGCATGTTTAGTATAATAAAGTGTTGTCTTGATCCTGATTAAAAAAAATGATTTCTTCATGTTAAGTGTCTATCTATATATGAGTCGATTCAAATTATTTCAAATCGTTTCGAATCATTCTAAATTATTTTTCTTAATCAGGGGAATCAAGTTACTAGTGTATCAAACTAAGAGAATGCTATTCTTCGGACAAGAATAGCACCATTAGTGAAATAATTTCTTATATAACAATAAATTTTCTTTAATTTAGACTAAATTACTCGAATAGAGAATTGTTTAGTTTTTGATACGTGAACATTCTCGCAAATCAAAAACGAACAGAATGACAAAATCAGAATACGATATCGAAGAAATAAAAATTCTTAATTCAAGTTAAATTTTTGTTTTGTCTTGTTGATAAATCTCATATTTCTTTGAAGCCTTCGAGAATTTTACTGAAATTAAAGCGATTAATGTCATTTACGCAAATTTTAACTCTTAATAGAAATCATTAGTGCAGTTTGTACAAACTATTAAAATATCGTTGACAGTTTCTGTTATCTGTTTATGACTTTAGACCACTTAGATAACCCTTCTGTGACATTATCCATGTGACGTGAATAACAATGACAAATAAAAAAAAAAAAAAAAAGAACAAAGCAACACGTCAGACTTGTCCAGCAGCAGCAGCAGTAGCAGCAGATTATAGCGACGAACATCAACGGAGAGTTTATTTAAACTGAAGAGATCAGGCAAGCATCAAACATATAAATCCGTCGTACATCTCGACATGAGTGCACCCTCCAGCGATATAGTACATCGTTCACGATGCTGAATGAACGATCTTTTTCTCTCCATGCGTGAATGTTAATCTAAACTCAAGGGTCAAACGAGTGTGGAACACATATTCATTCGCTTGAGGTCATACATGCCACCTCTATATACCTATATATTTATATATCTATGTATGTATATATAGGAGAGAGAGAGAAAGATGATAAACAGGACAAGAGGGATAGATGGATACGCCCTGCAAGCACATACGTTGTCGCGGTTGCATTGGGTATTTCGTGCGTTGAAGACAGACGCGGACAATAGAATCTACTGGGGACAATGCAGAATAATTTAGAGTGTCGTATAGATATTGAGCCTTTGGCCCATGTCATCATAGTTCTCGTTGTCGTCATCGTCGTCGTCACCGCCGTAATCCTCGTAGTCATAATCCCATGGCTGCTGTATATTACACAAGAGAATAGCAGCAATAGGACACAGCCCAAGCAACTGTGGAAGACATTAAACATACCGATAAATTTGAATTCTCTTCCTTTACGCTTGTAAGTATAGTTTATTATTGTTTCTTTCTTTCTTCGTGAGTCGCAAAGTATCTTATTTGAACATTCTTGTTAGTTCGTGATTAAACTTCAAATGTTATAGTTATTTAATAAAAAATTTTATTCTTTGTTTAAGTATTGACAAAAAAAGTTTATTTGTTCAGAGAATACTGGTAATAAATTAAACAAGGCGTCACAGTTCTCACTTGCAGATATGGCCGGAAGGGAAATATGAAACATACCCTTGCTGCCTATGGACCCGTTGGTATTTACTTGTGGCTTATGGACATTCGAAATATGCCCGGAACCTTGTCGAGCAGCTACAGCTATACGACACGAATTATAAAAGCCCCTTGTTAAATTATATTGCCATAAAACATTTTAGGAGATGCTGCAGTCGTGAAGGCCAAGAAAAATAAATTATCTACCAGAAATTTCAGGAGTATAATTATACCATCGGAAATTTTTCAAAAAACTGAAATAAATGATTGTAAAATTTTTTTTCAATTTTCGATGAAAATATATAAAATAAAAATATCTAGGAAACAGTTAACCAGACAAGCTAGTTCTCAAATTTCTCGTTGCTTTCGAACAATTAGGCCGAAAATTTTATCCTACATACATTAATTCAGTCCGAAAATGTTCTCGAACAATCTTTAAAGTTCTGACTTGCAGAAGAAATCGAATATTTTCGAAAGAAAAAAATATTCACTTGATATGTGTGTATGTATAAAATTAATCACTTACACAGTGAAACAAATTACACGTAGACAAGCTTCAGACTGTAACGCTAATATTTATAGTTTTTATTAGCTTAGATGGTAATCATTATTTGGGCTGATAGAAACTATCACTATCAGGTTATTAAGAATTACGATGTTCATAATAGTAGCAATTATTGAAGATAATAAAAGTTATAATTTCTTATTATTATAAATAATTGCCAATTTTACTATATAGTTGGTAGATACTACCATCCAGATTGTTTACTTAATAATTTAAATGATATTTTCTACTATAAAATTCAGTTTAAAATTTGTACTATAACTCGATGATAACTTTTACCATGAAATTCATTCCGTGTGATAATTAGACATTTTTAATCGTCATGAATCGTCTTTAATCGTATAATAATATTACAATTTCTGGACCCGCATGAAAGTTAAAACGATTCATGAGGATTAGAAATTTTAATCGTCATCAATCGTTTTCAATGACGAGATAACAAATAGCCTTTTGACAATTAGAGACGATTAAATGTGAAAAACCATGGCGATTATGAGTATTAAAGACGATTGATGATGATTAAATTTTATTCGTTTTTAATCGTCAGAAATCGTATTTTCTAATCAGGAAATACTTTTTTAGTTCACCCCTAGAAAGAACGAATGTACCAGTGATTATTTTAATTTGTAAATCATCCAATAGTTCCTGTAACTACTTTTAATAGTCAACACGATTACTCTGATAATATCATCGACGCATTTTACTACGCATGACAGTTTCTCCAACTGTGAATAAGTAGATCGATTGAACTGTGATACATTGCTTTAATTAGCATTAAAATGGTGATTAATAAAACTATTATTGATCAATTCGCCTAATGCAGCAACGTTTGTCATAAGTTTGAGAAGAAACGTGTGGTTAAGAAAATGAAGATAAAATTATTATATTGCAATATACAGAATTAAGCGATCATAATTTTTACTTATTTAAGAAAATTTTTGTGTTTTTCGGCCGTTTCAAGTTTTCCTCAGTAAAATAGTAATTTAATTTGAAAAGTAACAAATATTGTTTGATTTTACTCTCCGTGTTGCACATGTAGTATCCAAATTAATTATTTACATTAGACTATTGTCACTTGTAATCGTACCTTAGATAACTAGTGCCATCGAGCATAATACTCGAGTTCGGAGTTTGTAAACACGAGCGAAGCACGTATTACCAACCGAACGAGAGTATTATATTTAATGTCACTAGTTTTCTACGATATTTTATATAATAAATGCTCAAAATTAAACCGTTGTTAAATGCTTAACGTCGGCGTCATGCGTTCGCGATCATTTTAATAATTTATCTTCATAGAAATCAATGTTTTTTTTTTTTTGGTTCAGTTCATTTATTTATAAAAAAAATACTTAAGTGTTTATTTGTTTAATTATTAAAAATGAAATTGCATACTTATTTATTTAATGAAAATTAAAATAATATTTTAATTTTATTGTTTTATTAATTGATAAACATGAAAACTAACCTACTAAAGAGTTTAATACATGTATTATTTAATTTAAAAACTTCAACAAGTTTTTTTCTAAATATAAAACTAGCAAGTCTAAAAATTTTAAGTTAATTAATATCCTCCTTCGATTCTAATTTATTAAAATGTAGTATTGATTTATACTTTCAATCACTTTTTAATAAAATTAGAGTTCAGGTTAGAAATTTAAGGTGACACAAATTTATCACTTAATGACGATCCACAATCGTTAGCTGATCAATTTAATGCGCATGTGTAATCTAGAGAATTTCTTTTTGCTAGTGATGCAGTTTTAGGTAAAGGTGAGTTCACCTCAGTAACCTATCTTGAACATTTTGATAATTTGGATAATAGAGTAGGGATATATCACGCCTATTTTCGTCGAATTTTGCGGTAGAAGGGATGTACAAATGCTTTCAGAAAATTTGAACACTGCATTTGACCAATTAGAAGTCGTGAGTGTTAAATGAAAATAAAGTTTATGAGGGCGAGGTTAGGCATTTAACGGCGTTTATTTTGAGAATGTATTATATAAAAGTTATTTATAGTTATTGGCGTAACTAGTAGGGTAAGTTATTCATATTGTGTCAGCACAGTATGCACTCGCTTCGCTCGTGCCTGCGCGCCTATGACTCGTGCCACATCGCGGATGACGGATTATGATTTAATCTAGATGTTGCGCCCATAATTTTATTCAACTCATGTGCGTTTTACGTTTTATTAATTGCCTAAAAAGCGAAGTCGAAATAGTTGTTTAGTGACATGGTGAAAAAAAAAACTTATAATATTAAGAATATGGCAAAATTATAAAGATGTTGATTTAATTCAACGGAAATTTAAATTCAATAAGTCAAAGTTTTAATTCCACGTTAAAAACATTCGGCATCACGATCTTTGTTGCTTAATGGGTAATAACAGAGAGTTGTGATTACTCATTATTCAGTTTGAGCCTGAAAGATAGTTACGTTTATATTTATAACGTCACAATGGCCGGGATAGTAGACATCTTCATTACGTTTTGACAAAAATTTTTCACCAGCCGGTAAACGGCCAATTAGGGTTCAGATTTTAGGCATGAGAAAACGTGAATAACGCGTAGGAGTTGAATAAAAAAAAATAATGTGTACAAAATAAATTGTATATTTTATCGACACCAAACTATTTTGGGAACATTTCCAGGATATATTGTAAATATTTTTTAAACTCCCCTAATTAATATTGAGAACTGCCGTTTTAACAGAATCATTTTTCGGTATCCTGAACAATATTTTCAGAGTACTTTTTAAGAATAAAAATAGCTGATTTTTTCGATGCAGCCTTGTATGTATAGATATAATATTTTGCTGTATCCTGCTTGACTTTCTCAAGATTTGCTCCAAAATTGATCGATATTGCCACTAGGTTAGCAGCTAAAATAATTTCATTTTGAATGATCATAAATAATATTTGAAGAAAAACGCTAAGCTTCATTTACAGTAGTTGTTGTTGATTAACATTCCAGGAAAAAATTATCAGACCTGATCAGACATGAACAGGCATGAGTGTTCAAGCCTGATCAGACATGAAAAATGACCGGGCATGATCAGACCTGATCAGGCCTGTTCATGTGTGATCAGGTATGTTCATGCCCATCCGAGTAAGAAAATTATAGATAAAAAATCGCCCTACATACTGATATATAATTGTGTATAGCTATATATAATTATTTATGCATAATTATGAGGGTGCGTCATTTCGGAGCAACATTTTTTTTTTTAAGTGCTTCTGAAAAAAACCATAGTTCAATACAAAAAAAAAATTTTGCGTAAGAAAAAAAATTCTATGTTGATTACAGACCTAGCTCATTGAAAAAATAGATTTTCCCATTTAAATAACACGGGAAAATTTTTTAACTTCCCGCCGAGAAAATGATTAATTTTCGAAAATTCGGGAAGTTATTGATTTTACCCCGATTTTCGAAAATCGAGTTTTCATCAGATGTCGATGTTTTGAGGTCTCAGGAAGCTATTCTGACTTTTTTCAGATGGATGTCCAAGTGTCTGTACGTGCGTGCGTGTGTATGTGTGGATATGTATATATATATATATATATATATATATATATATATATATATATGTGTGTGTGTGTGTGTGTGTGGGTAGGTGTAAATAAACTCTTAATATCGGTTCAAATGTTTGAGGTGGCAATCAAAAGAGTTTGTTGGCTCTACTTTTCTGAAAATTTCAAATCGATCGATCAAATAGACTCTAAGGTATGAAAGAAAAACAAAAAAAAAATTTTTTTTTCAGTTTTTTCAAATTTTTCAGAAATGGTTTGATCGATCAATTTTAAAATCTTATCAACATAAGAATTCAATAAAACGCGTCAATTGCCGCCTCAACCATCCCAATTGGTTAATTCGTTCGTAAGATATCGTGGGAGAAAGAAATGCTAAAAAATGGTTTTTCCCGAAAACAGTGGCATACAATAATATTTTTTGGAGCTCGATGAGCTTGAAAATGCATTCACAACAATGATTTCGAGCTCAAGGAGCTCGAAAACAGCGGGAAGTTTTAGAGCTGGTCCGCAGGGTCAACCGATAGACAGATTTTCTTTTTTTAGCTTTAAGTATTTTTAACTCGTTAATAAATAAATAGATCGAATAGACTAATACATATTTTCGTAGGAAATTGAACGATCTATAAAAAAGGTCTCTGATCAATTTTTGATAAACCGACCTAGATGAAACTATCAGACTTATTACAAAATATTATAGAATCTTTTTTGTTGGCAATTTTATTTTCTACAAATCATTATTAGTAAAGTTTTTTCAAATTCTGCATCTTTTTCTAGTTATTTTCATTTTAATTTCAAGCTCTTAAAAAAGCGCTTCTGATCGATTTCAAAAGCTCGACATTGAAATGAAAATAACTAGAAAATAATGTGGAAATTAACAAAACTTTACTGACAATAATTTGTAGAGAGTTAAACCGTCAACAGAAAAGAGCCTACAACATTCTGTGATAAGTCTGATAGTTTCACCGTAAAAGTAAAAAGATCTCCAACTTTACTTCGAGCTCTAATGACTTTTGAGCAGGTGGTTTTTTAAGAAAATGATAAGAGACCTTTTTTGTAGAGCGATTTCCTACAAAAATATGTATTAGTCTATTCGATCTATTTATTTGTTACCGAGTTAAAAATACTCAAAGTTAAAATAGTATATTGTGCACCTAGGGAGGAAAGTAGGACATTTCCTCCCATGTTGCACATACTATTTTTTCTCTTACCAGGCCGAAAGTTCATCAAACTTACTAAAAGGAAGACAATTTAATATAAGCAATAACATTTAGTGCGTAAAGCCTCGGTAGGGGATGGGTCTCCTCAATCGTATATATATATATATATATATATATATATATATATATATATATATATATGTACATAAAATAGTATACTATTTTTCTTTATGCCCGGTCGAAAGTACGCCGACAAATCAAACTTGTATAGATAATATAACTATATTCTAGCATGTATTGATGCCTTCCCCGGCATTTGCGGCACGAGCGAAGCGACTGCGACTGGCCCGGGGGGCAGGCATCAAATACATTTACAAAACAAGTTACCATTACACATTCAATTAGTTTATAAAAAAAAAATTACATTTATGTGGGCGAAATTGGGTACTCCCTAAAAAAAGTGAGAAAAGAAAATTTTTAGACATCAAATAAGTTGGATTAAATTGATTTGTTTTGTAAGTAATTTATATAAAAAACAATTATATTTTACACGATGCAAAGGAAAAAAATAAAAATTTTTACTAGTTTTTATCATAAATCAAAAGTCATTAATATTTTTCGACTGACAATTGATTTTTGAAAAAATTTAACAACAAAAAATTCAAAATAATACTCAATCATATTCACCAAAGTGATTTTAGAATATTTAATAAACATTCAAAAAATAAAATTTTTGGGGGTACATCGTTTTGTCTACCTTACCTCGTTTGCCCCCTCCCCTTTCCTTATATATATCTCAATATTTATTTTAATATTTTTTTTTTTTTTATATTCTTTGTAGATATATTTGTTTACTTTCTTGTTTATATTAATTATACAGTCGAGTCGCGTTATAAGTCCTATTAGTGTCTTTCTTATATTAACGCGAGTCTGGTTAAAAGAAAAAGATACAAGCCGGACTTATAACACGACTCGACTGTAAATATATATATATATATATATATATATATATATATATATATAAATATAGTTTTGTACCCACTTTCATAGCTAGGTAGATATGATCTGAACCTTTATCAAGAAATTGCTTTATTTGAGACCATGATAATACTTTTTATTTTTTAGGTTTATAACTTTTTGATTTATTTTTTATGATAGTTTTCATAAATCGATGAAATGATATCGGTTCCATGTTTGAGGTTAACTAAAGTTTTTAGCATTCACCATTTGCTCCAAAGCGGAAAACTTTAGGATTAACTCATTTTTTTTTTATTTTTTATCGATTAATTTTAGTTTATTGGTTTTTAATCACAATAATAAGTAGTCATTATAGGTATTGTACGGGTTCCATCACTTGGTTCGTTATATAAAATTTAGTGTGAGTATATACATATAAAAGCAAGCGTGAGAGTCTCGTATGAACTTCAAGTAATAAGAATCTTATACGTGATAGATTTTTAGTCAACAGAATCTTATATCTTATACAATAATTATTGATATATAGTTATATAAAATTACATATAAGTTATATATAGTTATACTCACGTTAGCTATATATACTCATTTCTAAGTTTTTTAAATTTAATCCTATTTATCAGTCTAGATCAGACATGGTCAGGTATGGTCATCCATGATCAGGGCTGAACGTATTTAACGCTTCAGATATGACCATGTCTGTTCATGCTGAGTCAGACATGGCCATGCATGATCAGGCTTGAATGTATTTAACGCTTCAGAAATGATCATGCATGAACAGGCATGATTATATCTGAACATTTTTCCCAGGATCTGAGAATTGATTAAAAATTTTCGTCTGACTCTTTAGAGTCACACCTTACCCTGACAGACCCAATTTACAGTGATCCAATAATAAATTAAGAGTTTATAATTGAAAATAAAATTCTAAGAACGAAATAATTGAAATTCGTCATTAACTGTGTTTCACCCTGCTACACTTTCTGTTGGTCGAAGGAACCACGTTTGACAAACAACGCTTTATAACCTAAACAAGGCATTCACTTTAATAGCTTCTCCAACACAGTTTTCAACGCGAACTCCCAAGATGCGTGAAAGACTCCTCAGAGATCTTCTGAAAAAGTAGATTTTGATGACGACCTCAGCGATAACATTCATCTATTACAAGAGTGCGCGGGGGAACAAAGTTAAATTTAAAGTTACACTTTTGAACAAAATATTTAAATCAAAAAAAATTTGCTACTGATATTTTTCGTCAACATTGTATATGGGTGATTCCACCAAATAAAGTTATTTTTACGGGGCGACCCTCGACGATTTGATTCAAACTTTGTAGAGTCTTTCCATGTATTTAAAATAAAATTCTCTGAAAATTTGAGCCTTTAATATGCAGCAGTTTCAAAGTTATGATTTTTTGAATTTCTTAAAAATTTTTGTTTTCAACTTTTTCATTACTTTTTTTGAAGGAAACAATTTAAAAAAAAAATGATCACATAATAGTTTTTCATAGGAAAAATTCTCGGCTTTCCAACGAAAATATCCATTTTTTATTTTAAGTTACAGAAGACCCTTTAAAAGTCGTTGAAGCTAGGAAAAACGATTTTTATGACTGTGCGGCGCTTGATACATCTGATTTGATATTTTTTTCTGAAAGCTGAGACCTTTTCCGACAAAATATGAAATTTTCACGATGTGCATATTTTTTGTTTGAACAAAATTAAATGAAATATAAACTCCCAATGATTAAAAACTTTAATTCTTAGGTTTTTTGAGGATCTTGATACATTTTTAATACAAATATATCCTTGGCTATTAACAATAGGTAAGAAAAGGTGTACTGCTTGTGTTTCTTTCACCGTATTTGACTCTAAGTATCGTACGTCTAAAACATTTATTTTCTATAAAAAGTCATTATTCCTTGATTAAAAGAAACGATTCGAAACGATTTGCAATGTTAAATGCTCATAAAAAGGGTGATTAAAAAGTATTCAAAGTATTCAAAAGCATTAAAAAGTATTAAAATTTTTTTTTCCAATCGTTTTAAATGGTTTCTTTCAATAAGAGTTGGTTATAAAAGTGAAATCAACGCCGGTAAAATTTTGAATAGCCTGGATGCATAAATCTTGCGGTGTGAGAATATGTTTTCTAGTATATATATGCAGTAAAGCTCTGACAACAAAAATTATAAAACTGTTTTTCATGATACCAGCATCAAAGCTTCAAGTTCAGGAATTAGTGATTTAAACTTTAATTCTTGGGTTTAGTTCAAAAATGATTTCAGGCTATGGATGTTATCTCCCTCAATGACAGTTCTAACTTTGTCAACAAGTTTTATAAAAATTTGTGTAAATAATAAAGAGCATTTATGGTTTTGATTTAATTATAAATTGCAAATCATAAGCTACGCATAGACTTATGGTTGAACACACCATCGATCTTTAATTAACTTAATTCTAACTGGCTGCTGCCACTGAAATTAATTTTTAATGCAGGTAATCATGAAAAAAAAAGTGTGTAACACGAGATGAAACACGACTTCAGATTGCAGTTATTGTCAGCTTTTGCCTACGGTTTGGGCAGCCTACTTCACTCTTTTCTGATATCGTTTTGTTTCATCTCTTGCCACACAATGAACCAATATAGTTTGATAAAACGATAAAATCAATGACTTGTATTTAAATGATTATTGATTTTGTTCAAACAAAAAATATGCACATCGTGAAAATTTCATATTTTGTCGGAAAAGGTCTCAGCTTTCAGAAAAAAATATCAAATCAGATGTATCAAGCGCCGCACAGTCATAAAAATCGTTTTTCCTAGTTTAAACGACTTTTAAAGGGTCTTCTGTAACTTAAAATAAAAAATGGATATTTTCGTTGGAAAGCCGAGAGTTTTTCCTATGAAAAACTATTATGTGATCATTTTTTTTTTAAATTGTTTCCTTCAAAAAAAGTAATGAAAAAGTTGAAAACAAAAATTTTTAAGAAATTCAAAAAATCATAACTTTGAAACTGCTGCATATTAAAGGCTCAAATTTTCAGAGAATTTTATTTTAAATACATGGAAAGACTCTACAAAGTTTGAATCAAATCGTCGAGGGTCGCCCCGTAAAAATAACTTTATTTGGTGGAATGACCCATATGATAACGGATTAATATTTTTAAAATGCATTGAGGATGTTACTACCCTAGTATCATGTGTTTGAGCAAGATTAGGGAGTAAGTATCTTGAGTAAGGCCCCTAGCTGCTTGTGTCTTCTTCTACGTTTGTGTCTTTCGCAAGATCGTGTTTCGAAAAACCTACGTAAAAATTTGTGTATGTCTTGCTCATGGTATCTTCCTGAAGAATCTGAAAGACATCTTGAACCCGTGGAATGAAACAGTGTCTGACACATTTCTTGCACTAGTGACTTACAGTAGGTAACTTACACATGGCTTGCTCAAGATCTGCTTTAGGCTCAAGTCTTCCTCTAAAATTGAATTATAATCTGGCACGAATTTCTTGTGTAAGGCTTGCACTAGGCTTGCAATGTGATTCTAGTCACACGTATCTGCAGCAAGACACATATGTAGGAAAAGAAACTAGCAGCTATCGATATTGAGAGCAATCGTGTTCGAGAATTGACAAAGATTGCTATATAGGTATTAGCTACATAGGAGAATGTAATACTATTCTAAGCTCATTCAGTTTGAAGAATTTTGTATCTTACTTTAAACTATGGATTGATTACCATTAATTATCTAGTGATCAAAAGAGATTTTAAAGACGAAAATCTGGTAAAACTTTTTAACATTTGGTCAACTTCATTCAAGTTATCAACGGAAAATACGATAAATCGTTATTTTTTTTTTGTGTATCTCTTCCACGATATTTGTTGAATAAGTTGACCGATGAAGGTGTTACATTCTGGTCACTACATTTATTGGACAGAATATTTTTAAATTGACCAGGTTGACGTCGTTAGGGTGTCGATAGACCCCAGGTGCGTCAGCTGTTGACCTTCTTTTATTTTATGCAAAAATGTTTTCATGACTTACTATGGTGACGATTAGCCCCATAAATCGGCCCAAATAATCCCTTGATGCCTCATCCGAGTGCGAACAAGACGAGTCCCGAAGACTCGGTTCCTTTGTAGAAGAAAGTAATTCCAATCGGTCGATCAAACACAAGAGCTTGAAGGCTCAATAACACACGAGCTCTACGGCTTAGCAACACATGATCCCGATAGCTTCAACAACACACGAGCTCGAAAGCTCAACAACACATGACCTCGAAGGCTTAACAACAACTTCCTCAAATTTAATTCTCGGACGACCTTTGGTGAGGTCCGTGATTACACGTTGAATTCGGCGACCGAGCTGTACTGTACATCCTGACCTCATGCTTCACAACGTGAATGTTGGATTCGGAAAGGAAGCGTTCAAGCTGTCGGTATCAGCGCCTAGAACAAGTGAGAGTATTAGGCTGCCGGTAGCAGCGCCCAATACGAGGTATGCGATTTTTGGGCTGCAGGTAGCAGCGCCCAAAGCTTAAATAAGGAGTGCGTACTTTAATAAAATACGGATATATATTTTGCCTCTAAGTCCGAGTGACAGGATCAAGCCAGTAGGTTTTTGTAGAGTTCTTAGCTCTACTAGATCTTGTGATCGACTCCCTTGATTCTGTCGCTCCATGATATAATACATTATCAAAATGTTAACGTTGCATCTCAGGTTTCCTATGAGAGAATCGTCGTGGCCCGGGTCTCATGCATCATACATCATCTGTTTAGACTATCCGCGAGCCACGGCGACTCTCGTCGCAAGAGATTTCCGTTACATTGTTGGCGGTGAAAAGAAATAATTTCGCCAACAAAGTAATGATTTATTAATTTATTATTTATTTATGATTCTAAAAAGTGTCAAACTGTTTATTCGCCCACCGTGGCGAATAAATAATTCGAAACTTAAAAAAAAAAATTTTCTAAAATTTTTATTTAAATTTAATGAGAGCCAGAACGTAACAAAGGTGATTTTCGAATTGATTGGCTTAGTTATTGCAGAGATAATTGAAAAACATCGTTTTTCACTATTTCTTATTCTAATGATATCTCTTAAATAAATTAATCGAATAAGGTGATCCCCGCGGTGATTAGCGTGTTTCGTTATACTCTAGGGCTGATAGGATTTTAGAATCAATTTATCTCAACGTATTTGAGAAATTTTAAATAGAACTAAACACATAATCTAAACAACAGTTGAACCTATAGACCAGCTTGGAAATTCATGCTATTTTCAAGCTTCTCGGACTTGGAAACATTATTGATTACATTTTTGAGCTCTTTAAGCTCAAAAAAAAATTGTGTCTCTCCATAAACTACCAAAATTCAATAAATCATAAATAAATAAAAAAACAAGCAACTCATATGATTTTGAAATTGATTGGTTTAGTCATTTCGAAGGTTTTTGAAAAAAAATTTTTTGTAGCATTATTTTCCCCGAAGATACCCCTAGAACTAATTAACTGATTGAGATGCTTCCTGCGGCAATAAAGCTAATCAGATTTTGAAATTCATTGATAAGTGTTCATTTGAATCCCGGGAAAAACTAATTATATTTATTTATTTATTTATGTATTTAAATATATATATATATATATATATATATATATATATATATATATATATATATATATATATATATAATTAACTATATATATGGCTAAGTATCAAAATCGGCAATGTATGGCCATGTATGAATGGATAAGACCATATATAGCTTGATAAGGCCATACATAACTTAATCTTCGCCTTTTTTTCAAAACACTGTGAAATAATCTTCTGAATTCTTAAACATCTACTGAGACACAAGTCATGAATAAACAATAGAAAAAAAAAATCAGTTCATATAACAAACGGTACAACAATTAATTTCCTAAAATAAAATACTATATGTAGAAAAATATACTAAAATTAATAAACGCATTACTATAAATAGACCAAATAAATTTTAATATAGTTAAATAAATGAATAATAAAATATACCCATAATTCAAAATACAAACTAAAAAGTAGAACGTTTAATAAATAAATGAACTAATAAATATATCTATAACCACAAAAAATAAAATAAAGAAACACTAAAAATAAACATCTCTATAATAAATCAAGCTAAATAAATTTATGTATAATAAACATAACCGGAAAAAAAATCCATGAAAGTAAACATCCATATTAAAAACATAACCATATGAAAAAAGAGCATAAAAATAAACTTATGTAAAATAAACATAGCCATTTTTGAATAAAATTTTGTTTTTAAATACTAATCTACTGATTTAGATAAATTAACTGGATAGTATATAGATACCCTATCAAAATAATCCATTTAGGATTGCATTAAAACCCATTGGAATCCATGTAGAAAAGTATGAATGCATGCAAGAAACCTTAAAAATTAATGTAGGAGTGTATGAATTAATATAAGATGCATTTATATCTTTGCATAGATTCTTACACGGGATCTTATGGGAATTCACATCATACTAAATCCATAAGGAAATCTAGCATGGATTAGGAATTAGGAAAATAAACAAAAAGCACCACGCTATTGATACAAATACCATTAAAAACGTATGTATTTTCACAAAATTTCCTGGAGGACAGTACCTTTGTACGATTCCTAATTTAATATTTTATTAAAATTATTTGTAGTTTATATAAATATGTAATACATCTTGAGTTAATTAATAAACCAATAACTTATTTCGATTACTGATATTAAAAGCATCGTTTCATCAATTTTCCGTTGAAAAGTATCCTGCCAATAGAAAATTTATCTTTTTTTTTATTCATATACGCTTATCAACAGACAATATAGAAATTCATATACCCCGGATCCTATAGAAATTAATTATGTAGAAACCCAGATTTTCGTATTAATTGTTAACAAAAAAAATACATATATCCGAGTTCCTATATTAGAATTCAGGTATACCACAATTTTCTATGTGGATTTCCCATATGGAAATCCAGAAACCTATAGTTCCCTATATGGATCCTTATATAAATAAATACACTCCTACATTAATTCTTAAGGTTTCTTGCATGCATTCATACTTCCCTATATAGATTCCAATGGGTTCTCATGCAATCTTTAATGGATTTTTTCGATAGAGTATCTATATATTACTCAGTTAATTTATCTGAATCAGTAGATTATTATTTTAAAAAAAATTTTTGTTTAAAAATGGTTATGTTTATTATACATAAGCTTATTTTTATGCTTTTTTTTATATATATATTATTTTATTTTAGGAAATTAATTTTTATACTGTTTGTTATATGAACTGATTTTTTTTTCTCGATTGTTTATTCATGACTTGTGTTTACGTAGGTGTTTAAGAATTCAGAAGTTTATTTCACAGTGTTTTGAAAAAATGGCAAAGAATAGTTACGGCTATAGTAACTATAAGGACAATTTAGCAAACGAAAAAATTCAACCACTACTTTAACTCACTAGTTTCGCTCGAACCTCCTTAAAGTTGATAAAAAAAAGGATAATTATTTTCAACGACATAGTGCGACACATGCATCCCAGTTACTTTCTTTCATTCACACAATCAAGTCGGTAAGTAAAAATTCCATAAAATAATCATGTAAGGCAGGAAAATAGGTGTTTATTCCCCCACATATACGGTAGTATATATACGTATAATGTTCCACAATTCTTGTATTAAGGGATAAGAATTAAGTTAGGGGGAATGGAAAGATAAGGAAGTCATCATTTCAATGAACAATTTATCGATAAATTGAGAAAAATATGGACAGCCGGATTTAAGTGTCGAACCTAGACCATGGTGGTGATGTAATGAGTGTTTTACCAATTGAGCTATCTGGGTCTATACACTTTGAATATTTTTTTATGTAAAATCTTAATTGTAGTTTTTCTATAAAAAATGACTAAAGGCAGCCTCCAATATGATATTATTATATTAGTGTGCTTTAATTGTAGAATTTTTACAGTTTTGGATAATGTTTTACCTACCATTGCTCTAAGCTCTTTCCTTTTTATACTTCCTACTCTCTTTTACCCTTTTTTTATGCGGCTATGACCCGACTTGTGCTTACTATGCTGCATCATTACAATGATGGCCTACAACCTCACCTTGCGGTGGAAGTGTAGCGGCATAGGCAAACCACAGAGAAAACCTATGCCAGTACAGTGTTCGGTTTGGGCGAAGCTCTAGTGATCGATAAAATTCTCACTCAACCAATCACTAGATCTTCATCCCACGCTTAACGCTCAGAGATCTCCGTTTGAGCCCGACGCGTGGCTAAGTGATCACCCAACCAAGCGGCAATCATGCTCGATGCTACTTAAGTTGGATGATCACCTGAGAAACCTGCGTACCAAACGGCTGCCTCTGCCGCTCTATCAGCCTCCGATATAATTTTGTCACATTTTTGTCAATAATTAAAGACGTGTCAACTTTATTATCATAACTCTTGAACCATTGAATTCCTGAGAATTTGAGCAATTTTCATCAACTCTATCTACTATCAATTAGCTGATACAAAGTTACGACGTAGGAGAAGTAGACTCTATATCTAGTCATATATAATTATATAGAGCCATAGATAGAATCGTTTAAAAAATGCTCCGTATATAGCCATGTATGATGCGTTTCTCTGGAGAATGCATGATCGAGTATTACTTTGCGTGGACCATGTCTAAATTATGTATTACCATATGTGCTATATGTATGATCATGCCTGCCGATTTTTTTCCGTAATGCCCCTCCTTTAAAGTGAAAAATAAGTTTCGCTAACAATAAATGATTCAAAAACAATGTATCACGTGGCGTGTGTAAAAATTATTTATGTCAAAGTTTAAAACTTGAATAAAGTTTAAAACTTTAAAAAAATGGTCTTTAGGTTCTTGATTTTTTTTTTGCAATAAATAAGTACATATCTTTTCTTGTGAATATTAAGTAAATAAATCAGGCATTGATTGAATATTGAAGAGACATCAATTTATTTATGATTAAACTGATGAATATTAGTTCACGTATTTCAATTTATGCAAAGTTGTACTCAATCATACATTCTTATGAATGACTATTCTGTTCAGAATATGCACGATCCAGTATGATTTTGCACGAATCATGCGTGATCAAGCACAACTTTATTTGGGTGAATCATGCTCATGTATGATTATGCAAAACATACTCAGTTGTGTACGACCTTCCATGATCCAGAATGGCTTAACATAAATCATAAATCATTTCGCATGAATCGTTCATGATCGTGCACCATTGAATGTGGCTGTATTACCAGGCATGATTTTGTATTAATCATGCATGACTCATTGACAAACATGCCTAGATAGTCTCAATCATGATTGGCCATGGCTGAATCATGATTGGTCATGCTATAATCACGATTGGTCATGGTATAATCATGCATGATCAAGGATGATCATGCATACTGATTTTTTCATGGGCATGTCTAATAAAACCAACTTTTAATGAAATTCGTGTAGAATAACACTCATTAAAAATTCTTCAATTTTTTTTATATCTTAAATTACGCTCGAATTTCCGTACAAATTTTGACTCTTATTATTAAACATTTAAGAAACATTAATTTTCATTTGTTTGATTATTTGCACAATTTCGCATATAATTCGGATATTCAAAAGTTATTTTTATTGTACATTGAATTATTTAAAAATTTGCTTTCATAGAGATCCATATACACTTACTAATGCAGGTGTTCAGAAAGCAAACCGAGAGATCAGTATAAGAACAGTACACGACCCAGTAATATGAAAGACAATCTAAAAGAATAAAAATTTTTAAATAGGAAATTCTTGTTTAGAAGGTAAACAACCAACAAGACCGATTAAACAGAGTGAGCAACAACTATCAATCATTAAATCGTCGCCAATTTATAATTCTTTGTTCTTCTCTACCCTTATATTCTGGTACTCATTTATTTTTATTTTTTCTCCCTTAACAACGTCGTTGCCGTCGTTTTATCGTCGGAGGGATGCAGGGTAATCAGGTTAAGCTGTTTTTATTATTTCTTTCAGTTCTATCGTCACGAGAAAAGAAGAGAAAGAGACTCGTAATGTCGTCAATATTCAACGGGGGTGGACGCGATCGAGCAAAACGTTTTTAATTGTTTCGCGCTAGGTTCAAGCTTTTGTTCTTATATTTTTCCGTCAACGGCGTCATGCTCTTGATGCTTTCACGTCGCCTCAATTCTATTCGATGTATTTTTTCTTTTTTCTCTCTCGCCTGTTTACTTCTTTTCTACTACTCACTTAACCTCAGTCATTCAAGTACCTTCTTGCTCTGGCCCTTAAATACATCTTAAATTATTAATTATGATTTAACTGAGAAGTAAAAAATATTAGACAAGCAATATTAATTACTTTTTTTGTCACAGACACTTTAAATGTACGATATTTAGCGCCTATAACCGGCAGCTACAAATATTAGATAAGATACAGCTGGCAAAAAAAATACCTAATCGTTCTAATAGTGACGTCATCAACGGATCAGAAAATATTTTATGGTTAGATGTGGGATAGCAAACGACCAATAAATATTGAAGTAACTCCAACGAGCCATCTGGTGACAAAATTTATCATCATATTAATTTGTATACTTACAGACTTCTCTCTCATTTTCAACAAATACTCAAAATAATCTTACCCAATAAATAAACACGGATTTATAACCTGTCATTTATAGTCACTAAATGTAGTACATTTCAAATATCTGTCACAAAAACTAATGTATTCATCTAAAACAGTCGAGTTTAAGACGCTCGTATGTTAGTACCTTCGCCTTTGACTCGGACACCAATCTTCGTACCTCGCGTCTTAAACACGATCGCACTCGGTAGATGAACTACTATTAATTCTTTTAAAGGTTGATAATAATTTATTTACATCATTAAATATCTTTAAATTCATAGTGGTATTTTGTATACAGTTTAAAACTCATATTCTCTTATGCGTTGAAAATAACTGAAATTATAATTAATCATTCAATTATTTTTTCGAACTTACCCCAATTAGTGATACTTAGCCACTATTATGCGCACTATATTATTTTTATTATATCGTTGTGCTTATAGCAACATACAGAAAGCAGTTAAAAAGTGTATTGGGGTTATTGCGACGCTATTTTCACGGTATCGTCATAACCAGGAAATACTAATGTTATAAAATTATATGTAGACGGAGGAAAACAAAAAGCCATTTTTTCATTTTGTCAATAGAGGAATTCACCCTATGTTATTTTAGGAATTATTCCTATGTTGATATAGTTAAAATCCCTATGTCAACATAGGAAAAATTCCTAAATAATACAGCTAGTTTTCGATTTTTACATAATCATCCCCATGTTGACATCGGGAGTTCTTCAGTGGATAGCATCAAAGACTTTGAATTGGAAGGATGCAGGTTCAAGCCCAGCAGTCACCGGGATTTTTTCATTAATTATAGTCATTTATAATTCCTCTAAGTAACGTTCTTAATATATTAGATTACATTTCGGATTGAATTGAAATTATCTTATTTTTTTTCACAATTTAATAGTTTTTTTAATTGTAATCTACATTAAGGAAAATATTTTGATAATTGAACTTAATGCTTTTACTTGACAACAATTAAGTAATCCCGGGAAAAAATCTTCAGACCTGATCATGTATGATCATGTGTTAATCTCATGCAAGATCTTGCACGAATATTCGCCAGCTATCAGCATGCGTGATCATGCTTGGTCAGGCGTGATTATACTCTCTCATACATGATCACGCATGCTTATGGCTGGCGAATTTATAGGCATGATCATGCTTGAGCAAGCATAATTATGTTTGACCAAGCATGATCAGGCCTGCTCAAACACAATCCCTACCATTATTTTAAAAAAATAATTGAAATAACTATAATTCAACTTTAAATTAACTTATTTTTCTAGTATTGTCGTATAGTAAATGTTTACTGGTTGAAAAGTAATATTGAAATTTTACCCATGACGGGTCTCGAACCCACGACGGTTGTGTTATGAAGCACGTCCGCTGTCCACTAGGCTGACCTGTCTCGTACAGTTTATAAATATTTTTAACACTTTTTGAAAACTCAGAGTTGTAAAAAATAAAAAATTATTGGAATTCAATTTCGATTTATTCGTCAGATTTTTTTTTAATAATGAATGAAAAGAATTCTGGTTATAAATTACAAGCAAATCGAACACTGAAATTAATCGTCACTATTAATTGAAAAAAGATAAAATGTAATTGTAATGATTATTATTACCAATTTCGCAAAACTTTATTGATTCAATTCTTCAATTAATTAAAAAAAAATATGATTAAATCTATTTTAATTATTTTTTGGAAAAAAAAAAATTAATTTTAATTATTAACTAAATCAATAATTATAAATTAAATTTATTTTTATCATCAATAAAAAAAACATAATAATTCTAACTACTAACGTCAAAATAAAAATAAGTGTTATATTATTTAAATTTTTTCATCAAAAATATGTGATTATCCCTCATTAAAAACTTTGATTAAATCCGATTGAAGCTCGATCGAATTTTGATTGTATTTTGTTGCATAATCAGACATGACTTTGCATGAATCATGCTTGATCGTGCATAATTCATGCATGATCCATACTTGATTATGCTTGGTCTTGCCTGAATCATGTTTGATCATGCATCTTGATTTTTTCCCGAAAGGGGTAAGTCGTTGATCATTAATTAGACGATAATGAGTTACATCTATTTGAATCACTCAGTATAGACTCAAAAAGATTACAAATTTATAGCAGAGCAGAAATTCAACGAAAACTATTTACTTCTGATATTCATAAAACTATAAAAATGAATAGCTTTACAGTAAAATTTACTTTAATTAATAATACTGAAAATAATGGATCAATAAAACTTTCGTAGAAATGAATAAAATTGCGTGTTTCGTTTTAGAGAAATTTGTTATTGAAAAAAAGAAATTCTTTCGTAATTTAGCACACCAAGTTAAAATAGATCATATAATACCTATAATTCAAAGTAAAAAATTAACTTTTTTTTTATTATAAATCAAGTGAAGATGATAAGTCACGTATTGCGTATAAGGAACTTTGTATGTGATAATTTGAAATTATTAAAAAATAACTTTTAAGTGTTTAATATATTATTTGTAAAGAAATTTTATTTATTTGTAATTAGTAAATTAATATATTGGAGATAATTAACGAAATAACATGATTTTACTGTTTTAATGTTCTTGCATAACTCTCATTTCGTATGAATATAAATCTGTATAAATATACCCGATCATTCAAACTCATAAGAACTCTTGTAAGTACATGCATGATCGATTCAGTGACGTAAAAAATGGTTGAGCATGACCAGTCTTGACCAAGCATGAATTGTGTTTGGCCATACAAAATCATACGTAATCATGCAAGCTTATATATGATCATATAAAGTACGGAAAAAATAAGTGTGAATGATCAAGCTTGATCAAGTCTGATTATGCATACTCATACAAAGCTATACACGGTCAGGTAGGCTCGAGCTTGATCATTCTGGCGGCTCGAAAATAGACATGGATGGTCATGTATGATCAAGAATGATCATGGATGCCCATTCAGAGCCATACACAGTCATGTATGATGGTCTTGACTGGGTTAAGTATTATTATACATGACGAGGCTTGACCAAGCATGAATCGTGCATAAACAGGCTTGATCAAACGAAAATCATAAATGGTCATGCAAGAACAAGCTTTATTATGCAGGCCCGTGCACAATCTTTGAATTTTTATTGTACATGGTCGTGCACTGTCAAGAATGACTGTGCATGAATCATGCAAGTTCATGCATGATGGTATATGACCATTCATGATTGAAATATATGATTGAGTAGGACTTTGCACAACCTTGCATGATTCATGCATGCCCGGGCCTGATTCATGCACGATCATGTCTGGTTCATGTATGATCATGTCTGGTTCATGCTCGATCAAGCATGGTCTTGCATGCTGATTTTTTCCCGGGAAACATTCGTTGAATCCGATGAATATATAATAAAATTGACAAAATCGTACGTATCAAAATGATCCTTCATTTAATTTAATAAAATATTTTATTATCACTATCTACAACTATAAAAATAAAATATTTTCTTGTAAGCAATTTTTTTTCTCAATATGCTGTATTGATTCTCGGATGTATAAACCCGAAGTCTGAGCTGATATTTTATCATTTTGATTACATTCACTTAAATTACAGTTAATTTTTTCAGATATCGCAATGAAATTTGTGAATGTAGCAAAATACAATTTTTTAAAATTTAATCAAATATTATTTTGAATTATTTCGACTTTCTGGTGACATTAACCTTAAAAAATATAAAAAGTAATTTAGAAATTCATTGCAAACGAAATTTCGTTGTTAATTGCCAAAAATACTTTGCTAAATTTAATTTAATATAATACCTTTAAAAAAATGTCATTTGGAAAATAAATTCTTCAAAAAAAAGCAAAATTTTTAACCTCCACAAAAGCAGTGAAATTCATTATAAAATAAAAATAAAAAACAAATTAAAGACTCACCATAAAAATATCATCGATGCATGACGTGAACAATTAATATGCTTATGAAACTTAATATAAAACAAAAGACACATTCGTCAATATAATTACAATAGTATTATTTGAACCCTATTTCATAAGTCACAACATACATATAACTAAAAAAGCTATCTGAAGTTAGAGACGCAGAAATTTTTAATTTCCAGCTATAAAAATCAACGATTTTCATGAAATTCAGAAAGTTATTGGTGTTACCCTAATTTTCGAAAATCGAATTTTCATCAGTGGTCGCTGTTTCAAGGTTCTAAGAAGCTATTCTGACTATTTTCAGAGTGATGCCCGAGTGTCTATATGCGTGTATGCACGTGTGCGTGTATGTGTGCGTATATATGTATGGGAACTGTTTATAACTTTTTAACTAATTAACCGATTAGAATAGTTCAGTTGAGAAGAAAGATATTAATTTCTAATTTGATTTCATTCCTCTAAGATTCACATTTGTTTATTGTATACTTCTAAATATTTATGTCGTTCAAATAATCAACCAATCTTACAGTTGTATGCGGAAAATTAAAATAGCATATTACACTAGAAGAGCAGAAAGTTTAGTATTCCAGCGGTGCGCGGCATATCGCGCAGTTCAGGGCTTTTTCACTTCTGTCCGTGTGGTGTATGTTATTTCTCTTCATAGCCGGTCGAAAGTACGACAAAAAATTTTCATGTATTGATGATGCCTGCCTCTGTATTTCCAATATTTGCTTGTCGAGGGGTAGACATTAAAAAAAAAAAAGCAAAAGCAAATATAATTATAGTTTCGCAAAAATATTTATGCAAACTGTAAAAATTTTTTTTAATTTCAGGTTATAAATAAAAAAAAACAAGCCCAAGTGGCACAAAAAAAGTTATCGACTTTTTGTTAAATTTCAGTTCACAATCGGTTACATGATGACAAATTGCCGCCTTGAATTAAAAAAAAAAGTCAATAATTTTTCGTTGTGCCACGGGAGTCTATTATTTACGATTAAATTATTAAAATATTTACAATGAATCTTAATAAATATTATTGTTTTTATCATTTTTATCATAATCATATGAATAATAAAAATTGTTAACTTCATTCTCATGGAATACGCAGTTTTTATATATAACCGCGTAAATGCAGTTAGCGACTAATGACTGATGGTAGTCGGGGCAATCACTCTAACTTCACGTATCGGTGCGCATAAGAAAACATGTTTGCTCCCGCTGTTACAAATGACGTACGCGTAGTTCTACCAATGCACAAATCTTAAACTTTCTCCCTTCAAATCAACGTCGGATGTACGTACTTTTGACCGAGGTATGAAGAAAAATAATTTAAGTTCCAAAAAAGAAAATTTTTGAGTTCATCATAAGCTGCTTCAAATTATTCATACTACTTCATAAGCAAATGTGACCTTTGTTGAGTATGAAGTTTCATAAACATGCATGCAGTTGGCATTGTACATCAATGACATTTTCATAGCGATTCTTCAGCTTGTTTTAATTTTACAATGACTTTTATTGAATTTGTGAAGATTCGAAATTTTGAAAACTTCGTTTGAGAAATTTGTCTATTATTCGGGCTGCTAGATGACATTAATAGTTTTATTCTTTCTCTCAGACTTCAAAAAGTTAGTGTATGGGGAAATAAAATTTCTGCAATTTTGTTTACGTCGCTTTATGTGTTGGTTGAGGACGTTGGGGTACCTGACAATACATCCTTAAATTCTGTCGCTTACTTGATTTTAGAGATAAAACGTTCTATTTTTGCTGCGGATTCTGTTACTTTACATAGTCGACGACCAATAAAAAAGAAGTTTGACATCACGTGACTTCCAAGCCATGGATACATGATTATTTATAATGAATGTTTTTATGAAAAATGTAAATCCTACCAAAATCAGATTATCTGTAAAAAGTTTTGCATAGTGTTCATTTTAAAATTTATTACATATTTAATGGAACATAATTTTTTTACAAAAAAAAAAAAAAAAAAAAAAGAAAAAAAAAATATCATAAAAAAAAAAACCAATAACTGGGATGTCGTTAAATTGAAAACTAATTATTCTATTTTTTTTATATATAACTAAAAAAAAAAAAAAAACGAATATACTTAGTGTGCCCTAATGGACAAAAATTTTATTCAGTTATGTTGTATCTTCTAAACGTTTTATAGCTAAATACTATGAATTGACCTAAGTAGTGCACGCCAAAAACGCCCAAATTTTTCTCAACAGCTAAAATGGAAATAGATTTCTCATTATTATTGATCATTAAACTATTAAAAGTTATTATAACATTAAGAATTTATGTAAACTAGAAGATTAAACGAAAATTGGCGTCACTAAATTTTATTTAATCGAAACCGTTAAAAATCAATCCTACGATTTTCATACAAAACTTTACTCAACTGATCATGATAAATTATGACGACGTTATTTGAAAATTCCAGCATGAGGACCGATACAAAAGCTAAATTTCTACTTAATCTAATCTTTACTGGAAATGGTTAAAACAATGAGTTAAATAGTCAAAATTAAAAATAATTTAACATGATTTCGTATGGAATAAAAATAAATTAGCTACCACTTTTTAATTATGACTTATATTCAGATAAATCTATAAAGACGTTGTTTTTTTTAATTTGTAAAATTTCGAAGAGCTCGAAAATGTATCTACAACAACTTTTCGAGCTCCAGGAGCTTGAAATAGGCGGGAAGTTTTGGGGCTGGCCCGCAGGGTCAACTGGCAGACTGATTTTTTTTTTTTTCGCAAACAGGTTCACAAGTTTCGTTTAGATAAAAAAAGACGCCTGTGAGAATTAGAGCTCTTAATATTAACATTAAGAGGTTTCGCATTGCACTTTTCTATTTTCCAAAAGAATAACATAAAAAAAAATTTTATTTCGTCTTCTGATTTTTATAACGATGCGTCATAGGAGTAATTGGCAGGCATTATTTTATAGGTAATTGAATGCTCTACAAAAAAATTTCTTATCATTTTTTGATAAATCTATTTGTTTAAAAGTTATTTGAGGTTGAAGTCGAATTCATATTAAATTTTGAGATCTTTTTACTTTTCCGGTGAAACTATCAGACCTATCACTAAATATTATAGGACCTTTTTTTGTAGATAATTGTATTCCCTAGAAGTTATTCCACTAAAGTTTTTTCGAATTCTGCATTGTTTTCTAGTTATTTTCATTTTAATGTCAAGCTCTTAAAATCGATCAGAAAACTATTTCTTTTATGAGCTTGACATTAAAATAAAAATAACTAGAAAACAATGCAGAATTCGAATAAACTTTATGAAAATAATTTTTAGCGAATAAAATTGTCTACGAAAAAGGTCTCATGATATTTTGTAATAGGTTAAATCTTATCTGAGTGGAAGAAAACAAAAAGTTAAAATCGGTGATATATTATCTGAGGAATGAGAAATTAGATACGGAGTTCCCCAAGGATCTGTTCTTGGACCCTTATTATTTATTATTTATATAAATGATTTCGTTAACATATTTAAAGATCTAGAAATTAAATGTAAACTTTTTGCGGATGATATTGTGATTTATTACAGCAGCGACAATAGTAAAGTAATTGAATTAGTACAAAATCAAGTATTAGAACGACTGGTCGAATGTTGAGCAGTAATCAATTAAAAATTAATATAAATAAAACTCTGTTTATGCTCATAAAAGATCGTAGATCAAAACTGAACAATAAATGTATAATTAAACTGGGACAAAAACAAATTAAAGAAGTTAACGAAACGAAATATCTAGGAATAATTATTGATAATAAACTAAGTTTTGATAACAATGCTGATTGCGTTGCTAAAAAAAATGGCCAAGATAATCAAGGTCTTGCATAGACTGAATCATAACGTTACTAACTATGCGAAAAGTATGATATATAAAAGTATAGTAGCGCCGCATTTAGATTATTGTAGCTCGTTTATGATAAATTACAGTCAACAAAAGTTAAACACACTACAAAAACTCCAAAATCGAGCAATGCGTATTGTTTTAGGGGTTAATAAGTACACGCCGGTATATGTTGAATACTCTTAATTGGCTATCTATAAAACAAAGACTGATATATAATACATGTATCTTGATTAGACTGTTTCAAATTAGGGGACTATTTTTTTTTTTTTATGAACATGGAAAAATCGACAGGGTATCTTGAAATATGGTGACAGTTGAAATTTGAGCTCTTAATATTGATATTTAAAGGTGGCTATTGATAATTTTCGACTTTTCATTTAGTAGCATGATAAAAAATACATAACTTCCGAAAAAATCAAGATAAAAAAAGACGTGTGGCACTCGGGGACTGCCGCGGTAAAGCTATTGCATAGCATTATTTATCAACTTATGCAATTATAATTATTTATTTATTTTTTATTTATGCAGTATTTTTTTTTCTTTGATATTAATCCAAGTTACACTTTTTGAGCGTGGTGGCCGATAAGAAAACAAATTTTTTCCTTTTATTGAATAAATGAGAAGTTAATATCGTTTAAAATATTTTTATTATCTTACAATACATGTAAGTTATTCAGGAATTTTTATCATTGAAACTATAGGTTTATGGTAACTGAAATAAGAAACATAAGATTGAGACTTGATATCCGGTAAATATCTGGAAAATACCGCGTCAATTGTGGTCCCATATTTTGTCGTGGATTCTTGTGGATCATTATGCATTTTTAAATTCAATTTTTTCAAAAGAAAAGTTGTCAACCGCTCTGATTTATTATCAGCGAAGTTGATCTATCGATATTTCAACTATCAAAGTTTTTTTTCTAAAGTATTGATGTTTTCTATCGATATTTTTTGGAAACGATATATCGATACTCGATAGTAGGAAACTAAAACTATCGATGTTACGATATTGATATTTTTTTTAATTAGGAATGGGCGATATCTGTCGATATTTCAACTATCGATATTTTTTTTCTAAAGTATCGATGTTTTCTATCGATATTTTTTGGGCAAGATATATCGATACTCAATAATAAAAACTAAAACTATCGATGTTTTTTTTCAATATCCTAGTGTGTGGCATTATAAAGATATGATAGATACTTATACAACTATATCGCGTGCCAAAAGGTAAAAGGGCGCATTGCTACAGGTTAGTAGGGAATTATGCTAAAAGAGCACATGAAAAAATTTTTTTTTGCCATTAGCTTTGAAATTTTTCGAAATGCCAAGATCTGCAAAAAAAAAAATTTTAGCATCTTTAAGCTGAAAGGGCGTACCTCAAGACATACGCCTTTTTAGCTTTTGAAAAGTAGTGCCTAAAGCTAAAAAAAAAAAAAAAAGAAAGAAAATATCAAATTTTTAATTAAATAAAAAATTTTCATAACGATTATGAAAAATAAAAAATTACTGACTTTTTCTTCAATTAGTGTTTTGGATTATGGATCCGTCATAAATCAGAATAATATGAAAAAAAAAAAAATCCAAGCTACTTAATAATAAAAAAATAATTTTTTTTCTACACAGTAAAAAAGAATTTCTTGCCACAAGAAATATTTTGTATTATGAATTGAAGACAAAAATTTTTCTTGGCTCAAGAATTTTTTTCTCGCTTAAAAAATTTTTTTCTTGTTTGAAGAAAATTTTTCCTCACTCCAAGAAAATTTATGATTTCACTTTATGATACAAAAAATTTCTTGGGTCATGTAAAAATTTTTTTGCCCCAAGAAATCCTTTTTTTCTGTGTAGACATATTTTTTACTTTAATATTGAAAGAAAGTATTAGTTGAAATATACCTTTATGACTGCAGCATTTTTTTTTTCATTTTTAGACTTCGGCTAAGCTTTTTAATGAATTTTTCAGAAAAAAAATTTATACGCCCTTTTAGCTTTTGGTCACAAAATTTTCAAATTACTAAAGCTAAAAGGGCGCATAATTAAAGACATACATCCTTTTAGCTTTGGGAAAACAATGTTGGATTTTCAAGCGTAGAAAATGTTTACTAATCAATTGGCGATAAAAAAAAAATTTTTGCGCCCTTTTACCTTTTGGCACGGGATATACTTTTTCACAAACAGCTGCTTACGTATTCGTCTGATTTCGGAGCAGCTCGTCTCGATTCGTGCGAGCTTCGTACAGTCGTACCATATATATACACGTTAAGCGAACGCTCGGCCAAGCTACATGGTAGGCGGAGTGGGGGGTGTGAGGTTTTATTTTCGTTACGGAATTTCTTGATTCGGTTGCCGCGCTTAAAACCCGCGATAAAAGCTATGCAATAGCTTAAAAAATCTCTTCTCAAACATTGTGTAGCAAATTTACTGATCTACAAAAAAGATCTTTTATGATTTTTGCATAAATTCAACCATTCACAAGATATCCGACGTCAAAGTTTGATACAATTCAGAAAACTTGTTTTTGCTCGTTCTGAATTTTATACTATATCAACTAATGAGAATTCATAAATTCTGAATACAGTTATTTGTAGGAAACTGAATGATCTACAAAAAAATTCTCTTATATTTTTTTGATAAATCCATCTGTTTAACAGTTATTAGAGCTCGAAGTCGAGTTATAGTAAATTTCGGGATCTTTTTACTTTTCCGGCGAAACTATCAGATTTATCACAAAATATTATAAGGTCTTTTTTGTTGACAATTCTATTTTCTACAAATTAATATATATAAAGTTATTTCGAATTCCTCATTCTTTTCTAGTTATTTTTATTTTAATGCCAAGCTCTTAAAACCGATCAGAAGACTATTTTTTTATGAGCTTGATAATGATATGAAAATAACTAGAAAACAATGCGAAATTTTAATAAAACTTTGTAGATAATAATTTTTAGGAAATGAAAATGTCTACAAAAAAGACTTCATGATATTTTGTGATAAGTCTGATAGTTTCGCCGGAAAAGTAACAAGATTTCAAAATTTATTATAAATTCGACTTCAACTTCAAATAACTTTAGAACAAATAAATTTATCAAAAAGTGATAGAAAACTTTTTTTGTAGAGCATTTAATTACCTGCCAAAATATGCCTGTTGATTTTTTCCATAATGCATCGTTAGCTAGTTCTAAAAATCAGAAGACGCAAAATAAATTTTTTCCATGTTATTCTTATGGAAAATAGAGAAGTTCGATGCGGAACCCCTTAATGTCAATATTAAGAGCTCTAATTTTCACAGGCGTCTTTTTATATCTAAAAGAAACTTTTGAACCTGTCTTCGAGAAGAAAAAAAAATTCGTTATTTTTTCAATCACCCTAATCTTGATATATAAAATGGTAAATGGTTTCTCACCTGAATATTAGTGTACAAGAGTAATGTTGAACTCTAACAGAAGCAGCTATAATACCAGAAACAGTGACTTGATTAACGTGACCAATACAAGAACTAAAACAGCAGAGAAGTCGATCATTTATACGGGTTTTAATTGGTACAATGACCTACAAGATGAAATCCGTAATCAAGCCACTGTTTCAGGATTCAAAAGATTATTAGTAAGATATGTAAAAGAAAATATTGATGTTTAGAAAATGTATATTTTTTAAACTGTACTTGTTGTTTGTATATTTTAATATTATCTGTGATATATTATTTTTTATTTTTTTTTTTTATAAAATTACGATTGGTAAAATGATAAATATGTGTATTAGAAATAGCCTTGGGCTAATCAATAAATTCTTCTTCTTATTATTATCAATAGGTATGATAGTTTCGTCGGAAAAGTAAAAAGATCTCAAAATTTGACATGAATTCGACTTCAACCTCAAATAACTTTTGAACAAATAGATTTATCAAAAAATAATAAAAAACTTTTTTTGTAGGGCGTTCAGTTACCTACAAAATTGTGTTTGCCAATTATTCCTATGATGCATCGTTAGCTACTTATAAAAATCAGAAGAAGAAAAAAAAATTTTTTCCATGTTATTCTTATGGAAAATAAAAAAGTGCAATGCGGAACCTCTTAATGTGAATATTAAGAGCTCTAATTATCAGTTCTAATTATAGAGCTCTAATATCAAAAATGATTGAAATTCGGATTTTTTACTTCTAAATTTTTTCTTTCTCGTGGCAGCAATAGTTTATAATTCTAAGATTATGTCTTTGCTAAAAATTTCAGCCCAAAATTTAAATATTTAACCAGCACTCAAGAATTTTGAATATCAACGGATAATATGTAACTATAATACTTTGAATTAGTTTTTTTTTTTTTTTCATAGCTCAATTATTGTCATTTACCTAAAATATAACTTTTACATAACCAAAAGTATACAGGACAGTCTTAGACAATAAAATTTGGTAAGTTCTAAATAAGCGAAGAAACCCAAAAAATTGAATAAAAAAATAAAAAAGTATGTAGATAACTTATTACTTCTACTTCTCGGGTTCCATTTTCATTCATTGTGATACAAATTGATGGTGGAAAATCAAGAATCTTTATTGTTAACATTCGAGGGTCGTTCGAAAACGTTCAAAAGACAGCACTCGGAAACAAATTCTTGAGCGAGGCTTAAATATTTAAAGTTTGGGCTTAAATTTTCAGCATAGTCATGATTTCACAAATATGAACTATTGCTAGCACGAGAATAAAATTTAAAATAAAAAATTCAAATTTCAATCATTTTTGATATTTTCAAAATTGGACGATTACCTTCGATGAGTTTGAAGATGAGCCAAATCGGCAAATAAGTTTAGATGTTATGGTTAAATAAAATTTTGTAAACTTCTCAAAAAAAAATTTGTTTACCGATTCAACCAGATGTAACTTTTAAACGGAAAGTGATAGTTTATTCTTGTTTGTACTGATTCATATTTTTACTGATTCTTTCTTCGATATTTTTATTGACAGTGTTTATGATTGATTTCAAGTATAACACGTAGATCTATCATAATTGAAATTTCAACTTAAATTATATAATTTAATTTTATATTAACTATTAATCCTATAGTAAAAAACACAGAATACTTTTTCGTACATAATTTGGTTTTCTTTAACTTCAATTTTCGTAATTCAGCTTACCATTCCGATAATTATTTCAATTTTCTAATTTCAATTCTTCAATTTTTTCATTTAACTTTGCATTTTTTGACAATTTTTTTTTTGTTTCATAACCTTGAGAATTTCTGAGAATGTCTAGAAAAAAATTTATTTTATTATTAATGTTTATTTAAAAGGTTGAAATAATCAAATACAGTCGAGTCTCGTTATTAGTCCGCTCGTTATGAGTCCGTGAACCAGGATTTCCACGGAAGACCTTCCCCCACAACGTGAAAAAAAAATTAATTTCAGAGTCTCGATATGAGTCCGTATATTCATGAAAAGAAATTAAGAGTTTATTTATCATATTAGTCCTATTTACATATAAGAAACATAACACTCAAGTCAAACGGACTCATAACGAGATACTGGAAACAATCACGTACACACTCACACGCTTAAAAAGTAGGGGAAGTTCAACTCACGACTGTCGCCTGCGCTGACAGAGTGGGGGTACACAAATTCTTAGAATTATATTCCCCTACACCCCTTTATGCGGGTTCATAACGAGACTCGACTGTACTGAGAAATCTACTCCCATTTCGGCTGCCGAATGGCCTTTTTTATATTTATTACAAAATTAAATGAAAAATTAGTTGAATTGCTAATATTAGTAATTATCAATAATTGAATTTGCAGCTACCACCATTTATTAAAAACAAAAAAAATAAAATTTTAGTAAAGCTAAATACATCCCTCAAGGAGCTCTAAAACATCATTGTGAATATATTTTCAAGTCCTTCGAGTTCGAATGTACTCTTGCATGCGAATATTTTTTCAAGAGCTTTTCAAGCTCAAATAAGTTACGGTTTATGTTAAAATTTGAAAACTTAAGGACCTAATGAAAATTCGGTTTTTTAAAAATCGGACTGAAACAAATAACTTCCCGAATTTTAAAAAATTTTAAATTTTCTTAGCGGAAAGTTAAAAAGCACATTAATAATAAATAAGATGTTACCTAATAATTAATTAACAATCCGTAATTATCCGAATCGATTCAGTCTTCCTTCTTTCACAGTTACACGCGTCATAATGATTATTCTTCGTTTAACAAATAGAAATGGGTTCACAGCATCGAGAATTTTATAATCTTAATAAATCGGTGAATAAATTAAATGATGAGGAATGACGATAACCGATTGATTGATAATAAAAAAACTAGTTGAAAATAAATAAATATCGTCACCTCATAGCTAACTAACAACCAGTAATTAACAAACAAAGTTCAGATATTAAACCTAAATTACTCAGTAAATAGATCAAATAAAAACTAACATCGTCATACTAGAACATCGCTGCATATCTATCAATCAAATAAATAAAAAATAGAGATTGTTAAATATTTATTGAATAATAAATACACGGGAAAAATTTTTTTCATGAAATTTCATAAAATTTTATGAAATTATATTAATGAAATTTGGTGAAATTCTGTACAATTTTGTAAAGTTTCATAAAATTTTATACAATTATAATAATTTTATAAAAATGTATAGTTTTTATAATTGTTGTCGAGATCCCAAGAAGTTATTTTTATGAAATTTTATATATTTTTATGAAATTTTACGAAGCTTTACAAGATTTTATAAAAGTTTATAAAATTTGAACAATACTTATGAAATTTTATCAGAAACCATGACATAATTCTATAAAATTTCATTAAATTTCGCAACATTTCTTAAAATTCTCTAAAATTTCATAAAATTTTGTGAAATTTCGTGAAAGGCCAAAACTTTGTTTTTCTAAAATTTCATAAAGTTTTGAAGAATTTCATAAATTTTTGTGGAACTCCATAAAATTTTATAAAAATTTATAAAATTTTATGAAAAAATTTTTTCTCAGGTAAATAAAAAAATAACATTTGAATTAGTTCCCCCTCCTCATTAATTCCAAACTCTAATCAGCTCTAAAACTTTATAAACGGCGTCGAACTATCAAAATCAGCTCATTGGTTCAAAAGAAACCATCCCATGCAAGAGCTGCCAGAGTTGAACGAAGGGGCCGTCCTTGGCTTAGCACTGGGGAACCTAACTTTGGCATGTCTATGTTGGCCCATGCTTGGGTCAAGAAAGGTTACTCAATCCTGGCCATTCCAATCATTACCCAAGTCTGGGCGAGGACTGGGTTCTCCTATGTTGGCCATTCAGTGGTGATCCAGGCATGGACCAGGACTGAGTAACCTAGCATTGGCCGTTACAATAATTACCCGGGCTTAAGCTAAGACCGGTTTCTCCTATTTTGGCCATCCAATGGGAACCCACACTTGGGCCAGAACTGGGTAATCTAGCCTTGGCCATTCAATAGAGACCCAGGCTCGAACCAGGACTGAGTAACCTAGCCTTGGCCGTTACAATGATTACCCGAACATAGACCAAGACTGGGTTCTCTTGTCTTGGACATCCAATGGAATCCCACACTTGGGCCAGAACTGGGTAACCTAGCCTTGGCCGACTCAATGATTACCCGAGTTTAAGCCAAGACTAGGTTCTTCTGTCTTGATCATTCAATGGCAACCCAGACTTGGGCCAGAATTGGCTAATCTAAGTTTTTTATTAATTATCCAATCATCTTATTATAATGATTTTTTAAATTAATAATTTTTTATTTTTGAATTAAAATAAGTTTTAATAAATAAATATTTTAACATTCTGATTAAAATTATTTACAATGAATAATTAATAGATTTTTTAGTTCGTTATTATTTGCAATCAACAACCGTAATTTTATAATTTTACTTATAAAAATTAATTCAATTAAGAAATAACTCATGAATTTCTATAATAAATGTTATTTTTAATAATGGTGGCAGAGTAAGATAATTAAGCTGGGTTTTTGATAACTAATCAACTAAATTTAATAAATTTCATTTTTAATAATTATGTAATTATAATATAAATGATACGAAATTATTATTTATTTTTTTCTTAATCGAAAATATTATTTAAATTTCTCTTTATATTTCATGAAACCGAGGGGTTGTAGTAAAATGAATAAGTAGAGCATATAAAAGCTTCAATTCAACATCAGTAGGTTCGTCCAGTAGCCAGCGTTCAGACCCAGCAATCAGAAGGACGACAGTTCGCGCTCAGAGCCCAGCAGAATTTTCACCGAGTTTTTTTTACGTCATTTCCGTCACTTAAATCGTTTAAACGTTAATAATCACAAACTCTAGTACTTAAACATTGATAAGATTTTTTTTTAATTAAATTTATTTATTTTTTCAATGCAAGGGGCAGGTCTGGCAAGCAAGCAAGGGTCAGGGCTGGTAACCAGGCTTGGCACGATGTTATCATTCCAGACTTCTACCAAGGCTGAAACAAGGCTAGCTACAAACTTGGCCCAGAGTTCAACATAGTTGAACCAAGCCTGGGCCAAACCTGGAGCCGTCGTATTCTCCTATCTGGGATTGTCGAAAGAATTGTGAAAAAGTAATTTTTCTAGTAAAATCTAAATTGTTGAATGAGTTGATGGTGTTGTTTTTTTGAACGTTAGTGATTAAAAAATTCCGTCGAATGTCACCTTTAACGTCAAAATCGATTCATAATTTCAAAAAATATTAGTGATTAAAAATAAGAAAAATAACGATTTACTTCATTTCTTTGGAATAACTCGTAATATGATTTATCAAATATTTCAAAAAAAAAAATCTCATGGTAGATGTCCATAAACTGCGTAAAATGCCACTTTAAATGTTAAAATCGGTTTGTTATCCCCAAAGATATTGCTGATATAAATTTTGACAAAACAACAGTTTACTTCAATATTTGTTTTTGTTACAGTTTATTACTTGAATTTTCGCAAGCGAATGTGTGACATTACTATTTTCGATCTTGAAGAGCTCAAAAGTGTCTTGATAATAATGTTTTTGAGCTTCTTGAGCTAGAAAACCGCGGGAAGTTTCAGGGCTAGCTCGAAGGGTCAGGCCGTTTTCAGATTTTTTTTTTTTCAGATTCTATTTTTAAAAGTAAGACCCCTATTGAAAATGGTCCCCTGAGTTCTACAACTTTGATTTGGTTTAGTTTTTTAAGGTTTAAGTAGTAACATACTGCTTGACTATTTAAAATTACTACTTAATTAAGTAAACCTTAAAAAACTACAAGACACTTGTCAAAAAAATGCATCTGTTATTAATTTTTGACTTTCTCCTCAGTAAAATTTACTGAGATTCGGTCTAGGCACGCTGTTGACGAGAATCTCAGTAATATTTACTAATATTTTTTTTCCATGCTAGTATCCGATCAGGGAACTAATACCTGATCTATATAAATAAAATGATAGAGGTCTGCAGTTGTGCGCGCATCTCGGAAAAACTACTGGATAGCTTTCAATTCCGTTTTCTAAGTTTTATTTCTTAGACACTTGGCTATTATCTATAAAAAAATTATAGCGATATTTTTATTTAATATAAAGTTATTAAAAGTTCAAGAAGCAACGATTTTTATAAGCACTACGTGTTCAGTGATATGTGTTTCCTTGCCACGGAGAAGTGGGGCAAGCGGTGTAGCACGCATGCGTAGGAGAGAAGAAGTCTCTTCTAGCTCTGCCTCATAATAAAGTTAGGGCTGACTATTATGGGGCTGGCCGGAATATTAACAATTGACTCTACCCTGTGGTTTTACCACTTGCAACTTTTTTTTTTTTACATAAAAAAGTGCCAGAAAATAGGAATATTTACTGATATTCTAACGGTAATAATGATCATGAAAACAAAATATAGTCACCTACACGCAGAGAAATTTTCAGTAAAAATTATCCAAAAAGTTTGATACTGTGAGGACATGTGGTCAATATTTAAATTTCTCCCATGCACAGGCTAAAATATTCTACTCGATAGCAATTAAATGAAGTAAAATTTTTACTAACAACGTAAAAATTTAGTTACTGGCTAGGTGTCCTTACAGTACCAAACTTTGTGTGTAATTTTTACGCAACAATTCTCTGCGTGTAGCATTACAAAATGTCCAGCGAAGCGGGCGGGTAGCAGTTAGTCATTCATATATTTGTACATCTATATTTACTAAAATTTACTAAATGAATAAACAATGGTTCCGTAAGTAATGGTTGTCGTTGGATATTTTGTCGCGGATATTTAGTCGTGACACCATTCAGGTTCCGTAACACAATATCCAACAACAAAATAACCACGACAATATAACCGCGACAAAATAATCACGCGACGAAATATTCGCGACAAAATAATCACGCGACGAAATATTCGCGACAAAATATCCACGACATATTATCCGAGTGACAAAATAACTGATTGAAAGAATATCCGGATAACTAAAAGTTTAATATATATATATATATATATATATATATATATATATATATATATATATATATTTAAAATAAGGTGAAGCGGGTCTGTATGAAGTTTTATTTGTAACCCAAGTTATTAAATATGATGATAATAATTGTTTATAATAATAACCTTCGCGGCTCTCAGAGATTGTGTGAATAGTTACATTACAAGCGACCGATGAGTAATATTTCACACAACGCCATGTTATACTAGCCTTGTTGATGCTTTATTTAGAAAATAAATATCCGTCAAGAAACAACTGCTGATTATTTTTTGCGACAGTATAAATTGTAATGGCATTATTGCGACATATATCACAACGCCGAATAATAAACAAACAATTGTATAAACACAATATAATTAGTGATAATAAAAAAAATATATATGAAGATTTTATTACTGATATTATAAGCGTCACGATATGTAATAATGAAATAATCAGTACTACCTCACGTACAGATTTCCACCAACGATTATACTAGCAATTTTCAATATATAGGTCTAGACAATATTCTTTTCTAATTTCAACACCAGAGTGCAGACTCATCGCAGCGCGACATATTACAAAAACTTGTGTTTATACCCTAATAGTTATTTTAACTTGAAATTGACGGTAATTTGATGTTGAAATTACCTGAAATTAGCTGGCTAAATTTGCCGTCAATTGGACAGCAATAGTTGAGAATAAAAATTTGCGATTTCTCACAATTTTTGTGTTTGTTATTTGTTTTTTTTTTTTTTTTTTTTTTTTTGTTATTTAGTTATTTGGTCACAGTTATTTTGTCTCACGGTTGTTTTGACTATCGGTTATTTTTTTTTTTTTTTGGTTATTTTGTCGTTAGCTATTTTGTCGCGGATATTTAGCCGTGACACCTAAATAAATAAATACATAAATATAGATATTCAAATACATGGAGTGATCGAGTACTAGTTCCCTGATCGGGTCTTTTTATATACCACCAATTTAATATAGTGGAAACCTAAAACATGCAAACCTTCTCAATATGACAATTTATAGATAAATTGAGAAAAATATAGATAGCCCGAACTAGGTCTATTACCTTAGATGTACATTTTTCTTGACAGAGAGACGTTTTATTCTTTAAATTCTCACCCTAACTTATTTTGCTATAGTGCGCATCCCAGTGAACACACCAACGTAACAGTGATATCACATCTAGAGAACATGTAACGTAACAAAGTCAATGTAAATTTTACATTCTGATTATATAAATTGTAACGTAAATGGTACGTCAAATTTGTAACATAAATGTGACGTTATATTTATATCGCATACTAACATTAGCTTTATATTCTAGATATTACCTCAAAACTACGTAACAAAATCGACTTATAGGTGACATAATCTTGGTGATTCTATTTTATCGTCACATTTACATTACAGCGTAATGTTTCGGATATGTTTATACTGTTACATCACTTTTACATAAAAAATAGTTATGTTTATTTTGCAACAAAAAATTTCATCACATTTATGTAAAAAATTTTACTTTAAAATGATGTACGTATTTCGACGGCATTGTGGTTATGCATAAAAAGTATGTATTTGTAATAATTAATATTTTTACATTTTATTTATGTAAAAAATAATATTTACCATTGAAACGAGCTGAGGTTTATGTCGAATCGATAGAGTAAACGTTTTTATTAATTTATATAAATTTACATGTGTATTTTCATTTGTTTATAAATATATTTATTTTATTATTGGACATTTTCTTTGGTTTTTTAAATTTTTATTGTTATTATTGTTATTGATTAAATTAAACACAATAACGATAAAAATAATTTTAAAATAATTATTTACAAGCAGGCGGAAAAAATTAATAAAGTGTCTGATGTGAGTACATGCAGTTGCTGCACAAGAAATATTTGGTAGTTCAGGAATCCATCGCTAAGATATTCGTGGGCGCGCGAATTGTTCCTCCAAGGATACATGCGATCCATCTTTTATCCCCCAATCGAATGCACATTCGAGGTAACCAGTACAACGGATACATTTTTGTCGTATCGGCTCATGTGGGACGATACTTGAATAAAAACAAAATATTTTAGTATTGAAAAAAATAAACTTTGATATTCGTAGATTATCGATTGATCTGTCAAGCAATAAATACGTATCTATTACACTTATAACATTTAAGTGAGTTCTAGTAGATTACTCGCAGTAAAAGTAGAAATAAGTGAGAGTGGCCCTAATAAGATTCCAGATCCAGATGGGTTTATTACTAATATAAAAGGGAAAAAGAATATTCCAATGGATATTTAAATGGTTAAAAAAAAATTAAAAATACATAAATTTTCAGTGACGGTAAAAATAGCGACGTGAAAGATGAAAGTGATTAGTTAGCCGCGTAGAATGCTACTTCAACTATAAAATTGGTTCATTCGTTCACGAGAAACTATTGTCGAAAAAATTAAAAAAAAATTTTGTTTCAGTTCTCTTGAAATATCTCAAAAACGACTAAATAAATGAATTCTGAAATCTGATCTGCTTTAGAACTCAGTAAAACGCTCCGATTTCCACCATAATCGTCTCAATCAGTCAATTCGTTTGAGAGATATCGTTGGAGAACAAATGGTAAGAAATGTTTTTTTTTTTTTTTTTTCGAAAGCAACGGCATACAAAAGTATTTTCGAGCTCTTCCAACTCAAGGAGCTTGAAGAAAGCGAGAAATTTAGATGATGATTTCACAATTAACAGAACAAAACTTATTCCCTTAATTGTTTAGTAAAACTTTGATCGATTATCACCGAAGAACGGTTTAATAGATCGATTAAAAAATTTACAGGGTTTCAGGGGGTACATAAAGCTAAAAAAATACATGGCAGCATTAGTTTTTTCATCGATATTTACAGAGTAGTGCTTGGTTTACTAAAAGACAAGAAAAACGTTTTTTTTTTGGACTTACTTCCAATGGATGTTAAAAATGAAAAAAACGATTTTTCCAAAAAATGATGAAAGGGTCTTGTAGGGAATTTATGCCAATTTTTAAAGCCGCCTCCGATTCCCCGTTCGATTATTGGTTGCTGAGATATCGGTGATAGAAGCTGTAAAGGATCTCTTTCGTTTGTAGGCTGATATTTCTGCGGCAAATTGTCTTGCAAGGTTTAAAGAAAAACTAAATTAAAGCCAGATAAATTTGCTAAACGACCTATGTATTAGTTTAGATGAAAGAAAATTTCTACGGCCCGTGGGCTCTTTGAAAAAAAAGAAAAATTCGAAAATCTTATGTCTCACGACATTTCTACTGTTCGCGCAACAGCCGTATCTCTAAAATAATTTTGATGAAAATGCGCCGAAATTAGAGATTTGAACCTATAAAACGGTTTTTTAAAAATTTCGATACTATTATTTTTCACAAAGTTTAAGCCTTGCAAGAATCACTAAATAATTTCTAAATTGTTTCTGTTCCTTCAATTTTTTACGTTAGTGTAATTTATTACATGTTGGAATTTTTCCTTTAATGTTAGATGTAAATAAACTGCATTAAATGCCTTTGTAAAGGTGAAAATTGGTTCTTTATATTCAAGGATATTGCTATTTAAAAAAAAAACATCTGAAAAACGATTAACCGTGGGTTGGCCACCTTGGAGACCCTCCACTGCTTCCAAGCTTGGGGAGTTCAAAAACATTAGTCAATAAATGTTCGAACTCTTTGAGCTTGACGATACCTTTGAATGCATCGGTATTTTCAAGCTATTCGAGCTTGTATAAGTGGCATTTCGTACTGATCTCCAAAAATTTGAGAAATTGAAAATAATCAATTAGGATCATTTTCTAAAGTTGCACTCACGATTTTGCTTGATAAGTTCAATGCTCTTGGACAAAAATTGATAGAAATGATAAAAATAAAAAGTTACATGAACTTACAATTAACCTTTTCAGTTTTTGTGTTACGGTTAGAACACAGTAGATTTATGATGATTTTTTTAAAAATTGACAATCGCAACTTAGTTTTGATCTAGAGTTTTGATAGTGGTAAACTCATGTGTTTGTTTCATCGTGGCGCTATCGATATGCAGGCAATATTGAATTATTATATCGTCGTTTCGTGGTCGAAATACTGTAACTCTACTAAAAGTTTATCAGGTTTCTGCAGTTTCAAAACGGAATTCCTACAAGCGATACATCATTGATTTATTTACAATTGACTGGATTCCCATTTAATAGAAATGATGGATCGCTTAAAAATCCATCATATTTCTCCTGTCAATCTACCAGGTTGCTACTATCAATCGACCATATTTCTATCAGGAATCAACGATCTCTCTACTGGCAATCGATCATGTTTCTAGTAGCAAATCCGTATTTCTACTGGCAATCTACCATACTTCTCCTGACAATCGACCGCGACTGTTTACTATTTCAGGTAGTGATCGATATTTATTTGATTTCGTTTGTACAGTGATTCTACTGAATGTATACAGAGTTTCTACGGATTTTATAAAATGATTGGAAAAATATTTAATTGTGGTAATAAAAATGAAAAATTTCAATTATATCTTGTATGTGGTGTAATGCATTGGGAACATCACTTGGACGGATCCATTGATGTTTTTTATTGATGGAAAAATCCCAGTGAGTGCTGGGCTCGAACCCAGACCATTTCGATTCTAAGTATTTGCGACTATCCATTGTGCTGTCCAACGTATGCATCATCTCGTGAAAATAGATACCATGTTAATAAAGATACCAAAAAATAACTGAAGAAATCATAAGCCCGCGATGCCATGATTGACCATGATTTATATTCTTGGTCAGAAAAATAATTAAACCTTATTCAAAAATTATATAATTTTTGTCTAATTAAATAAGACACTGTTACGTTCCCGTAATATATTATCGATTAAATTCAATTATTTATTGTTTATAAATTAATTTTATCCGAAATAACGGAAATCGGTTATGATAAGAGAGTCACCGTGGCTCGTAGGAAGTCTAAATAGATGACGATATATGAGATCCAGGCCACGACGATTCTCTCACAGGGAACCTGAGATGCAGTGACAACATTATGTCAACTCTGTTACTTATTATATTTTTATAACGACTATACAGCCAGTCTTTGGAGAGAGCTCATAGAGCTTGAACTTCTGCTCTACTCTCCGAGCTAACAAACTCCATTAATTTTAAATTAATTCAACCTTATTTTGGGCTGCCATAAGGCAATTCAATACCCTACAACTCCAAGGTTCTTTTGAGCGCTGCTATCGACAGCCAAATAATCCAAAATTATCAATTTTAAATTAGACGCTGATACCGGCTGCCTAATAATATATCCAGTCTAGGGTGATGTCACCTTTATAAATAATATAAAGACCTGGTCGAAAAAAAGTTTAAATCATGAAAATTAAATAAATTAATAATAATTAATAATAAATTAAACATTTATAAAATAATCGACGACCCAACACACCTGGGGTCTATCGATACCCTAACGACGTCAACCTAGTAAATTAAAAATTATTCTGTTCCATAAGTGGAAAAGACAGAATGTAACAGCATACAACCGGTGGGCCTGGCTGGGCTAACTCTTGTCCGGGTCACGGTTACTTATAATTAACTTAATTCATTTAATTTTATAAGCTGGGGTGGGGGGGGGCTCACCTCGTTCCCCGAAATTCGCGCTTATTAATTATTAAAGGAAAGGAATGCCTAGTGGTTTATTCAGTGAAAGATTTGGTTTTGCATTGTCAAAGAGAAAATATTATATTTATTTAACCAAATACCCATTTACAATATGAAAATTTCCCCTATAGAATCAATTAGAATGAAATTTAGTATATAAGTTTTGATATATTAATTTACGCGAGAGAAGACTAAGTATAAATTTAATTTGGCGAAGACGGAATCCCACTTACGTTGTAACTTACTGCATGCTCTATCCTTGTAAGTGTAGGTGAAAATGACCCTCAATATCCGTAGGCAGCAAACGTGGCAGTAACGTTGTAGGCCCAATCTTCTGTGGTAGAAAATTGCAGGAAATGAACAGCAATGGTGTGGTAACACTCACGAATTTTATCGGCACGATTCAATTTTAATTTAACTTTACTAAATGACCACGTGTAGAAATTTGAATAGAAATGTGGTGAATTAAAACGTTCTTCAAATAAATAATTTATAAAATAATTACTGCGGCTATTAATACCGAACGACCAAACTCAAAGATATAAAATAAATTAAAAAAACTGAACACTGGACTCAATGACTAGATGTGACTAGACTTATCGTTAGGCCAGCTCAAGTAAATTAACATGAGCTCTGGTTGTAGAGTAGGAACCTCGCTAAGCGCCATCAGTACACTACCCTACTGGCCCACTCTGGGTGGTAGCCAGGGCCTAAGTCCCCGAGCAACTGCTTGCTTGCCCTTTTAAAGGAAAATCCTGAGGGCGTGAAACTACCCCACTATTGTCTCAACAGAATTCGATCTAGGGGGACTCTGACATGGCCCCGGGTGACTGATGAGTGTTAATTAACATAGAATTATTCAAATAGATGGCCATAGGGTCAACTGGACTTTGACGCTTGATTTTCAAGTCGATAATCAAAACCGCACTGTTACAAACACCAAAAATTTAATGATGAAAGGTCATCTATGCCCATTAATTTGAACTACAATATGGCCATGCGCAATGCAAAACACTATAAAGTTAGTTAGATCTACTCAATATTCATAGATCTAAGTTATCGATCATTTAGGGCCAGTTTTTCAAACCGGGTTTATTATTACCCGGGCTTAAACTAATCTTGTTAGTACATCTGTACATTAATGATATATAGATGTATCAACTATAATAATTTGAATCCGGATTAAAATCAGACACGGTTTGAAAAACTGGTCCTTAACTCTATGAATAAGACAGTTTTAAAAGTTAGTTACAAATAAGCAAGTAAATTTATTATTATATTGAATTAGGTTATTCGCAGTATGATGTAAACATAAATGTAGATTTATACATTCTTGTAGACATTATGTAGGTTACGCAATGTCAATTTTTTAAGTATAAGTGGCGCACAGTTTTCAGCAGTTTCGCTCGAGGTTTCACTAGTTCGTGCCTAGTTTAAAACTAAGGCAACCCTTGTTTATTTTTATTAAGGTAGACGCCAAATTCTAAGGCCAGCTTTTCAATCTGAAATTCTTAACCCACGATTTAATTTTTGCTAGTATACTATATATTTATTTATAAATGTTTGAGCACTAGTAATATAATTACTTATTAATAAAATCTCGGATTGACAAACTAGCTTCAAATAAACTCGGTTATATTCATAGACCAAGTTATCGATATTACATTCTGTTGTAATAATAAATTTATAAATATATGCCAGGACTAGTTGGTGGTTGGGATTTTGGAAAAATGCGCATATTTAAAAATATGACAATATTTTTATTTGTCACAGCACATTATATAACTGGGTTACAAAATTAAATTGTTGACTTAATTTATCTAATCCTAATAACTGTTTAACTCGTAAGTACATGATAAATTGAATACAAATTTACGTAATGATCTTAATTATTGAATTGAAGTGCGTTGAGATACTTAATTTGAGTTTATGTTGAACACTGAGTTGATCAAAAGAATGTCATGAGAATATGTTGCATGAAATCAGAGGTTACTGAGCGAAGTCAATTATTGAACACTTTAATAATTATTTTTATGAACACCAAACGCGTAAATATTCGAGTACATTGAGTTCTCGAGAAAATTGATTACTTAGTTTAATTGATTTCGATAAGCTTATAGAAAATTAGACTGATTTGAATTCATTTTTAAGCACGTAGTAGCATGATAACAGAGACTACCGAGTGAAAGTACTGCGTGTAGCTGCCAGAAGTGCAACTGCATTTGAATTCCAATGTAGTTGTAATTATGCAGCGCATTTAAAAGTCTGCTTAATATGTTTTGATACTCATATGCTAAGAAACGAAAATATATATGCATAATAAAATACATATTGACGAGAATATACACAATTTATTGAAAATTCTGCATTTATAAATTTATCAAAAATTACTAAAAACGGCGCAAACAAAAATATTAAAATGAAAACTTAAATATTAGGTTCAAAGATTTATCATGAAATGAGTAGAGAATAATGAAAGGGTAATACACAAATAGGTAAATAACAGCTATAATTTATATTTATCTATTATCAACAAATTTAAACACGCGAGAGGTTAAACAGGCATATGACGCCGGTATAGAGACTCGGTCGACTAGCATCACCACGTTCACACATATGAATAGATACATATACATAGTGACCGGGATGTGGTTCTTCGAACTTAATCACTACGACAAATGAATTATCTGACTCCAATTGATTACATTAACAGAGTAATATATCATTAGTTTTATTTAATAAATTATATAATACAAAATAATGCTGGTCGCATTAGATATGTGTTAGCTAGTTGCCCTGTATTCCTCTATTGTACGCGTGTACTGTACTGTGGACTTGTGTGAACTGTTGCTACCGAATATCGTATCCGCGTGGGGGAAAATATTCGGCGATCGATGACGATTGATGATTGACGGACTTGTCCGAAATTATGAATATCAAATAATATAAGTAGTGACGTGGTCGCTACAGTACTTCCCTTCTTAAACAAAAATATAATGCTTATTTACAAATGAAAAATAATAAGAAATATTTACAATGCAAACAAAAATAATAATTTGAGCATCTTTGCTACGTTGTGAAAAAAGGACTAACTAGAGAGAATACAATTAATAATAACAAAAAAATGAATTTAAACGGGTTTAAATTAAAAAAAAAAAAGTGATTTTATGCGTCGTCGGCTACGAAATAGACAGGTTTCGGTCTGTTAATGGAAATCGTCGTATTTGTGCGTTTGTAGTTGACAATAAAATATTTATCGTGACGCGCGACAACTTCGTATAGAGCCTCATACGGAGATGGGAATGATGGTCCAATCTCTGCAACTCGCACCAGTACGTGGGAACAAGTGTAGAGGTCTCTGAAACAGAAAACAGAACGCTGTCCATGACGCGAGGTTTCGGCAGGTGCCAAGTTATTAAAATATGATTTTAAATCACGTAATACACTTTCCGCATTTGCGTGTTTATTTGACGGAACTAGTAGTTCACCTGGTAGACGAATCTTTTTACCGTATACAAGCTCAGCTGGGGTAGCTTGTATGTTCTCTTTCCAGGCAGCTCGTAGACAAAGCAAGACAACTGGTAGCGCGTTATACCAAGTGTCGTCGTGACACCGCAGTACGGCCTTGAGTTGTCGGTGTAGGCGTTCCACCAGTCCATTAGATTGAGGATGATACGGCGTCGTCACCAAATGTGTTATGTCAAATAATTTGCTCAGCGATTGAAACAACGATGATCTGAATTGTCCTCCTTGGTCGGACGTTATTCTGGCTGGTACACCGTATTTTGAGATCCATTCTCTAAACAGCGCGAGTGCGAGAGTATCTGCGTCTCCATTTTTAAGTGCTATGGCTTCTGGAAACCGGGTAAATCTGTCGACGATCGTCAGGCACTTGTTGTAGCCGCGAGATACTGGTAGAGAAACTAGGTTGATGTGGATATGCTCAAAACGTTGCGTCAGCAATTCAAAACGTGCGAGAGGTGAAGATACATTACGATGGATCTTGTATAGCTGGCAGTTTATGCAAGTTTTGGCCCATTCTCGACAATCTTTCTGGATTGATGGCCAGACGTAGCGTTTGCTCACCAGTTTTTGAGATGCTCTGATGCCAGAGTATGCCAGAGAGTGCAGCACATAGAAAACTTTCTTTCGAAGTTTACCAGGAACGTATGGACGTGGTTTACCTGATAAAACATCACAATAAACTGCGGCCGGATGGTCGTTGAAGATAATTTGTTGCCACTGTAATGACGTTGCTGCGTTGCCAAGAAGATCTCGAAGTTCAGGATCGTTCTTCTGAGCGTTTACCAGCTTGTGCGTGGTAATCGGCGTAGAAATGGCTTCAACGCGTGACAGCGTGTCTGCAACGATGTTCTCGTGTCCAGGGATGTGTCTAAAATTACTTGTGAAATGGCCAATAAAGTCTAGGCGACAAAATTGCCACGGTGATGCTCGTTCAGTACGTTGCTGAAAAGAAAAAAGCAATGTTTTATGATCGGTGTAAATTGCAACTTGTTTACCTTCAAAAATATGACGGAAGTGTCTGACAGCTTCATAGATGGTGTGAAGTTCGCGATCGTACGTCGATAATTTTTGAATGGATGGCTATAGTTTTCTGCTGAAGAAAGCAAGTGGTTGCCATTCTCTGTCAACTAGTTGTTGCAGAACTGCACCAATGTCTGTGTTGGATGCGTCCAAGAAAATAAAGAAAATCAGCGACGATCAGCGTTGATCCTTTAACTTTTGGTCCTTCGAGCAGTTTATTCAGCGGTGCGAGGATTTCTGCAGCGTTTCTGATAAATTTCCTGTAGAAATTCATGGTACCTAGAAAACCACGTAATACAGAAATCGTACTAGGAAATTTTAAGTTAGTAATTGCGTCTACCCTGTCGGGCAATGGCTTAATACCTTTGTCGCTGATGTGATGACCTAAAAATTTTATCTCATGCTGGCCCAACACCGATTTGGCTGGGTTGATAACAAGGCCGTAGTCTTGTAAGCGCTGAAATAAAATTCTTAAGTGCTCGAGGTGTTGCTCTTCGTTCTCTGAAGCTACTAGGATGTCGTCGATTTATGGGAAGACAAACGGTAGATCTCGTGTGGCCTCATCGATGAAACTTGAGAAAGTTTGCGCGGCATTTTGAAGTCCAAAGGTCATGTATGGGAATTCGAATAAGCCAAAAGGAGTGATGATGGCTGTCTTTTCGATGTCTTCTTCGTCGACGGAAATTTGGTTGAAGGCTCTAACCAAATCTAGCACTGAAAATACCTTTTTACCGTGCAGCGTAGCGGTAAAATCGTCGAGTCTTCGGACCGGGTAGTTATTGTGTATCGTACGGGCATTGAGTGGTTGATAGTCGCCACATGGTCGCCAATCTCCAGATTTCTTGGGTACAAGATGGAGTGGGGATGCCCAAGGACTGGTCGAAGGACGTGCGATACCCAGTTGAACCATTTTGCGAAATTCGTCCTGCGCAATTTTCAGTTTATTAGGCGCAAGACGTCACGCTTTACACGATACTGGAGCTCCAGGTGTCGTTTTGATATGGTGCACAGTGGAATACTTCTTTGCTGAAGTTATTCCTTCAGGTCGAGTTATAGCCGGGTAGTTTGATAACAGTTTATGGTAAACTGTATCACCTTCAATTAATTTGATGCATTTTGCATCCGAGTGTATTGAATCTACGCGTGTTTGGAGACCAGTGGAGCCGTCATGTAATCGTTTGTGTTTGAAGTCGATTAACAAGTTAAAATGACTTAGAAAATCGGCACCAATAATTAGTTTCGTGACGTCAGCGATGATGAATCTCCACGTAAATTTTCGACGTAAACTGAGGTTTAGTGACAGAGTGATACACCCATATGTTTCAATCAGCGAGCCGTTTGCTGCATGTAGTCGGTATCCTTCTGGCGTAGGCTTGCATTTCATCCGCCCGTATGGATAAACAGAGAGATCTGAACCAGAATCCACGAGGTATTGAGTATTCGTGGTTAGATCGACGACGAAGAGGCAGTTTAAAAATGCGAGAGAGTCGCTTTCCGCCGCTAGTGACTCTCGTTCACGTTTCCCGCAAACTTGCATCCTGGCGTACATATGTACGCGGTTTTAGCAAACTTGGCGTGGTAATAACAGATGCCTGTTTTATCAAGCTTGCGTGGCTTCGAATTGCTTCGGGAGCGTTGGTTTGGTTTTCGAGCTGAAGATCTGCCGCGGTTCTTATTGAAAGCTGATGTCAGAGCTGCAAATTGCCGAGATAGTTCGCTGACTTGTCTCTGCAGTGCCATCGTCTCCTGGAAAGATGATGAGGCTAAAGCGGTGGTGTGAATAACCGGAAACATCTCGTGTAGCTTGTCAGCTGTCGGCTAGCTCATCGATGGTAGCCGTGGTCGGAGAAATGTCAATGGTCGGTGCGAGCGATTTAAGATGGTGGAGGAACTGTGATGGTGATCGGTCACCGATCGCTTCGCCATCTAGAAGCTGACGTAGTTTGGCTTCTTCAGACTTTGAATAATACGCAATGAGCGTTGCTTTCAACTCGGCGGATGGCGTAGTTGTTGGTAGGTTGATGATAAAGGCATCAACCTCACACGCATACTCGATGTCGATGAGAGAAACCGCGTGGCTGGATTTCTCTCTCTCAGTTGCTACGCCGTGGATTGCAAACTGAGCCTCGAGATGCGTAAACCATAAATTCACTCGCTTCGGGTTGAAGTGAGGTGCCTTGAGAGAGTTGAGAATCAATGGCTTGGCATCCACGTAGACTTCATCTTTCCTGCCGTTTGGATTAGACATCGTAAATGTGTGTGAGACACTAACACAAAATTTTAATACCACTGTAAGCGGATTAGTGTCCGTCGAAGCTGACTCACCGTTTAGGAATGTCCGAGACGCTTCGAGTCGCACGAAAATTATCACTGGGTGAAAATTTAACGCGAACGATAATTTTACTCACTGTATTTTACAGCAGAATTCGCTGATCACTTTTATCACAATTTAATTTGCACCCCGATGGTGTCCCTTAAATTATAAACCAGTGCGGCATATGTCCAAAATGCCCCGCAACGCACCAGCCGTGATAAAAGGCTTGCACAACACTTAATTCACGCACTTCACTGTTGCAAAGAACTCACGGAATTAATATGTCGTGATAAGCTATCAGCGTAGACGCGATGTTTTACACTCAACGTGCTATTTGCCACGTGGAAAGTGTGCACGAAATGGCGTCCTTTTGAAAATCACGTCGGGCAGTCACCAATGTAGTGGCAGGGATGTGGTTCTTGGAACTTAATCACTACGATAAATGAATTATCTGACTCCAATTGAGTAATATAATCAATTGGAATCAGATAATATAATAGAGTAATAAATAATTAGTTTTATTTAATAAATTATATAATACAAAATAATGCTGATCGCATTAGATATGTGTTAGCTGGTTGCCATGTATCTCTCTATTGTACGCGTGTACTGTACTGTGTACTTGTGTGAACTGCTGCTACTGAATATCGTATCCACGTGGGGGAAAATATTCGGCAATCGATGACGATCGATGATTAACGGACTTATCCGAAATTATGAATATCGAATAATATAATATCAAATAATATAAGTAGTGACGTGGTCGCTACATATATATATATTCATACGTGTGAACGTGTACTTGGCGCGCGACGCGACCGTATCTCTGGACTAATTTTACTTTACGCACAATTTCCCATCACTGACTAAATAGCAGAATACCGAATATCGAATTCTGCGCGTTCAACACTGCAGCGCTTTTAACGTTTATAAATTACTTGTTAAGGTCTTAATTGATTTTATTGAATTTATTCAAATTTTATGATTAAATTTAGGACTAGATTGGCAAGACTAATTTGCCTGGAAAATTGGACGACGCAGAAAATCCTGCTCGACTGCCTGGACTCTTCGAGAGAATCCGAGAACACTAGATTCTTTGACATCTGGCTTGCGAACTTATTTTCACGTTAATTAATTCACAATTTATAATTTACCACAATTCAGCCTAGATGCGACAATCACTTAATGGACACGACGTACGATTAACTATGATTAATTATGTGAAATTCTGGTCCAGGCCTAAAACCCAAAATTAATAAATACATCAGATTTTATTTACAATTAATTAATGTAACGAGACTGAAGTCCACCTACGTTTTAAGGGAGACCATTTTCACCCCCTTCAGGGTATACACGCGCTGCGAGGTCATCCCCATCTCCGACCCAGACGACACAGCCAAAAATAGTCACCGATTTCCGTCGTTAACTCCTTGCTTTTCCCATTTCGTTATTTTATTTTGTTATCCTCTCAATCTCCTTAATTCTCCTTTGTGTTCTTGTATTTTATCTAGACATGTTCAAGTTAAATGTGGAATCATATGTAACAGAGTGGAATGCTTTTCCATTCCGTTCAAATTTAATTGTGACTCGCACTAAAAGATCCAGCCTCCTTCTTCAACTACTGTCAATATGGAAGAAAATATAGACCCTTATTCGCCGGGGTCGCTGCGAGATCCCCGACATTTGGTTTTAGGAGTTGGCCAACTTGAGTGGAGAGGAGACGAAGCCTAGAGACGGCTAACGATAGGTCCACGGTTGCTAGATTGTGCTACTTATCGCAAATTAGGCTACATTTCACATGCTTGTGCTATGACAAAAGTTCTTGTGCTACAAGTCGCAAATTAGGCTATTCTCACATATTTGTGATAAATCATAATTTATAATACACTATCTTAGAAATTTTATTCCAATGTTTGTACTAAAAAAATGATTCTAGATATTATTCAATTTTCAAATGAATGGACAATATTTAAATATTTCCGCGCTGTATTGTGTCAGTTCCTGAAATGGCCACTGTAGTCTCTTAGCACTAATCGCAATTACTGAGTGATATTTATTGTTTATAAATTTAATACTTTTCAGAATCTCATAGAATTGATGGGAACAAATAATTCCACCAACAATGTTTATATAATATATGAAACGTGCTGTGACATTTACACAAGAGAATAATAAGAAAGTCACGAATTTGCAGAACTAATAAAAAACTTATTAATGTTGTAAATCATATCGTAAGTCATTATTTATAAAACTGATGCAGAGGAGAGTATATTTATTTTATTATTAATATAACGTAACGATTGGTTTTTTTTTATCACATTGTATTTTTCAAATGATATGTAATTAAATCTTTATTGGTTACAGGTTAGAGTTTGATTGACAAAAAGGTATTTATTGATGATTAGTAACTACTATGCGTAAACATGATAAACACAAATCAGATTTAATTAAGCATCAGAAGACAACGAAACATCTATCAAATGCAAAGGAAATTAAACTGCAACGTGGTATCAATAAAATCTATCAGCCGCTTACCAAAAACAAAAATATAACTAAATTAGAATTAAGACTAGCTACATATGTAACATGCTACTCTGCTATTCAAACTATTAATTATTTAACAGATCTATTTAAAACTGAAATAAGCAAAATTTACGCCAATGATAACAATAATAGTAATAATGGAGTGATGAATTATTTAAAATTACATCGAACCAAGTGCGCAGTGATAGTAAAGAATATGATATCTCCATCCATTATTCGGATTAGAATACTTTTAGAAGAGGTTGGAAAATGCTATTTTACTTTTGAACCTAATGAAAATATGTTACAATATAATTCAAGTATTTACAACAACTTTTAAACCAGTAATGATGAAGATGCAATATTGTCGTCGATAAATTTTGAATAGTTTTTAAAGATGTTTTTTATATTGTTTAATATTTTATTTCAATTTATATGTCAACATACGTATTATTATTGTTGATATTCTTAAAGATTTAGATGTTTATGTAAAGTAAGTTGATATATGAGTTTCAACTTTTGAAGTGCAATTGATTTTTTTATTGCAGTGGTTTAAATGACTGGATCTGGTGGTTTCGATCTAAAAAGAAAAAGGATCGGTGAAAAAAAAGACTGGTTAGGGTTGGAGATTGCTGGAATACATTAACTCGTTCAATTATTGTCGGGTTAATTATTTGATTGTAAATGTTATTTGAAATTTCATGAAGTCGTGAAACAATAATTCATTACGCCAGTCAAGTGTTATAATATTAGTCGAATCACGTGTTCAGTTTGATTACGTCAGTCAAATCACATTTGTAGATCAGTCGAGTCAGTTTCATCCGTCATATTTCAAGTTATTGTTCATATTTTGCACCAATTTTTTATCTGTAAAGTGACTTCGTGTCTGATAAATAATATAGTAAAATAATATTAAGTGTCGGTACAATCTTTCTGATAAGTTTATTTATAAGAATTCTCTCTCTAATTTAATACTGAGTGGTCCAGTACGGGATTATCCTCATCCTGAGGTTCCACTGAGCTAAGCTAGACGAAGTAAGTGAAACACCTTAAGTTTCACGTATGTGTGGGCCCTTATTTTATTAAGACTACTTTTATTTAATAAAGTAAGTAGGATCCATTACGCATACAATTTTAAGAGGTAGAGGACCGGTTAATCTACTAGGTATGCATAAAAAAATATCGGTGCATTCTACAATAATATAACGTGTACGTTTTAGATAATTACCTGCCAATAGTTAGCTATCCATTTTGTCACTCGGCTACGCTCTGACAACAATTAAACACTTATCATTCATTCTACCACGTGCTGCAGCTCATCGCATCGTTTTCTTTTTCCCTAGAAAGTACTATCTTTTTTTAATTTTAGTCACATAACCCTATCCTGACTTCAGAACTTAAACGATTTCCAAACTGGAAAACCTACAATCTAATCACCAAGCCCACGCGCACTAGTCTAGTAAACAAGTGCATTTTTGATGAAAGCATGTTTAACCTTACCGAAAATTATGGTTATAGTCTCATTTGATTCGATATAGCATCTAGAAAAAATGTTAAAGTGAAAAATTGGGGCTCGCGAATGTCGTGAAAGTTATAAACAATTTAGTGAAAAAATAAAAAATGCCATCTGGCGGCCAGAATGGAAGGTAGATTGTTCGAAAACTTTCAGCACCTGCCTGACTTTTCGCTAGCTCAAGCTTAGTTTAAAACGAAGGGGGCCCTTGTTCATTTTTACTATGGTTAAAGCAAATTTTTGAAAGTCAGTTCTTCAATCCGAAATTCTTAATCCGTGATTCAAATGTTGTTAGTATCCTTATATATTTATACATGAATGTACGAGCAGTACAAAGTTAATCGCGTATTACTAAAATCTCGGATTAATAATCTAGCTTTGAGTAAACATGGTTAGAAACGAAAATATATATATATATATATATATATATATATACGTAATAAAATATGAATTGATGAAAACTTATGCAATTCATCAAAAATGAAAGATTTATGGATTCATTTAAATCATCAAAAACGGCTCAAGCAAATTTTAGACATTTTAAAATAAAAACTTAAATATTAAGCTCAAAGATTTTTCAGGACATTGGTAGAGAATGATAATCGATTCATGAACAAATTGGTAAATGACAGTTATAATTTAATTTGATCTATTGTTGATAAATTTAAATGCGAGAGAGGTTAACAGGCATATGACACTGGTATAGAGACACGGTTGTCTCGCACCGCCACATTCAAATATTTACATTTACTTTTTAGACTGTGTCAGAAAAAAAACTTATTTTTTATTTTAATTAAATACATCTCAAAAGTTCCTGTAATAAAAAAAAAAAATTCTCCTAAAATTTGATCTCTTTTTCTCAGAAAGTAAGCTGGCGCACGGAGGAGTCCCCTTTCTCATTTAAAATACATTGAAAAAAATTTGTTTTTTCTATTTTGTAAATAACTATGTCAAAAATTTTTTTTCCGACTTTTGAATTTTCTACAAAAAAGGTATCTCATGTCATATGCCTAAAGTTAATAGAAAAAAAGTTATGCGAGTTGATACTTAGGGAGAAAAAGTCGAATTTTTAGGATGAAAAAATTTTTGTGTTTAATTCGTTAACTAGCAGGATTTTTTTTTCATTATTTTGCAATTAACGTTTTTCTAGAGAATTGAATTATCTATGAAAATAGTCGTTAGAGGCGTTTTAAGAGAGCTCATAGAAAGAAAGTTACAGAGCTGAGCTCTAAAGTTGAGAAAAATTTAATTATTTAGAAAAAATTTTGTATTCTAATATTATTTCGAAGGATTGAAAACTTGAAGAACATAAATACAAGGAACCTTAATCATCAATTTTATTTACAATAGAATTTTGTAGGATTAAGGAAAAAATAAAAAAAAAATATCCTCTTTCCATCCTAAAAATTCGACTTTTTCCCCCTAAGTTTCAACCTCCATAACTTTTTTTCTACTAAATTTAAGCGTATGACACAACAGACCTTTTTTGTAGATAATTCAATTTCCTATAAGATTTCTGAATTAAAAAATTGGAAAAGTATTTTTTTGACTAAATTAAGATAAAAGTTAAAAAATTTTTTTTTTTTTTAAATTATTTTGGCGACGCAGAGACTATCAAATATGCGAATAATTGAATTCCTAATCGAATTGGAAATTTTTAATTCAGAAAAAAAAACGCTCGTATTACTAATGACTGCATCCACCTCAGTAGGATTCGAACGCGGGACCTTCCGTACGAAAGACCGACACTTTGACGACTAGGCTATGCAACTGACAGTTACAACGAAGTTTAGTTGTGCTACGTAATATTGAAAGAATATAATCACTTTTGAAAATGCAAAATATAATCATCAACATGTTATTAGTGATATCAAATAATTTCCTATTTTTTATTTTTTTTTTTTTACTACAACATCCTGTTTAAAAGTAATTATGATAGTCAGCTCAAATTTTTTATATAAAAAATCTATATATCTATATATGACTATTAGGGTGTGTCATTTCAGAGCAACATTTTTTTTTTTAAGTGCATGGGAAAAAAATCATAGTTCAACATAAAAAAAAATTTTCGCGCAAGAAAAAATATTCTATGTCGATTACAGACCTAGCTCATTGAGAAAATCGATTTCCTGTTTAAATAACACAGGAAAATTTTATTTTCAACTTTGAGTATTTTTAACTCGTTAACTAATCAATAGATCGAATAGACTAATACATACTTTCGTAGGAAATTGTACGCGCTACAAAAAAGGTCTCCTATCATTTTTTGATAAATCTACTTGTTCAAAAGTTATTGGAGTTCGAAGTTAAGCTCTAGTAAATTTCGAGATCTTTTTACTTTTCCGGTGAAACTATCAGACTTATCACAAAATGTCATAGGATCTTTTTTATTGGAAATTTTATTGCCTACTATGATTTATTGCCTATTATGATCAGTCATGTTTTTTGAAATACCGCATTGTTTTGTAGTTATTTTTATTTTAATTTCAAGCTCTTAAAAAAGTAGTGTTCTGATCAATTTAAAGAGCACAACATTGAAATGAAAATAACTAGAAAACAATACAGAATTTGGAAAAACAATACTGAAAATAATTTGTAGGCAATAAAATTTCCAATAAAAAAGTTCTTATGACATTTTGTGATAAGTCTGATAGTTTCACCGGAAAAGTAAAAAGATCTCAAAATTTACTAGAGCTTAACTTCGAACTCCAATACCTTTTGAACAGGTAGATTTATCAAAAAATGATAAGAGACCTTTTTTGTAGTGCGTATAATTTCCTACGAAAGTATGTATTAGTCTATTCGATCTATTGATTATTTGAGTTAAAAATCCTCAAAGTTGAAAAAAAAATTTTCCTGTGTTATTTAAACGGGAAATCGATTTTCTCAATGAGCTTGGTCTGTAATCGACATAGAATTTTTTTTCTTGCGCGGAAATTTTTTTTTTATGTTGAACTATGATTTTTTTTCCATCCACTTAAAAAAAATAATGTTGCTCTGAAATGACACACCCTAATGACAGTATATGCCCATATATGAGCATATATGATATACACGATAGTATAAAAACAAACAGTGCGCTATTAAATATGATAATAGATAACTGCGCGTTAGAAGTATGCAAATAGTTTGAGCTTACAAGCTATTTATTTCGCATCGAATCATGCTATTCATATTTGAAAATCATTCGAAACTTCTAGATGCTATGTGCACCCTAAATTTTTTTTAAATTATTGTTATTATTATTAGTCGTTTCCAAATTTTACTAAAAAATAACTCAGCTGATACCTCTTCAGTGAAATTTCAAAGATATTGAGCGACATTTAACAATTTATATTTTGACTTTAAATTTCAGCAATTCAATTTTCTATTCACATAACATGGGAAATTTTTTTTTTCCGATTTCAACTTGATTTTTTAGTGTTAAAAAATTTTTTTTGAAAAGAAGCTATATAAAGGTTATATAAGGCATGAGATTTGCTACAAAAAAGTTTATAAGAGCCAAGTGGGTACAACCAATGATACCCAAGTTACAGAGCTTGAAAGGTTGGCCTTAATTATAATTGGCATAAAATCGTCTAAAATTCAGGTATCATCAGTTTACGCAACAAATTTAAATAAAAGTTATGTATACAATTCGTTGACTATGTACGGCCATACATATTTAACTAATCACGGGCACACAAAGTCATGCAAAACCATATATGACCATATATTGCCTTATATGATTCATATAAGGCCATGCATGACTATTAAAAAAAGTTAGTATGTCCATGTATGACCATATATGCCCATACATGGACTATAAACGGCCATATATGTTTAATTAATCACGGCCATACATAGTCATACGAAACTATGTATGGCCATATATTACCCTATATGATTCATACATGGCCATGCATGACTGTATTAAAAAGTTGGTATGCGCATGTATGACCATATATGCTTCGTATATGAACTATATAAGTTATAAATGGCCATATATATTTCATTTTTCACGGGTAATCTATAAAAAAAGTTTCATACATCTATGTCTTGTCATACATGTTGGTGTATAGTCATAATATGAAATGAGGCTCGTTTTCTAAGAATGAGCGTAAAAAAGGACAATGACTGTTTTCGATGGCGAACTTCAGATAGTTGATTTGACTAAACATTATATATGTATTGTATCAAACTAACCTTCACGTGAACGGAGTGTAGAAAATTAAATTAGTATGAGATCATAATTGTAATCGTTATTATGATGGCAAGACCAGTTATAATTATAGGACGTACATGTACGATTGAAACATCATAAATAATAAAAGAAATACTTTTAAAATATAGAATAGCTGTAAAATTTACAGGTAATTTTGTTCACAATAAAATACAAGTGACAAAATTGTATTATAATGGGAAATGCATGAGTTATGTGGAATGAAAACCATATTTTTAACATTTTTTGATTCTATTCGAATTTTCAAGGCTATCAAATTATTGGAAGAAATAGTCAAAACATAAAGTTCCAGATACTTTTTACGAAAATTGCCTATAAGTATTAGTTTTAAAATTATGTGAACTTGAAAGTGGACAAGTGGATAAAAACTGATTTTTTCGAAAAATCGTGGAAATTTTAAACAGCTATGACTTCTTAACGATTTAGCCCATCTTCAAACTTAACCGTGATAATCGCTCATAAAATAAGTATAGAAAATTTCATTAAGATCTAATAAGAATTGTAGACGCAATCATGTCCTCACGATTATATATATATATATATATATATATATATATATATATATATATATATATATATATATATATATATAAATTAGCCGTTAAAAATATATCTATATATCTATATATATATATTTAGCGGTTAATTTAAATATTAAATATGACGAATATATCATTTAAACCAACTAATTATGTTCAATGAATATTTTCATTCAACGAACGAATATAACACAGTACAATTAAAAATACAACAGAAAATGCTTAAACGCGTTTATGCAGTTCAGCGGTATAACTTATTGTCTCTCCAAATGAGGTAAAGACGGAAAACAAAAAACTCGATGTTTGGCGTAGATTGCCGAAATTAATCGATCGCTCATCATTATGGCAACGCTGCAGAACTTCCTTTGTTTTTTTTTTTTTTTTTTTTTTTTTTCTTAATTTTATACACGATAATTAAAGTAATGAAACATTTACAAGTGATATGAATAAATTAATAAGTAAATGAATGAAAATAATACAACGGTGAATTGTTACTTTGTAAAAAAAACTTTTATGCAAAGAAAAAGAATGGAATGGCGTGAATTTTTAAATATTAAACCGGACTCGGCGATTTGTCGTCTCGAAAATCGACGATGAAGTATTTATCCTGTGGGATTATTACACGATATGGACCTTCATACGGCATTGAGAAAGATGGTCCAACCTGGTTGTTTTGCACCAGTACGTGACTGCAAGTATTAAGGTTCCTGAAACAGTAAACAGAATGCTTGCCGTGACGTGACATTTCGGCCAGTGCCAATTAATCAAAATGACCTTTCAAGGTATTGACAATGTCATGAGATGATTTTATATATGTGGGAGTAAGTAACTCACCAGTTAATCGGATAGGCTCACCGTATACTAATTCAGCCAGTGTCGTCTGTACGTCTTCTTTCCAAGCAGCGCGTAAGCCGAGCGAAACGGCTGGTAATGCGTCGTATCATGACTCTTGGTGACACAAAAGCGCTAATTTTAGCTGACAAACGTTTGACGAAACCGTTGGGTTGCGGGCGATACGACGTGGTATGCAGCTGTTTTATTCCATACATCTTCATTAGCGAATGGAATAACGATGATTCGAATTGCGGACATTGGTCCGAAGTTATACGTTTCGGTACTCTGTGGCATGAAAACCAGTGCAGCGATAGTGCATGTGCTCATCTCTGCAGTTCCATTGGATAACGTACGCTGTTTAAATGCGTATTGATGCGGATTGTGATCTGTGTAGATCGTTACGTGTCGATCCTTGAAAATATGTCGGAAATGTCTCATGGCTTCGTAGATCACGCGTAGTTTGCAATCATAAGTCGATAATTTTTGGATCCATGGCTGTAATTTCTGGCTAAAGAAAGCCAGAGGCTGCCAGTCATTGTTTATGCGTTGCTAAAGGTCGGAACTGATCCCGATTTCTGATGCATTGGTAAAAACTCCCCAATCCACATCGGTTTTTAGGTGCACGAGGAGTGTTGCATCAGCAAGAGATCGTTCAGCGGCCCCAAAGGCGTTTTGCAAATCAGCTGTCCACTTGACAGGATGTGATCCTATGATTTTCGCTCCTTCCAGTACTTCATTTAGCGGCGCTAAAATTTCTGCAGCGTTCGTAATGAACTATCTCTAGAAATTAATTGTGCCGAGGAATCCACAAAGTGCTTTAAGGCCTTTAGGAGGCTGGAGATTAACGATAGCCTCAACTTTTCCCGGCAATGGTTTAATACCGTGTTCGTTGATTAAAGAACCGAGGAATTTAACTTCGGTTTTGCCTAGCTGGCATTTCGGAACGTTTATTACTAATCCGTAATCACGAAGACGCTGAAATAATATTTTGAGTTGTTTTAAATGCTCCTCTTCGTCTTTGGATGCGACTAGTATATCGTCAATATATGGAAATACGAAATCCAGATCACAAGTGATTTCGTCGATGAATCTCTGGAACGTTTGTGCGGTATTTTTGAGTCCAAAAGTTATGTATAGAAACTCAAATAAGCCAAACGGAGTGATAATAGCCGTTTTCTCGATATCTTCTGGAGCTACTTGAAGTTGGAGGGAAGCTTTGGTAAAATCGACGACTGAAAAGATTCATTTCCCATGTAAATACGCTGCAAAATCATCCATATATCTAAGCGCATATTTATCAATAAGAATATGGTCGTTTAATGGGCGATAATCACCACATGGTCTCAATCGACCGTCCTTTTTCTGGATCATATGTAATGCTGAAGATCAAACACTCTGCGATGGCCGACAAATGCTTTGCTCAATCATCTTACGAAATTTTTTTTGAGCAATTTTTAATTTGTCAGGTGATAAGCAACGGGCTTTGCTAGAAACAGGTGGACCGGGTGTTGTACGAATGTGATACACTGTTGAATGTTTCCTTTTCTTATTGTCGGACGGATCAGGTCGTGTGATATTGGCGAACTCACGTAGCAGTTTCATATAAACGGAATCACCATCCACAGCCTTAATTTTGTCCAATGCTGTTGTTACGTGGAAATAACCAGATGATCGGCCCCAAGTATCGGTTTGGTGACATTGGCAACGATAAATGTCTACGTGAAATCTCGACGCAGTCCAAGATTCAGCGTTCGTGATGATAAACCATAGGTTTCGATAATGGTGTCGTTTGCGGCATAAAGCTGATAACCTATGGGAGTTGTTTGCGATTTCATCGAGCTGCGAGGAAATATTGATAAATCGGAGCCAGTGTCCACGAGAAACTTGGTCCCAGTGATTCGATATTTAATAAATAATCTGCGTAAAATCGATTGAGAATCACTCTCCACCGCTAGTGATTCTCGTTGGCGTTTCCCTGCCATTTGCAGCCGGGAGCACATGATCAGGCATTTTTACATTAACTCTTATGTTTAATCCAGCATGCGACGCAATATTTCAAAATTTTCTCCAAGCTTAAATAACTCATGGTCTGATCGATAGAATTACAAAATGATCGATCCTGTTAATCAAATCATGAATTTTCCTTGTTGTTTTAAGCTTTTACCCATCTAGTTCAGGCCTCAGAAAAAATTTTTCCGAAGACTTTTTTTGGAGGTCAGTTCATAAAGTTCTTAAAGATATCTACATGATAGCTACTATATAGGTATTTATAAGATGGAAAAGATATCTTAATGTTGATTATCCAGAATAATCAAATAACCAACACTTACAAAGAAACATAAAGACCATGCTCAAAAGATCATCAAGGTCAATAAATTTGTAGGGCTTCTCAGTCTCGTACATAAGGCAGGAATGTTAATAGATGAGAACTTAAGAAAGGGTGCGATTTTATTGTACCCACCTAGACCACTCAACAGCAGAGTATATGCCAAAAAATATTCTAAGAGTTATTAATATATAATAATAACAATAAATTATTAAAAATAATAAAGCAACTAATATCATTGATTTAATAATTAATGACTAACAAATTATCAAATCCTCTTGTAGTTTTGACAATAATTGTTCAAACAGTGTTTCAATATTGTGATTAGATTAAGAGATGATCAATTGATGATATTAGGTGTACAAAAAAGTTCTACCCGTTTTTCAAAGATGGAGTTATCTAACAGCTATTTATAGGTTAGCTATGAATACGTATATGTACATGCACAGCTGTTTGTACTCTTTAAATTCATCAAACTTTTAATATATTAATCTTCGATATATATATTTTTTTATTAAGTTAAAAATGGAAGTAAGTAATGAACATATCCGCCATTGTCTTTTATATGAATTTCATCAAGGAAAAAGTGCTGCTGAAGCCCAAAGAATAATCTGTGCAACTTATGGTGACAGTGTTATTGATGACAGTACTTGTCGAAGATGGTTTCGGAAATTCACAAACGGAGATTTTAATTTAAATGATAAACCACGCTCTGGAAGACCTTCAACAATCAGTGACGAGAAATTGGAAGAATTACTGAATCAAGATTCTGCACAAACACAACAAGAACTTGCGAAAAAGTTAAACGTTACTCAACAAGCTATTTCTGAAAGATTACATGCTTTAGGTAAGATTCAAAAAGAAGGAAAATGGGTACCTCATGAATTAACTCCAGAACAACGAGAGAGACGAGTTGACACATGCCTGTCGTTGCTTTCACGACATAAAAAAAAAAGTTTTTTGTGGAAACTTGTAGCAGGGGACGAAAAGTGGGTTTACTATGAGAATCCTAAACGTCGAAAACATTGGGTAGACCCAGGACAACCAACGACATCAACACCAAAACGTAATGTTTTTGGGAAAAAAATGTTGCTTTGTATTTGGTGGGATGAGTGGGGCGTGCTATATTATGAGTTACTCAAACCAGGAGAAACCGTTACTGGAGAACGCTACAGTTGTCAATTAAAAGAATTAGCAGATGAAATCAACAGTAAAAGACGATTTGCGGGACAAAAACCTCGACCAGTGATACTGCAGCATGATAACGCCAGGCCTCATAGAAGTTCAATCGTCCACCACACTATAAATGATTTACAGTGGGAAGTTTTACCGCACCCGGCGTATTCACCAGACCTTGCACCGTGTGATTTTCACCTATTCCGTTCATTGCAAAATTACTTGGCTGACAAACACTTACAAAATGAAAACGAAATGCAAAAAACAATAGATGATTTCATTTCGACAAAAGATCAAGCCTTTTATCGCCGTGGGATCCATCAGTTGCCTGAGCGTTGGCAAAAGGTAGTAGATGCTGATGGTGGTTATTTTGATTAAAATTTGTATTTTATTTAAAATTTTTAAATATATTTTTTTTTGACAAAAAACGGGTAGAACTTTTTTGTACACCTAATAAATAGAAAATTGTGTAAGGGCGTGGATATTAGAACCAGCTTGACAAGCAAATTAAAGTGTGCTTATTAGACTGTTTCAAATTAGGGGACTATTTTTTTTTTTTTTTGGATAAACATTGAAAAATCGGAAGGGTATCTTGAAATATGGTGATAGTTAAAATTTGAGCTCTTAATAATGATATTTAGAGATGGTTATTGATAATTTTCGATTTTTCATTTAGTAACATGGTAAAAAATACATGACTTCCGAAAAAATCAAGATACAAAACATCTCTTTCTAAACATTTTGTAACAAATTTACTGATCTACAAAAAAGGTCTTTTATGATTTTTGCATAAGTTCAACGATTCACAAGATATCCGACGTTAAAGTTTGATAAAATTCAAAGAACTTGTTTTTGCTGAATTCAGAAATTTTCAATACAGATTTTTGTAGGAAACTGAATGCTCTACAAAAAAAGTCTCTTATCGTTTTTTGATAAATATTGAATATATTGCAATACAATTCTTATAAATTATATCCTTTGTTTGTATGCATATGTGTGTATCCAAGTATGTATTGACTCATTCTATGGATGAGTCACCCTTGCTACTTATTACTTATTTTGGAATATTTATATAGATATTTAAAATTACTCATAAGTCAGTCTTTGAAATACACTGAGTTATTTGTATCGGTTGTTCGCTCCTCAATTTATTATCCGTCCTATCCTCGCTATTTCCTATTTCCTGTGAATCTGCTACAGGTTATGGGCCCAGTGTAATAATTACTGGCTACTAGATGTTTAATTAAGCAGTTTGTGTTTAATAAAAGAGGTGAAAAGGTTAAAGTTCAATATGAACTCGGGAGAAAGTTCGAGTGTGTCTTTTGGGATACCCAATTTGAATCTTACGAATTATCAAATATGGAAGTTCCAAATGGAAGCTCTTTTGGTCGAAATAGGTGTTTGGGACGCCGTAACTAAGACAGCACCAACCGAGCAAGTGAACTCGCAGTATGGAAGAAAATGGATCGCAAAGCCAAGGCAACAATTCGCCTAATGATTGAGGATAGTCTGGTAAGCTTGATTAGAGACCTTGAAACGGCTAAAGAAACGTGGACGGCTTTAAAAAATTACCAAGAAAAATATCGGTTAACAATAAATCGGCAGTTTTTAGACAGTTGATGAACTTAAAATTGAATGGAAATGGTAATATGGAATTACATATCAGTAGAATAAAAGAATTAGAAGATAGACTGAAAAATATGGGAAGGACATTAGCGGAAGACCTGGTCATTACAATATTATTATCAAGCGTACCAAAATCCTATGACTCATTAATAACTGCGTTAGACTCTCGACCTGATGACGAATTAACATTGGAATTTGTATCAAATAAATTAATTAACCAATGCATAAGACAGTTAGTTGATGAGGTCATCGATAAAGAAGAAGTATCGGCATTGAAAGAAAACAAAAACAAAGGTATCAAGTGTTTCTTTCGTTATCGAGAAGGTTACATAAAGGCTGATTGCAGGAAATAGAAGAAATTGCTTGCTCATCAACAAAAGAATAAGTATGATAAAAGATTTCATAAAGCAAAGAAAGCAGGAGAACCAGACAGTGACAGCAGCAACGATGAAGCATATCAAGAAACAGCTTACAATACTTCCCATGATAAGAGAAAGGCTTCTTCAAAATGGTGTTTGGATTCCGGAGCAACACGCCACATGACGAACGATGTAGAATTTTTTGATCATATAGACACTAGTTATAAGAATAAAATCAAGGTCGCTATTCAAGAGCGTTGTGAAGTATATGGAATTGGCTTTGGTCGAATAAAGTATGTAACGAAAAGTGGTGTAGAAAAATTGCTAGAACTGCAAAATGTCTTATTTGTACTGTGTTTTGATTCGGGATTATTATCTATAAGAGCTTTAGACTGTGATGGTTATAATGTTATGGTGCAAAACAGCAGAATGACAGTATTCAAAGGCAAAGAAGAAATAGCTACAGCAGACGTCAACAACGAATTATATGGTTTACGAGTGGCTGATAAAGCATTAAAAGTGTCAACAAACCACAGTGATAATTGTATTCACCAGTGGCATCATAGATTAGGACACAACAACTTACAAGTAATGCAGCAAATTATTGATAAAGACTTGGCTATTGGAATTAAAATAAATCCCTGTGACCAAAAAATTTATTGTGAATGTTGTATACGTGGTAAATTAGCTAGAAAAACATTCCCAAAAAGATCAATAGTTAAAACAACAAAAATTCTGGAGCTCATACACTCAAATCTGTGTGGCCCAATGTCAGAGAGTACTGGAGGGAAAGATACCTATTGACACTGATAGATGACTACAGCAGGTATACGCGCGTGTTTTTGCTGAGAAAGAAATCACAAACGACTCAAGTATTGATAGACTTTGTTGAGTCAATGAAGACAAAATTTAATAAAAAAACGCAAGCGTTCAGATCAGATAGAGGTGGTGAATATGTCAATAATGAACTGAAAGATTATCTAAAAGCCCAAGGAATAAAGGTGCAATATAGTGCGCCTTATACCCCCCAACAAAATGGGGTGGCAGAGCGTAAAAACAGGCCGCTAATTCAAACTGTCAGAACAATGTTAGCTGATGTCTGTTTGCCCAACCAGTACTGGGGTGAAGCAGTTGTCACTGCTGCGTATATTCAAAATAATCTACTGACTAAAGAAAAAGATGTTATGCTTTATCAGTTATGGCACAATAAAAAGCGTGATCTTAGTTTCTTAAAAGTGTTTGGATGTCGGGCATTTGCGCACATACCGAAACAAAAAAGAATGAAATCGGATGCCAAAGCACGTGAGTGTGTTATGGCTGGGTATTCTAAAGAGTCAAAAGCGTACCGTTTGTTGGATCGGTCAAATGGAAAAATAATAATAAGCCGTGACGTACAATTTATTGAAAATGAGAGAAGTGGTAAAAAGTCAGGAGTCACATTTGACATCATCGAACAAAATGTTTACAATAATTGAAATGTTAATCCAAAAACCACCAAAGAACCGATAATGACAAGAAGCAGCGAAAAGAAATCAAAGAGTCAAGAACTAGATCAAGAAATCATATACTTCCCAATTTCTGATACAGAGGAAATAAGCCACGATACCGAAGAAAACGAGCAAAATATTGAAAATGTTGCTGAATAGTCCTTTGACGATGACTACTATGATCCTGACATGAGAAGAGACATTGACACCACCAATAGAGAAGACTTAATTACTGAAGATGGTAGCACTACCTCATCTGAAGAAGATTTTTAACCAGCTAATGACACATCGGAAGAACTTTTGTCATTTGCAGATGCTATTAATAGACCAGGTGCTGAAAAATGAATTTCAGCTATGAACGAAGAACTTGACTCATTAGAGGATAACGAGACTTGGGACCTGGAACCGATTCTGCGTAATAAAATACCTATTGGTTGTAAATGGGTTTATAAAATAAAAAAGGACTCCAGCGGTGTTCCTCAAAGATATAAGACACGATTAGTAGCTCAAGACTTTACTCAACAATACGGCATTGATTACGACGAAATCTTTGCGCCAGTAGTCAAGAACACAACATTTCTTCTACTATTATCCATTGCCGGAAAACGGAAATTAATTTTAAAACAATGGGATGCCAAAATAGCATTCTTGAATGGCGAATTTAAGGAAATCATATACATGAAGCAGCCTCCTGGGTTCGAAGATGAACAAAGAAAAGATTGGGGCTGCAGATTGAATAAATCAATTTATGGTTTCAAACAAGTTGCAAAAGTATGGTATAAAAAGTTAAAAGGTGTACTGAATAATTTAAATTTTCAAGTTTGCGATAACGATCCATGTCTATTTAAAACTACAGATAAAGGACCGATAATTTACATCATTGTATACATCGATAACATGGTGGTCGCTTGTCAATCATCTGAAAGAAGCGAATCATGAAAAGCAGCAGCCAATGAACAGTTTACAATAATGGTGATTTGAAGATGTATCTAGGGATAACAGTAAGAAGAGACGACGCAGGTGATATCTACGTAAATCAGAGCTGATATATTCAAAAACTCATTGAAAGAACAAAATTAGGGGATGCGAAAGGTTCAATGTATCCATTGGATCCTGGTTTTGAAAAACTGAGGGCTGAATCGAAAGAAATAAGAGTCAATTATTACCAAAAGGTTATTGGATCTCTATTGTATGTTGCCGTTAATACAAGACCTGACATATCTGCTGCGATATTTATTTTGAGTCATCACATAGTAGACACAAAAGAAGTTTATTGGCTAGAAGTAAAACGTGTCTGTCGATACTTGAAATATACAATTGATTGTGAATTAAAACTAAGTTACAACTAATCAAAAAATGACAAACTTATCTGCTTTGCGGACACAAATTGGGCAGAGTGCAGAATTGACAGAAAATCTAACACTAGATATGTTTTTCAATTATTTGACATAGCAATAAGTTAGGTGTATAAAAAGCAATCTACTGTAACGCTCTCCACGGCAGAAGCAGAACTGGTGGCTTTATGCGAAGCTGCTCGTAAAGCTGTATGGATAAAATATTTACTTGAATTCTTTGATGATCCGCTAACATCCGCAAAAACAGTGTTTGAAGACAATCAAAGTGTGATATATAGCCTTATAGCTATGTAAAATTACTCATAAGTCAGTCTTTGAAAATACACTCAGTTATTCGTATCGGTTGTTCGCTCCTCAATTTATAATCCGTCCTATACGCGCTATTTCCTAGTTCCTGTGAATCTGCTACATAAATCCATCTGTTTAAAAGTTATTGGAGCTTGACGTCAAGTTACGGTAAATTTCGAGATCTTTTCACTTTTTCGGTGAAACTATCGGAATAATCATAAAATGTCATGAAATCTTTTTTGTAGTCAATTTTATTTCCTGCAAATTATCTTTAATAATTTTTTTTTAAATTTTGCATTATATTCTAGTTATTTCCATTTTAATGCCAAGCTCCGAAAAGAATTGTGTTCCGATCGATTTTAAGAGCTTGGCATTAAAATAGAAATAACTAGAATAGAATGAAGAATTTAAGAAAAATTTTTTCGAGATAATTTGTAGAAAATAAAATTGTCTACAAAAAAGATCTTATGACATTTTATGATAAGTCCGATAGTTTCGCCAGAAAAGTAAAAAGATCTCGAAATTTACTCTAACTTGACTTCAAGCTCTAATAATTTTTGAACAGTTGGATTTATCAAAAAATGATAATAGACTTTTTTGTAGATCATTCAATTTTCTACAGAAAACTGTATTGAGAATTTTTGGATTCTCATTGGTTGACATGGTGTAAAATTCAGAACGAGCAGAAAAAAGTTCTTTGAATTTTATCAAACTTTGACGTCAGATATCTTGTGAATGGTTGAATTTATGCAAAAATCACATAAGACCTTTTTTGTAGATCAGTAAATTTGCTACAATATGTTTAGGAAGAGATGTTTTGTATCTTGATTTTTTCGGAAGTCATGTATTTTTTACCATGTTACTAAACGAAAAATCAAAAATTATCAATAGCTACCTCTAAATATTATTATTAAGAGCTCAAATTTTAACTGTCACCATATTTTAAGATATCCTTTCGATTTTTTGATGTTCATCAAAAAAAAAAAAAAAAAAAAAAACAATAGTCCCTTAATTTGAAACAGTCTAGTGCTTATGCACCATGACGTCTACGAGTGTCGTTACGCTCAAATTAATGATCACTTAATCTAATCAAAATATTCAAAAACTATTTCAATTTTTTCTTTTTTTTTTTTTTTTGTTTTTTTCATAGTCTAAGAGCCGGTGGGAGATCGAACTTCACCCATCGGATAACCAGATGAGACATATTTTTTATTAAATATAATTTATTAACAAACATGCCTATGATGGCTTGGCTATCAAAAAGTGTTCATGGCTATTTTTAATTAAATTAATTTTAATCAATTTTTTCTCATCACCTTCACACTTTTGATAACCGAATGAATTTCATTTCAACTGATAGTTTTTAATACACAGAATATGCCTTCGTAGGCTTGTCTATTTATTTCTGTGCATGGCTACCTGCCAAGCAGATGTAAACAGGTAAGTCAATATAGGAAACTGTAGTGTTCAGTAATAGAACTTTTGCAAAAAATAATTTTCAATATACGTATAGTAGGGTGAGCCGAAAATCCGCTTTATTTAAATTCAAATTATTAATAACAAATATATCGTTTATAAGGTATGTGGTCCCTCTATCGGCCAGCTAAGCGTATTTTTTTTTCGAATTGAGAATAAAAATATAAAAAACCAATCCATGTATAAAACAGTTATAGAATTTTAAAGCTTATACATTCAACTTAAAATTAAAAAAAAATATATGTGAAAATATTGATTAGAAATTAAATAATAAATGAAAATAACTTCAATTCCTGATGTCCCCTCTATCAGCCTGCTTAGAGCCTCATTATCATCCACCTTATAGGTGAAATTTTAGCTGATCGGATGTATATAATTTATTTATATTTATTTTAAATATTTATGTTGAATTTGAAGTATTACTTAATCAATTTGTTTATTTATTTTGACCTTAAAAAATTAAATTGACTATTGTGCATATAAATGCTGATAACCTCAAAAAAAATAAAACTAAGGTGGCCGATAATGCATGCTGAGGTCATTTTCTTGTATCTATATTCAGCCACCCTATTTTTAATATAAATTAGGCAAGAATCATCAAATTTTTAACTTCTAAAATTACTATGAAACGAGTTAATAATTTTTAATTAGTAATAGGCTATTGAAAAAACAAGGAACCTTAACCTACCTGATAAGAAATCATCAGAAATCGCATCTGACGCACTACTATTAAATTTCAAAAACAAAAATTTAACTTTTTCCCGAGACAGCACCTAGTGTTATTTACCAAATAATTCGAAAATCACCGTTTTTACATTTTTCTCCAATATCCCATACGCTAACCTTCTGAACTGATTAAAAACCCAGTGACCTTTTAATCTTGATTACTTTTATTGATTACCGTCCGAAGACATTGATTTCATCAAGCATAATTGTAAACAAAACTTTTAGAAACGCTCGTTTAAAAACTATTTCTGATTTCCTGAATTCTTAGAGCTTACTATGAAACGTAACTTCTCTTCAGCTCGAGAAGCTTGAAAATATATGCACAATAATGTTTTTCAGATTTATGAGCTCAATAACAGTAGGGGATTCGGGCTGGCTTGCAAGGTCAGCCGTTTTCTAGCTCTTCTTCTATCAGCTTTTCTTTTTGTATTTTTTATTAATAAAACCGTATTAAAAACCATGCTCGTAATATTCGCCATTTAATTATAAATAATAAATTTCAAAATCGATAATTCGACATCAAATTTATACATGTACATCAAATGTTTCAGTCTCTTTCTAATAGCCTGCTTTCTCTATTAATCTTCTTTTTTTTCCCTCTGTATACCTATCTCTCTATGGAGCTATTCATAAATCACGTAATGCGTTTTTGAAACCAATTCAGTCCTCCCCCCCCCCTATTATAAGATATCGTAAGATTTAAATTAATCCTCCTTTCCTTTGAGTAAGAAATTTTCGTAAGAACTGAAAATTTCAAAAAAATAAGAAGCGTTTAATCAAATAATATTATTTTCATTGCAATTTAATAATCAATTTTTATAACTTTTTTATTCTTTAATTAGATTACTTTAAATAAAATATGCAAATATGTATGTTTATAACATTAATATACATATATGTCATTTAATAGTAATTATCTATCAATGATTCACATCTCTTTTAGTAAATGTAAATCACAAATCAATCCAAATTTGATTTATTATTTGTTTATGGACTGACTAATCAGTCTGATATTGAGTTATCGACTGAAATATGTGATTTATGATTAGGTTCTTCAGGTTCCTTTGATATGTTAATATCAGTTTCCTCATTGACGTACCACTCCACGTCGAGAATATTATCATTAGAGTATGAAGTGAGATACAAACTCTGTCCAGCTCAACGACAAATTAATTTAATTGGTTGAACGTTTTCAGCTCAAGCAGACTGATACTTATGAACTGACCGATGATGAATTCTAACATTTTTGATTGATGCGAAGTACAATCCACATACTTGACATGTTTATCCAATCAAATGTGTTTGGACTGTTGGACAATCAAAGTCATTTGGTGTTAAAAGGAAGTCAGGACAACTAGGAATCTCAATGTTTAAAGATAATTTCTCAAATAATGGGCAAACTTAGCATTTACTTGATCTTTTGGAAGTGGGATATCGAAAGTTTCTGTTTGTCGAAAAGGACAAGGTGTTGGAATAAATCTATCTGGTGGAATAAATCAACGATCCACTCAATTGTGACAACTTCGTTTCGGAGTTTCGCAGATAACTTGAGTAAATCGTGGAGTTTGATCGGATCCTCCATCAACAATCATGATTACAACTGGTTTCACGCGATTGTCATCAGTTTTGGCTATTGTTCAAATCTCCCGCGCTCTCATCATCATTCTCACGGCGAATAAGTGATCGATACTATAGTCGATCACCAATCAATCATAGGCGGCTCCGCTAGTCGCATTCTTACCGCAAAGATCGCTCGAGTGGGGATGAAGAAGACGGAAGTTCTAGCTCTCTCACACGTTTATGATCTCTCTCATACATATTGCTTAAAGTGTTCTCATGGTTGACGCCTCGTGCATTTTATAATCTCAGTGCTTTTTATTAATCAGTTACGTTCTCATTCAATCAATTATCTCATTTTGCTTCTAATAATTCAAAGTAATTATTGCGTATATTATTTTTACTCTCGTTTTAGTATCTCAGTGCATTCTCAATTCAATTCTTATCACCGCGTGTACCGGCATTGTTCACGCCTAGTCGCCATCTTAGCCACGTGTCGTACGCGAGTTAAATTGCATTAAATAAATTAAAAAAGACGCTTTTCAGTGTAAATCTCATCTCAATAATTCTCATCAAGTGTAAATATTGTAAATAAATATCTATATTAATTATTTATGGAAATTTAGTGTTAAATAAAATTATTAACTACCCGCCAATTCACACGCACCAGATCCTCTCATCCTTATAATTAATTATTATTAATTATTTAAACAGCTACAGTTTGAAACGACTTTAACTCAATAAAGCGCTCAAAATGTATACTATGAGACCGCGCAGATGATGAAGAATGTTTCCTTGATCTGATTGCAATGTACTCAGGTCAACTATATATAACTGCGTAAAATTTAGCATCTGAATGACTGTTGTAATCATTATTCGTTGCTCTAGATGACTATACCGGTACTGTAGTTACGTCTTTTTTTCTCTGAGTTGCAGATGAGCACCGAGATAAAAAATAAAGTGGCACTCCTTGACAGATTGAAACCTAATGTCAGCAGTTCGTTAACTAAATCATCTAATGTTCTATAGCTTCTTATCATTTTAGTTCGTCGTTTTTCATCTGCACCAAAACTTGCAATACTAGCTAAAATGTTTAAAAGTTCAAGTTGAGCTTCCTCTGTACGAGGACGACCAACCTTTTCGTGCATATTTGATTGTCGTTTTACTGCTTGGTTTTCGATGAAATCTTTCAATAATGCTTGTAGTATTGTTCTGAACGCTTTTTGATATTCAGCATTACGTTCTAGTAGTTTTTTTGTCCCAATAAGATTTCTTTGCATTTTTGAAATTTCTCGGTTGATTGTTGACCCTCTTAGGGCAGAGTTGCGACGTAAAACAGTTGTGCATAACTCACTTTCCATCACAGAAATTTTCTTCTTAAGATCTCCTTGTGCTGGCGTTCTGCAAAACTGTGGTTTCTGCAAATTAAATATACATATATTTCGAGTTGTATAATCCAATAAGTTTTTTTTTTTTAGTTTTGATTCTTCATTCATACCTCAAAAGTATATTCTTTTAAAGGAAGTAAGTTCAAATTGTTTACTTCTCTAATATACAAAGCCGTAGAAGAATTTTCTTAATTATTAGGTATACTGTTATTCAATGCTCTGAGTTCACGTGGCACTGTGCTGTAAAAATGGTATTGATTATAGATCATTATATGCACAAGCAAAGATAGATACAGCTAATAAATTATAAATAATAAGTCTGATCGAGTGAAATTTAATGAATCAAATCAACCATAAACTTTATTAAATCGTTAACAATATAGTTAAAAAAAGTACAAACTTACCTGCTTAAGAAAATAACTAAACATATTTGCTTTTTGTAGAAGCAAGTTGTTTTAATTCATTTATTTTTTGACAAATACACGTCTCAAAATCACTAGAGTTGCTTTTAAAAGCTTTTTTATTAGTTTTCCCGAATAAGTTTGATTCTTCTTGCTTAATCTGCCTTGATAACATTCCACCCTAGCTTTCAATGCTAATGGATATAAATATGTAAACATCTCAGACTTAATAAATAAATAATATTAAAATGAAAATTATTCTTCAAAATTCAAGCATCAGATAAATTTCCATTTAGAAAGATAATAAAAATAAAGAATATCTATATATACCGATACCATATAATTTCTGTAAATTTAATACAGAGTCTGAGAACTAAATGCAGATGGCGCTATTCAATTCCACCATGTTTCAGCATGGAAACAGTACACTTTTCAATTCAAAAACTTTTATATGATCAGATTCTTTCCTCCCTCCTCTCTTGCCCGAAGTAAGAATTAATAATATTCGATGTATACCCTCCCTCTCTCAAATGCTTCATATAATTCATGAATCACCTCCGAGTACCATAATGGGATAATGATGGGTCATAAAGTTTTAGAAATTTTTGAATCAATTGAATTTTTCTTTTTTTTTTAATTTGCTATCAATATATTTCTGACGATTTTATTGAATGGAATTAGAAAACAAATCCATACATCATAGTAATAAACAATGAATAACAATGTAAATGTGCAGTCTAATTGTGTTTTACATTTTTGAATATTTTTATGTTCTTTTTTTTTTTTTTTTTTTTTTTATGTTTGAATATTTGGCATGAATAACTTTGATTTGAGCAAGAAATCAGTTTCATTATGAGACATCCATCTATATTTAGGCTAACGCAATAAAACTCAAGGGGTAGAAATAGGTAATCAAATTTCGGCGAAATTGAAGATGCAAAATCCGACGGTAGAATGAGTTGGTATGGAATGCCCCATTTATATTACACCGATTTAAAGTAATCAACTGTTTTTTTTTTCGAGGACGCACACTCAAAAGTATCCGTAAAATAAAAGAAGATACCTGTTGAAATTTGAGCCCTCAATATTGATACCATGTATTCCCTGACTGCAATTGTCTGTTCCTCATGTAAATAACACGGGAAATTTTCTTTTAATTTGAAATTTTATAACTCATTAGCTAATGATTGCACCGGAAAGGTAAATACATTTCTTGTTGGAAATTAGAAGTTCTTCAATAAAGGTATCTGATAATTTTTCGATTTATTTACTCTTTCAAAAGTTATTCAACGTCAAATTTAAATTCATGGTAAATTTCAGCATTATTTAACATTTCCAAAGGAAATATTAATTTTATCACCAAATTTCACAGGACTTTTTTTTGTAAACCATTATATTTTCAATACATTATTTTCCACCAAGTTTTCGAAACTACCGTAATTGATATTAACGTAAGAAAAATACAACGCGTGGCTTCAGCAAATGCTACCACGAACACGCGACAATTTAATACATTTAATTGATTGTGAATAATAAATATTCTCAATAAATAACTGTCTAAATTATACGAGTTAATTATTGAAGATAATTGAATGATAGTTAGCGAATTTAGTACACGTTTATAATCAGAAATATTTTGTAAAAGCATAGCATAAATTAAAGCACAAGGTGATAACGTAGACTTCACAATGAAAATTGAGTATAATGGTGGCATCTTATCCCTCAGTTGCCGCGTGATAGTGACGTGTATAGCGTGACTTCTGGAGCAAATTCGGCCATTGGCTTAAAATCACGCCAACTCATATGTAGCCGCCGATTTATCTTATTAGTTCTAAATTGCGAGTGACCCGATACTATTCTGACCTTGAAGTCATTGAGTGGTTCAGCTGCTACCGGGCATAACGAAAATACACCAAGTCCTTTTATTGCGAGCTTGCTATCGATTGTCCATTCCCTAACGCTGGTGACGGGCTCGACAGGATCATCATCGTGCAAATGAACCGGAGGTACACATGGCTCAGCGATAGGTCTGATAAGTTCCGTGGTAGCGGTCTTTAATGTCGGTACGAGAGTCAGATCATCTCTACCTAGATGCAGACCATGTACTTAGCGAGTGCCAATTTTGGTGGTGGGGACCACTCATCAGTCAGCAAGACTAGTGAGCCCACTTTAATGTTGTTGGCTGGATGATGTTGCACTTTAGATATCGATTAGTAGTCTTGGAGATACTCGGTTGACCATCTACTCCAGAATAGTTAGAGCATCTGTTGACGTTGTTGCCATCTTGATAATATAGTGGTATTATTTTCTTATAGTGAAGGTTCAATTGTATGTATGAAATAATACTTTACTGACTGAACGGTTGCTTTCTACTTGCTACCAAAGTGAGGAGTACTAGGTGGGTTAATTTTTCAGTTTGCGCTATCTGTAGCGAGTAGATACCGAAGTTCACGTAGCTGTTTCGATCCTGCTACGAATTCTTTCTCAATCATGGCGTCTGCTCCTACGAGATTCGCACCACAGACAAACAAATATACCGATTCAACCATTGTAGGTTTTCACACCTTGACCTCAGAATGTCTTCAGTGTTACTGGGCCAGCATCGTCGATTCCGGTGAGTAAGAAAGCCTTGGCTGGTCTTACACGAGCGGTTGGTAATTGTCTCATTAATTGTTATGCACGAACAATAAATGATCTGATTGGAATTCGCCCATCTTTTATCCAGAAACATCTCGGCTGCCCAATTTTAAAGTACAGTAACCGACGAGAATAAAATTTTTTAAATATGTATTGAATCATATCCACAAGACTCCACTTGGACTAAAAATGCTAAAAAATGAATTTTGAAAAATTTGTCCCTTACTGTGTTTTGAATTTGGGCAGCCGATCTCTTCAGATCAGTTCAGAGTCAATTGAGTTCCCCCAGGAAATATTTTCTTATGGGAGTGATCAATTAAAAGTAATGTCAATCTATATTAACGGGTCAAAATGGCTGAAGTCTTTTGTTAATCATCCTGTAGCTAATTCTTTAAGTGACCTTCGACTCTAAGTACTTCATGGTAGTTGAGAGAGGGAATCAATTTAGCGAGACGATAATTTCGTTACAGAGAATAACCATCTTTTCATAGTTCAATTTCCCGGAAATAGTACTGAGTTTGTGGATACTTAATCGGCAGAGTCTATGCGAGTTCTAGATCAACTGAAGATTGGGGTGTTTATCTTGCGATGTCAAAAGATGGGCAGTGTTCTTTTGATTGACTGAGCCACTCCAATCTCGTCCACCAGAGCGAACGCAAATCTGATTTGGCTGCTGATACTCCTCTTCAAGCATAGTAATCCGGATTAAGTTTCCCTAGAACGAAATTCCAGTTGAAACCTGGAAGCGACTCTTGAATCATGATAACTCTATTGCGAACGTACACTTTCATCGAGCTAGGTTGCTTTATATCCAGGCTAAGGATACAGAGGAGTCTGTCCACAAAAAAATTGGTATATATTTGTTTCAAGACTTTCTTGACGAAGCATCAATTGAACAAGTAGTACAGCGGCATTGAGCTCCATCCTTGGGATTGTCATTGGTTTTAGTGGTGCAACTTTAGGCACACACCGGTGAAATTTTGGAGCTTCCAGTAGCGTCAATAACTTTCAATTAGATGACAATAATCATGGTAAGTTGAGAAACGTCAGAGAATCCATGTAATCCCATGGACACTTCTTGTTTTACATGATTCCAGCGAGAAATCTGAATCTTCGTGATCTGTTGGAGCTCATCTCGAAACAAAGTCCATTCGTAAAGAAGCAACGGTAATAGCGTAGCATCCCAGACGAAATTCTGAAGCCAGAGTTTTCGCATGAAAATCTTGGCTCTCACGATGATGGATTCTAAAAACCCATGTTGTTCAAACAAGCGAGCTATCTCTGATAGTATGGAGCATTTGGTAGTTGGAGTAATTTCTGGCAGTGAATAGCTAAACTGGAATTTATCCTGTGTTAAATTCTAGGTTGACCCGAGCATTTTTATCCTAGTATCCCCAAGTTCGCTTGGTGAGTCTTCCTGTTATTCCATTAGAGCGGCTTGATTGAGTGACTCACGTGAATTACTTGCCCACTTAACGAGCGGGAAACATCCAGTAACAGATATTTTTTGTGTCGAGAACAAATTCGGTTGCCTCAGCAAGTTCATCTGCGCCTCCATAGATCGTCAACGTAGCGTGTTTCAGTGGTGCAACACCCATACGAAAAAAATATATATCCGGATATATATTTTTTTCGTATGAGACAGCTTCAGGAAATTTCTCTCTTTTGTTAATAGCTAGTTGTAAAAGTGCTTTGCCAGCGAGATATTGAGCTGATGTTATTCCATAAATATTAATAACAAGTGTGAATACTGTTGGTATGTCTTCTTCATCAAACTAGAGTAAACGCTGTAAATGGTGATATTCCTTGTCAACTGCACTTTGACGGAACATTTTAATTGCGCGTGTAGAGAAAAAGTAGCGGTGACAACGAATTCTAATCAGTACATCACTGCTGTCAACTTGTATCTTGACTCCAACATGATGTATCTCGTTGAGTAGTACACCTGAAGTTGTCTTTCAAGATCCATTAAACATTACTCTGAGCTTGGTGGTGGTTCTCTGCTTTTTCAACAGTCCGTAGAGAGGAAGGAAGTAGCTGTTTGATGTTAAATCTTTGAGTTTGATGTGTTTCATGTGACCCAAGTTTTCGTATTCTTTAAGAAAGTTGAAGTATTGCTCCTTGTGAACTGGATCATTATCCAATCCTTTGTGTAGACATAGTAGTGAATATTGAGCTGCTCGCAGTGGATCACTCAATAGACTTAGAGAAGATTTGAGCGGCAAGCAAACGATATATTGAATGTCACTGTGTAGCGAACGCAACGTCACCTTGCTTGACCCAAGCGAATGCCCTACTGATACTTTACCGATTCCACGTAATGGTACAGCTGCTTTATTAAGTTATAGATCCAGCTTTTTGGTTAGCAAATGCGTCACAAATGATAGCTCAGATCATTGATCGATGATCACTTGTGCAGATAGTGAAGCTCCTTTTAGCGAATGCAATCTTATTATAGCAGCAGCGAGTAATATTTTGACTGATAGCGAGTAAGCTAAAAGCGGACTAAGTTAGCGAATTCCAAACAAATAGTTACCAAAATTCGAACTATTGTTACCTGGGGAGAATACAGGAGATTCCAGTATCGACTTAGCCGCAGGCTCGTCATCTAAGTAGGTGGACGTGTGGTGGGGCTAATCACAATCTCTGCACTTCTGCTTAGTCCGGTAATCAACTAAGCGGTAGCGTTCCGAGCAGTTGAAACAGAGCTGGTAGTAATAGACAATCCTCCACCGATTCCTGTGGTGATACTTCTGATAGCTCGGACAGAACAAAATAAAGTGCTTAGCTTGGCGAATTGGTTACAACCCTAGCTTACTAGTCTTCTACTTAGATGTGACAGTAACGTAGCTTTAATGACTAGACAAGCTAGCAGGCTTAGTATTGTAACTTGCCTGTCTGTTTGTAGTGAGTGACTTTGCGGCTGGCTCAGATAGAGATTTCACAGTTACCGTCTTAGATTGAGAGATGAGCTCCTTCGCACCAATCTCAGAATTTTCCCATGCTCGTGCTTTAGCATTAAGCATGTCGTACAGCTGTTTACATGTTGGGAAGTCATTCAACAGCCCAAGTGAAGCCATCCAATCAAGTCTGAGCTCGAAAGGGAGACACCGCACCGTAATTCTCATATAACAAGGATCAAACTCACCGATTAGTATGCCGAGTTCAATGTAACAGTGCGTTTCTGATTTTCGACTTGAAAATCGAGCGCGAAAATCCAACTGATCTCACAGCTATCTATTGTGATAATTATATCTTAATTGACACACTTTAGTCAGTCGGGGCCATGTCAGAGGCCCTCTAGATCGAATTTTACTTGAATTGAGACGACAGTCAGATAGTTCCACGCCCTCAGAATTTTTCTATAAAAGGGCTAGCGAGCAGTTACTTGGAGACTTAGGCCCTGGCTTACCACCCTAAGTGGACCAGTAGGGTAGTGGATTGATGATGATTGGCGAGGTCCTTACTCTACAATTAGAGTTCGATACAATTTACATGAGCCGGCCTAATGATGAGTCTACCCATATCTAGTCATTTCGTCCAGTGATCAGTTCTATTTTATTTATTGCATATCCTTGAGTTTGGTCGTCCGGTATAAATAACCACAGTGATTATTTTAAAATATTTATTTGAAGAACGCTTGAATAGACCACATAAACAAATCTTGAGTTAAATTTCTACACATGGCCATTTAGAATAAAGTTAAAATTAATTTGAATTGTGTCGATAAACTTGTGAGTGTTACCGCATCATTGCTGTTTTCTACCACCGAAGATTAGGCCTACATCGTTGCTGCCACGTCTGCTGAGAGTCATTTTCCACCCATACCTATAAGGATGGAGTACCCAGTAAGTTACACCACAAGTAGGATTCCGTTTTTCCCAATCAAAATTATATTGGGTCTCCTCTCGCGTAAAATTTATTTATTACTTAATTGCGATAAATTTAATTCTAATTAATTCTTTTGGGGAAACTTTCATATTGTAAAATGGGTATTTAGTTAAATAAATATAATATTTTCCTTTTGATAATGTAAAACAAAATCTTTCACTTAATAAACCACCAGGTCCCTTCCATTTGTAATTTAGAAGCGTAGATTTCAGTGGAACGAGGTGAGCCGCCCCCCCCCCCCTCCCAGCTCACAAACAAATTAATTTAAGTTGATGAAAAGTAACCTTAGGCCAGGAAAAGAGCTAGCCTAGCAATCAGGCCTTATGACAGCGATGACATTCAACGAATGTTTAGTAACAAGCAATAGAGCATCTGGTTCAGAAGCGGATCGAGTAGTCAGCGGTTTTCGATCCAAAAGCGTAGTGATTAGTGCAGCTGCCTTACCTCTTACCTGGATTTTAAGATAGTGCATTTTTTGTGACCCAGTTGGTGAATCTCTGATGATTACAAGTGATATGAACAGGTCCTTAAATTAATCCTATTCATCATACGCACCTTGAAACATTGACAGCTTTGTAACTGAACACAAAACTGACACAACACCTTGTTTTTCTTAATTTTTTAACGAATTTAATTTTTTATAATTTTTAATTATTAAAGCCGGACCAGAATCGGGCTCGAACGACCAAAATGGTAAGTTAGTGTGCTTTGTTTAATAGTTAGAAATTAATGCATAAAAATTCGAAAATAAATTATTGTCATTTTTATTTACACTTACAGAATGATAAACTTTATTGAATAGTAAATGCAAGAAACTATACAAAATATTATCAAGTAGCGAATGCGTCTGAATAATTAAGCACGCAAGAAAAATGCAGCACGTGATGTTGGCGAATGAAACCGCGAACACGCGACAGCTTAATACAATTAACTGACCGTGAACAGCAAATATTTTCAATAAATAGTTGCTTAAATTGTACGAGCTAATTGTTAAGGATAATTTAATGAAAGTTAGCAAATTAAATACACGCTTATAATCAGAAATACTTTGTAAAAGCATAGTGTACAATAAAGCACGAGAAGATAGCGTAGACTTCACAATGGAGATTGAGTCGTAAATTTTTTTATTGTAAACTAATAATTTAGCGTTTTTCTGACTTCATATAAATTTAAGAGAAATTTATTACGATTTGTAATCAACTATTCATTTATTTATTTATTTATTTATAAGATCATGGGATAGCTGCTTGTTGTGATAATAAATCAAAAAAATTCATAAATAAATATTGTTGGTTCAAGGTGGAATAGGTGACTATCGAGACAGATCCTAAGGATCTAGTTGCTGCGCTCAGGAAGCCAGCATACTGTTAATTTACCGAATCTGGAGCTTACTCCAGGAGTTCCCAGCTTTTATTTAATAATTTATTACTACTTATTGGTATTGTTATCACAATTTATGTTACTATTCCTGTAGTCGTTTATTAATAAGTCACGTGTGTCATCTGATTAGAATCGCTTCAAAAATAGTCAGGTACACGGGAAAAAAATTCTAATTAAATTTACGATAATAATATCGTAATTAGTCCTATTGATTATTGTAGTGGTAGACTAGACTTTTAGCATCGTAATTTTTACGATGTAGCGTTGGAAATTTCATTTAAAAAATAGTTCTTGAGACAAATAATACGAAGTCTTAAGCTCTTTAATATAAATTACGATATGGATATCGTAAAATTTGAAGAGAAATTTAAAATAAAAGAATAAAATAATAATCGTTTGGACGTTGGATTTGAACCCTTTCGAGTGCGAAGTGTCCGACGCCTTGGACCACTTGGCCACCAAAGAACCTACACTTTAGATAGCTTTTAAGGTCCATATAAACGATTTGAATAAACATTCATAAGTCATGAGAGCGCCTCTTGCGGAAGACGCAGTTAATATTTAAAAATTACGATACAATATCGTAATTTTTATAGATTACATCGTATTATAACAGAGGCAGCACTGTATTATTTATTTTATTCAAAAGTACATAGAAAGATAAATATAGGAATAAATATAGTTTTTGAAGTGTAATTATTATTTCTTTTTTTTTTACAATGTTGAATTGTAATTTTTGAAGTAATTTTCAATACTTAAAGTTTTTGTTAAAATTACGATGTTAAATAGTGAAAAATATAACCAACATAGTAAATTTTGAAATAAGATATTTTAAAATTGACGCTAATAAAAGTCTAGTCCACGATTACGATATTAAAATCGTAAATTTTGATAGAATTTTCTTTCCGTGTGTTTATCCTTTTATTGAGTGTCTAAGAGATACTATACCGCGAACTACTCAGTCCTCTGAGTCATGTCCGATTGTTTAATTTATGTTTAGTTATCAATTCTTGCTTTTACTTCAGTATATGGTTTAATTTACGACGCTTCTTTCAACCTGGACTTATTTTGACCCTCTCTCACTAACCTAGCATACCGAGTACACCAAGACGTGCCACTATCACCGTTCATTTTGCTCATCTCCAAAGAATATAAATTTTATGTTTCCAGTTTATGATTACGGTTAGACCAGTTGCCGATACCGAGGGAATAAAAATCGGCTGGCTCCCGTCGGGATCTGAAGAGATGAGGGAGGTGATCGATGAGCGAAGTGTAACGTAGTCTGATTTTGTTTTGTATTCCCGAATTTATTTGAGTATATTATTTGTTAATTTATATTATCTAGCATTAAAGGATTAATTTTTTACGTTTCAGCCTATAGATATTTATTGTTAGATACTAAAATTCCTCGTTTGAATTCTCGATGAAAATCAACATATCTTGCAAGTAGAGTATCCGACCCATAACGCTTAGCAGCACTACAACAAACTTCTCTCCTTCTTTATTGAACATAGCTTAGCAGATAACTATGGTACTGGAGAAAGATTTTTACAAAAAATTTTAGTCAGCGCGACACCATCTAATGAATGATTCATTATACTATTAAATGCACTAAACCTAATATCAATATTAGGTTGCTAATCATCAATTAAAATCGTATCGTAAGTTGATCTGGAATTTCAGCAGCATCCAGGTAAATATTCTTCAAAAGCATGAAAGCAATTGTCTTTTGTCAATAAACTAGTACATTATCATTGATAGATATATACATGAGATCATGCCCTGATAAAAACAGCTATGAAGACTATCCCAAAAGATTAACCAACTGACATGGTTTTTGCAAGAATTTACATGTTTTATTGAGTTCTAGAGCTTATTCGATTTTTAGATCGATTAATTCAGTTGTTTTTGAGATATTTTGAATAAATTTAAACAAATTTATTTTTTCGTATTTCTCAATTATTTTAGACTATTCGATCAAATGATCTGAAATTTGCAAGAAAGTTGATGACTAACAAAGTCTTTCTATTGCGGAAAGAAGCATTTAAATCGGTTAATTAGATGTCGTATCGATTTACGTCACTTCTGTGACTATTTTATTCGGTTATCGATTGGTCGACTGAGATAGTGGCGGGATTTTTGAAAGAATGAAGGCGAGCGAAGCGAGCACGTTATGTCTAGTTACTCAAAAAGTTGTAATGAGTTCACACACGCGCGCGTGCATGTGGAGATCGCTCTGAAAATAGTCCGAATAGCTTCCTAGGACCTCAAATAGTTAGCATCTTATGATTATTCGATTTTTGATATTCGGGGTGAAAACAATAACTTCCCGAATTTTTTCAAAAATTTTCGTCGATTTTCATAGTCGGAAGTTAAAAGAGAAGTCATTAGTTTTGGTCTGATTTTTGAACACTGAAAGTTTGATAAATTTCAAATCTTTGAAGTCCAAGGAAGTTATTCGGACTATTTAGAAGATGATGTCTTAGGGTGGGTGTGTGTGTGTGTGTGGAGGGGGGGGGGCGTGTGTGTGTGCATACGTACGTACGTGTGTATGTGAATATTCAAAAACTTTTGAACGGATGAACCGATGTGAGTCTACAATGCCGCATTCAAAGCATCATAATAATAATAATATTTTTTTCTATTGTCACCGTTTAGTTATATTTATTAGAATTATTACAAATTATGACTATTCAAGATGTAGAAGACTTAAACGGCAAATACTTCGTGTCAATCAATGATAAAAAAAACATGACTACCATGGGCAATTTATCATTGTAAACCTTTCTTATGGCACAGTCAAGAAATGTATTTTATTGAGACCAATGTACTTAACTACTGACAGTGTTTTCTTGAGGCATCATGAAGGTGAATGAACTCGTCAGCATATTGGAAGACACACAATAGAAGCAGTGCCAGAAAAGATTGCTTCTTATCTCAATTTGCCTAATCTAAATCGATGTCGGGTCATTGCTTCCGAAGAACGTCAGCGACGCTTTCGTCCGATTATGGTGCAATTATGCAGATGGTAAAATAGTTGGCGTTCTGATATAACATCACAAGGTTACATTAAAAATTTGCTGCACAAAATAGATAGATGGTTTATAATGGTGTAATATAGAAAGCTATCATAGGTACTCAATCAAGACCATCAACTAGTGTGCAGGTGGCCATTGAAACTGAAAATAACTTGGATTTCGATGTGAACTGAGATGATTTTGATGATGATATCTGAAGACCATAAGTAACGAAGCATGACTATTTACTAATTTTGACGATATTGCTGCATAATTAATGTTCACTGCCAAAAGAGTACTTTTAAAGCTTTTTCTGTAGTGGGTCTCGAACCCGCGACCGTCATGGTGTGCAGCAGATCCGCTGTCCACTAGGCTAATCTATCTCGTTAAATTTTTACGACGATTCTTAACATCTCTCGAAACCTTGAAGTTGTGAAAAATAGAATATTCTTCAAATTTAATCTTCATTTGGGTATTATCTTTCTTCTAAATAATTAATAAAAAAAAATTCTAATCATGTATTATAATCAAAATCAACAATTAAGTTAATCTTACTTGTTATTAGAAAAAAAAGTCAATTCATTTTAATCATCGATTTAAAAGAACAATAATTGCAACTACTATCGTCAAAGTAAAAATAAATGTTTAATTATTCAAATAAGTTAAAATTTTTATTAAAACTATTTGATTATCCCTGAATAAAAACTCCGATTGAATCAAAATAAAACTTTATCAAATTTTAATTCGATTCAATAAGTTTAATCAGAATTTCCAATCAGGGATTTTGTTTGAATGATTAAAAAAAGAAATTTTAATTAAGACCTGGGTCAAAATAATAACTAGAATTTTTCAATAAACTTTAATTTGATTCGTTTGACTTAGTTAGTTTTAGACAGTTAAATAAGAATAAAACTAATTTGGCTCATATGGATACTAAGTAAGTTTAGATATCCACAAGCAAGTCAAAAATGAATGAAGAACACATTTAATTTTGACTTTATTGTTTGAAAAAATCAATAGACTTTTCTAACTACATGTATAAGGCCTATACTTATCTATAAAACTTTTTCTAAGGACTTTTTCATTCTAATAAAATTTCTATGTAAATTTATGAGAATCTATTGGATTTCATAAAATTTTTCAAGTAGCGTTTACAGTGCTCCCTCTCTATAATTCTCAACTCGGGGCTAAAATTCTAAGAATTCTTTCTTAAAGAGGGACCCCACTTTTTTTTAAGAGTACTAAATAGAGAAATGCGCGAGCAGTCTTTCTGAACGTACACAAATATATTTTGTATGCAATGTAGCAAGAGTAGGGGAACACATTCCCCCTCAAAATGAGGGGACGTAGAATTATTGCGAGGAGAATTATAGAGAGGGAGCACTGCATTAGGCTAACTTGCTTCAATTAGTATCCATTTAAACCAAAAAAGTCAAACTTGAATGGCTTAGTCAATCTAAATTTGAGTCGAAAAAATGAAATTTAAGTTATTTCTTCGACCTGAGATTAGATCAACTTATCTATTTGGAATCCGTTATACATGATCAGTAGGGTGGTCGTTGAAAATTAAATTTTCTCAGGCGCCCCAAAAAAAGCTTCTGTTTAGTGAAAAAATACGTGAGGAATTCGGTTTTTTCTTTTTAAGTAAAAAGAATACGTGCTGCAGAACGATCAAAGTTCATTTTTCGAGACAATCGCGGTTTTTTTGAAATATCTCATGAAATATGCAAATGAAAAGAAAAAATCACAGAAACAATTTTGTAGAAAATTAAATTCTTGACAAAAAAGTTCATATTCATTTTTTTTATAAAATGCGTATTTATGACGATATTTTAAAAATACTTTTGTTAGATCTCATGAATTGAGCGTTTTAAGGATTACAAATTTTGAAAATAACATTTTCCTAAGTATCGTAACATGATGAAAAGTTCGACATCGATTCGTAGTTGTAAATTATTCAAATATAATGAATAATAACCCGGTGAGCAAATTTCAGTGACATCAATGATCACTATTTCGACTTCGATCGAGCAATCGATCCAACCCATGGATCGAAACGAGTGACTTGGGATAGACTTCGTACTAAACGGCCGTGTTTTTGTATTTGAACAATTCGATTCCGACCAAAGGAACAATTTCGATTCCGATTTTTGAACAATTCGATCTACGCCTTTCGAGAATAATCCAAGTTCTAATTAACGATTAATTAAAGTGACCCAAACCAAATAAATTTCGAATGAACAATAAACCGTCTTCTGTGAACAAGCCGAAGCATTGGCGTGAAACTAAACAAAGTGTACGACTGAATTTTTAAATAATGAACAAGTGAAATGCATTGTTCGATAATAATTAATTGAATAATTACGTGTAAAAATTGTATGATAGTCTAATTTCAACGCGTTACCGACAAAAAATATTATATTTTATTTTATTTTACTCGAACAATTCTGAGAATTACGGATTATCTCTGTGTCTCATTCGTGTGGCAGTAGAGTCTTGCCGTATACTCTGACGTCACTCGTCAAGTATTCCGTTAATACGCACGTTGTATGCGTGTGTGTGAAAAGTAAAATAAGTTTAGCTTATTTCGTCGACCGACTGTTTTCTTTAGTACGAACTGATTTTGTGTTTCGATCAACTACGACTATTGCAAACAATTTTTTTGTTTATATCGAGTCAAGCCAATAACAGCAAATTATATTTCATTGTAACCGATTATTTTTCTGATACCGATCAATTAATTTTGCTGTTTCATATACGACTAATTATTTAATTTAATTCTGATCAACTATTTTATCGTAATTTCAAGTGCCTGAGCTTTCCCCGATTCGCCACCGTGTGCCGAGTTTTGACAATTGTTTATTGGTGATTATGTTACGAAGTTGTCTATATTTAAGATTAAACAGTATTTTTAACATTCGTAATTTTTTAAATGCTCAATTGATGAGATCTAAAAAAGTTTTTTTCAGTTGTCTTCGTAAATACACATTTTATAACAAAAATGAACATGACTTTTTTTGTCAAGAATTAGATTTCCTACGAAAAAGTTCCTATGATTTTTTTCTTTAATATGCATGTTTCATGAGGTATTGAAAAAAAAAACCGCAATTGTATCAAAAAATGAACTTTGATCGTCCTGCAGCACGTGTTCTTTTTACTTGAAAAGAAAAAACCAAATTCCCCGCGTATTTTTTACTAAAAAGAAGCTCTTTGTGGGGTGCCTAAGAAAATTTAATTTTTAACGACCACATTAATGATCAGGTATGGCTTTTCATGATTATGCATAATTGTGTACGATTTAGCATTAGTCATGTAGAATCATGCATAATAATCAATGATTCATATACGCTCACGTATGATCAGGCATGATCATAAAAGGTTCAGGCATGTCCAAATATACATAAGTACACATGACCATGCCCACATCTACGAACATTACGACTATAACCACAGCCACGGTCACAACTTTAACGATACGGGGCTCTATCTCCTCGCCCTGTATATTCAACAGCCAAACATCACCATCAACGTCGAGCAGACTGAACCTAATTCCAGAAGCTGTATTGGTGCAGACGGTGGCTACGGCAAATACTAATATGATTACCGAGGACAAGGGGAACAGTCAATATCAGGAACAGTCCACAGAGCTTCCAACAACACCAGCGGGTGATGTGGACCTACGTCAGCATATGTTTTTCCACATTATAATACATACACTCTCTATGATGGCTACACCTCCCGCACCTAGGACTGCCAGCCCTGTTCTCACCACTCATCCCCCATGAGTTGCTCATCATCCAACACCAGGTTAAAAGATTTATCTAATAGCACCATCCCAGGTCAAACACGGAACAACAATAGTGGCACAATTATAACCAATAAAGCAAACAATATCCCAATACCTATAACAAACACTAACAATAATGTTATGACTGGTGGCGACAGGGCGGACACTAAATTTTGCCAGCGATAACAATGGTGATAGTGGCAATAATAATAATAAGTATAGTATTAGTAATAGTAGACATAGTTCTGCTGTCAGGAATAATGGTGGCGTCAATTATTATAGCAATACAAATAATATTACCGTCAACAACAACTCATGCATCAGGTGTTAATGCCATAGGCGCATCACACTTGATATTTTTGATAACACCGATAACTATGGTAATCCTAATGATCCCACTGTTGTCAACAGCAGTAGCAATAGTACTTGTAATAAGAATAGAACCAATGGCAATGCTGGACAGAATAAATGGACGCGATTAATACGTGGTCGTGACGGTCGCAATGGTGGGTGCAAAATTATTAACAACATTAGCCACCACAGTAATAGTATTTATATTAACAACAGCAATAGCCTGTTTTTATACTCCAATCGTCTTTAACTCACTTAGCGATAACGGCAGTGGAAAAGCAAATCATGGGTTAGATCCACGCCTGGGCGGTCATTTGAGTGCCCCGTGTGATACCTCGGGCCGCATACTTCAGTGTGATATGTACGGATCCTTGCGCTCTACGTGTAACTCCGAAAAACCCCTTGGCCAAACCCTCGGCGCGAAGCACAAGAAACTTTACGTGACGTAATCCCTGCCCCCCCCCCCCCCACAGAACCGTAATGACCGGCAAGCTCCGATCCAGAGGAATATGGGTGGGCATACGCGAGTGATCTCACGCGATAATTAACGTCAAGAACTCATTGCGATGGCATATGCTACTCAGTCCTGGGATGAACTGGAGGAGGTGGACAGCGAACTATCGATGTTCTTTCAGGGCACCTTGAGAATCAGGCCAACGGATCGTGATACACCTGGAGGTTGGACGGTGACCCGCAATCGAGGAGAAGCTTTCGAACACGATGTAACCCACAAGATCAGAGCAATAGTGGCAGAATTTCGTCTGCTACCTATATCCAGAATAAGTACAGGAAGAATTGACGAAAAGCCATGCAGGAAATGCTTGAAGGACCATTACCCTCTTGCCGAGTGCCTAAGGATGATGTCAACCGGTACTTTCGAAATATGTATTCGGACGGTTCTCCCCTTGAAGCTGAGTTGCCAACGAGGCAGGTATGGCCCCTAGACGAGAGTGGTGAGCAAATGGAAGTCTTCACTACTCTCCTGACGGCCATTGAGATCAGCTGGAGGTTAGGTAAGATGCACGACACTGCACCTGACCACAACGGCCTAAAGTACAGTGATCTGAAGATTACAGGTCCTGGCCCTGTGCTACCCTCAGCGACATATAATGAGTGCTGACGTGTAGGGGCTGTCACGATCGAAGAGAAAGAAGGTGACAATTAAAAAGGGGATGTTTGTGTATATTTGTATGTGAGGTCTTATGGCGATACTAGAGGGAGAAACCAAAATGGGTTGTATGCCCACGGGGTATTTTATAACTACCAGAGGATTGACCTTATTTCGTCCTAAGGATACGCCACGAGGAGAAATTCTCGGATCAACCCAATGGATTATTTCCGTGGGCTTTGCAAAGGAGTCTGGCTTACAACGATCAAGGATTTCGGATCCTTGGTGATCCTATACACTCACGTGATCGAATGCGTTATCACCTTGGAAAACACGCCCAGGTTGATTATCTTTACTTATCGCGTAAGTTTACTACTCTGGTACCGAGCGGTTGTATCTGAGTAGACGATTCCCGTTTTGACCGAAGGAGTGGCGAGTTGGTCCGGTATTAAAAGTTGAAAGAAAATGGGGGAGGTGAACACTTCTCGTAAAAAACGTGTTCTTATGACCTAAGTCAATATTATCTAAGTTAGTAATGAGGGCTCGAAATAAATACAGAGGAAGTGACGAAATTATAAATGTGATTAATGTAAATAATACAAAGATTCTTACATGAATTGTTTACGTGATTCTGCGTATTTCTTACCCCTAATCTTCGGTAGCGTCAGTCGAAGATACATAAATTTTATATAGTCTTTATAATTTAGATACTTTATAGTTACTTCACTTTAATTCGCAATTCCTAAAACAAAGCTAATAGAGTCGCCAAGCAGATACGAGCTCCTATCTATTGTTTCAGATATTGCGAATTTTATTTGAAGGCCTCGATCTCCAAAAACAAAGCTAATAGAGTCACCAAGCGAATACGAGCTCCTATCTATTGTTTGTAAAGATTCAAGGTATTGTTTTACGGCTTGAGCTGGAGTGAGCACGAGAGCTTAGACTTCGAACTAGACTGAGGATGATCTGAACCAGAGGGTTTATATATCCGATTTTTGAGCCAGAGAGGGTATTGTTTGAACAAATTAATTAAAAATAGTAGGGTTTGACCAAACCTTATTGGTTATAATTCAGGGTCTTTCCTGAATGCGGTCTATTAATCGATTAAAAGTGAAAGGTGGGTCTCATCAGCCAAGGCTACTTGTCTAATTGAAAGCTCCTTCACTTATCTAGGCGGCACGCGAGCTTAAGCCGTGAATCTTAGAGGTGTAACAAGGCTAAAGCAATAGAAAAACCATAAAATTTTGGGAATAATTAATGAATTAGAAAGTAAAAGGTTGACCCTGATTTAGATATATCTGTTTCTCTTGCTCTTCTTCGACTCTTATTTTATAAACATTATTAAATAATTATATTACTGGCACATTGTTTCCGTGATTTCACATATTCGCATGTGACAGGGCCATACCAGTGTTATCAAAAGTCACCAACACTATATCAGTTTACAAGAAAGGAGATCAAAACCTCTCAAAATGGCGACCTCTTGCGATAGACAATACAATCTATAAGCATTTGACTGTCACGTTTGCAGTCACCGGAAATAGGCTTACCTCTGTCCCCGAGCGCCTTCTTACTGTGATTTAGCTTGAATAATTAGAGTGTAACCTGCTCGGGAAAGTAGAAAATCTATCAGAGGATGAATAAGCGGATAATTGCTTGTTGGGAACCCGAAAGAAACAAGTAGAGGAAGCCCTTTGCATTGGGTATGGAAAGAAGTTGCGTCCCTCCACTTATCCTACGTAACCATGTTGACCAGAGCTGGAAATCTGGTACCACGGGGGGCTTTCCCAAGCCCACTGTGGCTAGAGTCTCTCTATTTCCTGAGATGGGAGCAGTGTTTGGCCCGAGAAAGGTAGGACTCGTGGTGGCTGTGATTAGATACCACGCGCAATGAGGAATTTTGATTATACTTCCGATTAATGTCCACCTTAGTTGATTATTTTTGACTAAGAATATCGTCTGGGTGGAAGATGGGGATGTTTCGCAGCGCGTGTAAGCCCAAAAGGGTGAGGAAACGGCCTCCGGTCGGCGGAGGTGGACTTAAGTCCCGTTACATTAATTAATTAGGCTTACCTCTGACCAGAAGGCTTTTTAAAGTATGAAGGATGCCTAGAGCACAGTTATGCGATTCAAGAAGTTTTGACGGATGGAACACGTGAGGGTAAGTATGTTATCATTACATAATTGGATGTTTCCAACGCTTTTGGATCCATCCCACATGAGGTGATAAACGATGCTATTGGGGGAATTGGGACACCTGTAGTGTATGAAGACCTGATACATGAGACTCGAGGACAGAGTTTTTACACTGGGTGCATGACGAGGATTCGTACCAGCGAAGACTTCCCTGATCCTATTCTCTCGAGAGGAATAAAGCAAGGCTGTTCGACTAGCCCGATCGTCTTCAATGTTTTATTAAATTTTGGTTTTTATTGCATGCTTTTTAATCCTTAAATAATATAATAACGATTTATGACGATTGAAAGTTTTAATCGTCTTGAATCGTTTTTAATCGTAAAATGATAAATAATTTTTTTAAGATTAGAGATGATTAAATGTGAAAAACTATGACGATTATGAGTATTAAAGACGATTAATGATGATTAGATTTTAAATCGTTGTTAAAAATCATCTGACTAATATTCCTATTAAGCCCGTTACTTTCGAAATCCAGTACCTCTACCTTGTCAAACTGAAAATTATGTCCTTCATCAAAGTGATGTAAAGATCACGCTGTTTTGTTCTTCTTGATATAGTTATCAGGCTTACAATCCCACTGATGTCTACTAATCCTTACTTTCAATTTTTGTTTTGTCCAACATATGATATATCGCATGATCACAGAATCCTGTAAACTAAATCTGATTTTTCGTCAATTTTATCTTGAACCTTAATTATACTGTATAATGGTTCAACTTTTGACAAGTTATAATATGCTAATTTATAGTTGGTTTGTCTAAATAGCATACAAGTTCTTGGTGATAAACTGTTACATTCGGAAATCTACAGTAAATTAGGCCATTATGTCCTTTGTTGCTATACATATTACTGTTGATCCTATTTTTAGTCACCTTCAAACACTTGTTAATAGTTTATAATGGATAATCATTATTTTTTAATAATTCTACTCCCTTATTAATACTGAGATCCCGTTTACTTTCGCGGCTCAGCCTTATTGCTCTATTAAAGAACCCTTGTGCAATCTTTAGTATTGATAAGAGAAAGTGGCATGATTCAAAATTTAAAATCCTTCTAGAGCTGTATGGCTTCTGGTACCAAGATGCATCCAATATACCATCTGTAATCCTCCAAATCATAATTTTTAAATACGGTAAGCAGTCGTTTACCACCCAGTACATTATTCACTTGATTTTTCAGTAAGATACGAAAACAATCATTCACATACTTCGTTATAATTGAATCTCAACGTCTTATTTATCCAGTGATTGAGATATCACATAATCAACAGCAATTCAAGCTTTTGATGGGCTTGTTCGCTCACCCATACCACTTCCTTCGCGTCGCACATATATTTTATTCATAAGCGCAACATATTTTATTTATTTATTTCCGATATTGGTTCCTTATGGATTTCAATCACCTCTTTCATTCTACCCCATGGTTCATTAATAATTCTATGAATGAAATTTTTATGAACATTAGTAAAAAGAGACACAACATCGAATGATACCAAAATAAGATTGTCATCAATCAATATCGACTTAAGGGACCCGTTGGTCTAGAAATTTCGATTTTTTTTTTTTTTTTTTTTTTTTTCATATTTTGAAATTATAGTATTTAAAAAATATACTGTTAAAATGTGGTGATGATATTCCTAATATTCCATGTTCTACAAGCTATTTAGCAGGCCAGCCGAGTGAGTAATTTTTATTCTATTGTTCGGCGGAAAACATCTGCTTCGAATTCAGTCACGTTACGATTCAAATTATTAAATTTTTAGTTAGTTGTAGGTAAAATATTTTAATTTTACGTTTAAATTTGAGTCGTTACGCAGGCATTCCGCCATTTCGCCGATGGAGACGGCAGTCCGTGCACAGTGCTGGCGCATGCGCGTCGCGTGTGAGAGAGCACGTGTGCAAAATAATTTTAATTTATAATTTAAAAATACAAACCACTGATTTTTGTTATTTTTAAGTATTTGTTTATGATTTTGAAACAGTTGGGATGCATAATCCAGTGTAACATTATGCCCCAACATTTGTTTAACATATTATTTCATTTAAACTTGTCATCCGACTAAGGATGTCAGTTGTGGTTTGGGGAAATATTGACCGCCGGGTAAAGGTAAATCAATACCTTGGCTATATTCCCGACGTCAATTTTATAATTTTAAATAATTATCATTTCAGTTATTGGATAGAATAAAAATATGTAGATAGTATGAATGAATAGTTCATATATCTAAATAATTATTCATGTATCATTCAGGTGTCCAGAAACTATCTTTATAATTTATATTTTTAATTTAAAACTAGGCCCAGGGCTAGTAAAGATAGTAATAATATTAAATAAGGGCGATGGGTGCGGCACGTGGGCGACGACCAACAGGTGGCGGATAGGGTAATTAAATCAGAAAGATACGGCGAGTGATTGTGTACGGACGCTGTCCTGAGTAGCATTGTGAAATTGGGTCTAGTACTTAAATTCTTTTGAGTAAATAAAGAAAAAAAAAAAGTTGCTGTTAATATCAGCATTCAATCGTGATATTATTTGATCATCGGAAGTCTATTAATTTTGAGTAAGTACTTTGGATATCTTTTATGGCATATATTTTTCACGTGATAACCTCCCACGGTAGTTGTTGGTCGCCGCGGCGAGAAAAATTAATTTGTTAATAATTGATTACTGAACGATACATGATTTATATTATAAATATTTGTCGTTAATTATTGTTAGATATTTCGTTTATTATTGTCAAAAATATTCTGATATTTCTACATATAAATATGTATATATAAGTCAAGTACAACGTAGTTAAGCGTTGCCGGTAGACATATATATATATATATCTATATATATATATATATATATATATATATATATATATATATATATATATATATATATATATATATATAGAGCGCATACAGTACTTGAGTAAATTCCGCAAGTACTGACGTCATCACTTGGGTGAAAATTCCCAAAGTATTTAAAATTATTTTTTTTTTGTTCTCACTCGAAATATTTGTAGAAAAAATATGAAGCATTATTATATATATTTATTATTATTTATATTTATTATTATTTAAAATAATTGAGTAACTTTACTTTTTTTTACTTTTGATTTATCTGTTCACCCCAGCGGTCTAAAATTATTATTGAAATTTTTATTTTAAAATTATAAATTAGTTTAATACAGAGGAATTTGTTATTTTGAGTGTAAGTGAGGATAAATTCCGCATCTTTCTCTCTCTCACAAGTGTTGAAAGATAAGTTTTAAAAAGGAAATAAACAAAGATTATATTATGTATTATTCTTATTTTAAAAATTTGGAAATTAAATAATTATTTCTTTTACTTAATATTAAATCAAGATTATTAATTAAGTTAAATTATATTTATTTTTGTCAACTCAGTTTATATAATTTATTGTGATATTACGATTATATGGTTGGTAATTACCAGGTATTATTGCTGTTAATAATCTAACAAAATTAAATATTGTGAATTATTGTTATTTTTCTATTGTTTATAAAAATTAAACTCGGAAACCAACAGCTGTCGGGGAAAGTTTAATATTTATTTCTCTGGATCATTTCCTACTGCTTAATTTCATTTTTCCTGATCTTATTTGTTATTTGTATGTAATTATTTATTATTTATCTACAATTGTACATCATTTATTTAATTTTTATTGTGTCGCTCGAGTGTTTATCCACTTTGCCGCAAGCTGCTTGCTCGGATCTTTTCCTCGTAAGTTTTCCTCCTGAATAATTTTTGTCCGTTTTGAAGAAACGGTCTGGCGCCTGCGTGCACTAACCCAGCCTGAGGAACTGGTCCAGGCACGACAACATTTAATTATTATTTATATTTTGACAATTATTTAAATCTATTATTTTATTTTAATTGGAACTCAATATTTATCATCATTTAATATCGTTTATTATTGTTTATTATTATTTAGTATCACGCGTGGGCGACCGCATACGCTATATTAGGCTGTTCCGCCTCTCCGTTGCGAAATTTCAGCAAAGTATACGTTATAATTCTATACCTAAGTTATAATAATGGTAAACAAGTCAACATATAATGAAAAACAAGAAAAACCGAAGAAATGCACAAGAACAAAATATGGTACTGGAATAGCTGATTAATCGTAAGTATATGTTCAAATCTAGTTTTTTTCAGAATTTCTTTGACTAAAACTTTAAACACGTTTATCTCGAAACTACTTTTTTCTACCTGGCGTAGGGAAAAAAAACTATTCGGTCGAATGGTTTCAAATTCAAATATGTTATTCAATGCACTAGCAGCTATCGCCGGAACTAGAATAAAATTTTTGCGATAAATATTTCTATTTTTTTACATGCAAAATGTTAAGAAAAAAAATGCAATTTTTGGATTACGAATTTCAGCAAAGTGCCACTTCTTCAAAAAAAATTTTTTTTTCTATTCTAGTTCCTGCGATAGATATATTTATACTGATTAAAAATCCATTAAATTTTTTTGTTTTAGACCCATAGAAGAGCTAAATTGTCCTACGCCGCCCGGGTCCCATTTTTAAAAGAGCTAACTTCAACGCCATCTTAAAAATGTTAAAAATGATTTTCTTTCTTAGCTATAACGATTTTTTGTATATTTGAATAACAATAAAATAATCCCTTAAAATTTCAAAAGGTTTGATTTTTACTAAGATATAAAAAAAAAATTTTTTTTAAATCATGAAATTTTCAGCCTCTAGACCACGGGGTTACTTTAATGCGGTCTCTGAATTAAAATGAATCTTTGACACTATATATTGAATACAACATATATGGTAAAAGAAAACTATGTAGGAATTTTGCTTTATTATAACTTGGAGAACCAATGCTACTAACAACAGGTCTTCATTGTAATTAATGAAAAACAAGACCGGTATTCACGAAAAATTCAGCTGCCATTTATTTTTTTTATTTGTTCGTTTTTTCCTCTGCCAATTCTGGCAGCAGCACTTGTATGACAGTAGGATCAAAAAAAATCCGATATCTATGAAGGAAAACGCAGAATATTTTTAAAAAATTCTAAATAATAAAAATTCAACTGAAAGAAAAAACTAAAAAAATAAACCGACTTTGCTAGGATTGTGTTGGGACATCAGAAATACAAATGTTTACTTTTTTTGGCCAGAAGATCTACAGGCTTGAAATTTTAAATGAATATTACCTACGATACCAGACAGCAAAAGACGTAATTCTTTATTATAAAATCGACTCTTATAGGGGTTCGCAGAGTTGTAGTAAATGCTAAGTTTTAAGTTTTTTTATCAAAGTTCTATAAACTGTAAATTAAAAATAAACATTACTTACGAACTGAGAAATTAGATGGTGTAAATTATCTTTTTAAAAAACGATTCTGATGGGGCTGAGGGGGGAGGGGTTAGTAATGAAAATTTTCGCGTTCTTCGGCCAAAAGACCTACAGACTCGAAATTTTAAATGAATATTACCTACGATACGAGAAAGTAAATAACGTGGATTTTTCTATAAAATTGACTCTCACTGAGTTTGTGGGGGTGTAATAAATGCAAATTTTTACGTTTTCCGACCAAACGACTCACAGAATCAACATTCAAAATGTATCTTACCTACGATACGAGGAAATCTATAGCGTGAACTTTTTTTAGAAAATCGACTCTTGTGGAGCTTGTGGGGGCGTAAAAACTGTAAGTATTCAGATTCTTTAGTCAAAACACCCACAGAATTGAACTTAAAAACGAATATTATTTACGATGCGAAGGAATTAACAGCGCTATTTTATTTTTTTTAGAAGATCTACTATTAGAGCGGTTTGTGAGGGCGTCAAAAATGCAACTTTGTCTGATTTTTAAATAACAGACTTACGAATTCAAAATTTTAAATGCATATTAATTAGAATATGAGAAAATCAATGGTGTAAATATTATTTTAACGAATTAAGTTTTATACGGGTTTTGGGGAGTGATAAATTTGAGGAAAAATTTCAGATTCCATAATTTTATTTTAATTTTTGATGATGAGATTATTTAAGATAATGAAATCATTGCAATAATTTATCTAGCGATCATCATACAGCATAAAAGGAAAGGGCCGGTGTAACTTTAAAAACATATGATGAATCACATAGTCATGTGGGGCAATTGTGCGCTGTGGATAAGTGTGCGCAAACCCATTTATTTCGGGCTGAAACGCATGAGTTTGCGCACACTTACCCACTGCACTCACTTGCCCAACATGGCTCTACTGCGTTATTAGGGGAAAAAAAGTGGATTGTTATTTTTCAATTTTTCGTCGCCGATATCTTACGAATTCATTAACCGATTTTGAAATTTGAGTCGACATTTGACGCAGTTATTTAGTCTTCAACGCTGAATAATATTTGAATCAATAGATCTACATCTGAATCAATATATGTGAATATATCAAAATTCACAATGAATTTTTAATGTTAATGAAATCTTTTACATGAACTGCTTTTCTATCGATTTTTAAAAATAACCTCGTATTATGGTGTATACTTTTCAATTTTTATATAGCTAAATGATTCGCGCATACACGTTATGTATACGTCTACCGAGATCATAGTGTAGACTACTTATGAATTAACGCAAACAGTAAGGAGTTTTATTGTTATTCATTACATGCAAAAGAAAAAATCCTCTACTTATTAAAAGAAGAACAATTTCAATTGAAAGAGCTTAATGTTTTCATATTTGTTTGATAATGGAAAAGTACCAAACACTGACTTGTATGACTGTTTGAAAATGAATTCAAAATTTTTAATTAGAGACGACTATTATTCAGTTAATTATAATTATTTTTTCCGATTGCTAAACAAGCAAAAATTGATTGGATTCTTTGAATAGCCTTAATATTTACGTGAATATACATAAATTAAGTTCGAATTCAAGATTTAGAAAGATAAAACAATTAAACTTCCATGAAAACCAGTATCTTTATAACAAATATGGAAGAAATAATTTCCTGACGTCTCGAACAGATTTATGATAGGACGAAGTTTCTGGGTTGCTCAGTCGCAAGTTCGTATTATTGTTTTTTCTCTAGGCATAACGAAATATAGTAGTAGTAGTACAATGCCCGGTGGGCGCAGCAGCAAAGTAATATCAGGAAGATCTTCATAGTTAAACGAGAAAATATCTCTGTCTCGTTTTGTAGTTCATCATCCGTATCCTTAACACCAACTTCTACATGACAAAACAACATGGAAAATAGTGCTGGTACATCAATCTACAAAATCTTAAGAAAAGAGCAAACTTTGTTTGGCTGACCTTAGTTTTTTATTTATAGTTTTAAGAGCATTCTTAGTCTGTCTTTCTTGTTTATATATGTACATGTATGTACGATCGTCACCATCAGCATAGCTGTAAGATTAAAATTAAGTTATTTTCTATTTAAATATCTATCTAATAGAGATGAGAAATCGTTCAGCTCCGAACATACGTTGCGAGTCTACGAAAAACATATATATATATATATATATATATATATATATATATGTGTGTGTATTTTCTATCTACCTTTATATAACATTTAAATTCAACCAAGTACTAAAATCAACCAGCCATCTCTTCCCCTGCGGTTCAAGTGGCACTGGCCCGAGAAATTCAATTACTACTGAACTTCTTCAGTTATCTTCCTCTCATTCTTCCAGTTTGGTATCTTTAGATTGTGTAGTGTATCTTGAAAATGGATGTATATGAGACGACTATTTAAAAAACAATAACACAATTATAAAATTAAAATTAATTCTTTGTAATGATTTTATTAAAGCTTGATAGGCCAAGTAAATTCTGTGTTTACTGCAAAAATCAAGAGTTGAGAAAAATGATTTTTTACATAACGTATAAATTAAACAGCTTGTTATCTAAAATCTAATTCACTGTGCTCAAATAGCCCTGTAGAATACCACTAGCTGTATTTACATCAAATTGTTTGTTCATGAAAATTCTTCAACGAAAAATTAAAAAAAAAAAAACGATTTTCGTCATTCTTAATTACTGAATAATTAGTAATTCCTTATATAATTAGTCCAAAAGTCATGGTCAGGATTTTCGTGTCGATTAACCTTTTTTAGTGCTTCACGAATTTTTTTTTTTATACATATTCATTTATTTAAAAGGTATCCCTGTTTAGAAAATCTCATATAATCCGATAGATTCCCATAAATTCCCGTAGAGAATTTATAAGAATGAATGATTTCTATGAGATATGCGTTAATTGTATAGGGCCTTATACACACAGCTATAAGAATCTATCGGATGTTTTAAGCAGGGATAATCCATGAAAACTACTTAAAATAACTGTTTTATATCTTTTTCAAATATTTCATAACATATAATAGCCTATGCTACAAATTTATTAATGAACTCATCATATTAATAAGTTTCTTGACTGTACTGAGAAAACATAATATTATTATTTAACCGAGAGAAATAACATAAAATTTTATTTTTTAAGCTTTTCGCCGTCGATATCTTTTAAACTAATTAACTGATTTTTATGTTCAATGTGGCAATAGTTGCATTTAATTGAGTTATAGAGCTGATTAAATTTTGAAAACGTTTGGTTTAGTTGTTTTAGATATTCGTGAAAATCCGTTTATTAACATTTTTTTCGACGACGATATCGCTCCTTGAGCTTGAAAACATTGTTGCGAATTGGAAACCTTAGCTTAGGCTAAATCATGAATATTAACATGTGTCTATACGTTTATTAGCTAATACAAATAATAAATACTTAATTGACTCTAAAATTATTGTGCTTCTATAAATTAAAAAATTGTTTTCGTTAACTTAAAAAAATAAATTTCCAATTTATAAACATGGAATTTCCATTAAAAACAAGTAAAAGTAACATATACCTGGGAAAAAAATTTTTCATGAAACTTCATAAAATTTTACATTTCAGAAAATTTTGTAATATGTTGTGAAATTTCATAAAATTTTGTGAAATTTCGTGAAAGGCTAAAATTTTGTTTTTGTTTAATTTCACAAGTTCAGCATTATTTCATAAATTTTTATAAAACTTCATAAGGTTTTATAAAATTACATAAAATTTTACATAATTGCTATGAAGATTCCAAGCCCGGAAAAAAATTTTTTCATGAAATTTTAAGTAGTTTTATAAAGTTTCATAAAATTATATGCAATTATATTTAATTTTATAAAAATGTATAAAGTTTTTATAATTGTTATTAAGATCCCAAGAAGTTATTGGTACGAAATTTTATATATTTTTGTGAAATTTTACAAAGTTTTACAAAATTTTATAAAAGTTTATAAAATTCGAAAAAAACTTATGAAATTTTATCAGAAACCATGAGATAATGCTATGAAATTTCATAAAATTTTGTAAAACTTCATTAAAATTTATAAAATTTTACGTAATTGTTATGAAGATTTCAAGGGCTTACTGGTATAAAATTTTATATATTTTTATAAAATTTTATGAAATTATATGAAGTCTTATGAAATATTACAAAATTCTATAAAACTTCGTGTAATTTTACATAATTGAAGTTTTGGCTTTACACTAAATATTACAAAATTTCCCGAAATTTCATTAAATTATGTAAAATTTTATAGAAATTATCTCTCGGTTTCTAATTAATTTTTAAAAATATTTTTACAATTTCATAGGTATGACCTAGTTCAATAAAACTACATAATTTCAAGAAAATTTGGAAATTAAAAAAAAATTTTTACAATACTCCTCCGGATCTTGGTAGTAAATATATAAAATTTTTATGATATTTTATCTAATTTTGTGAAGACGTCGATTCCCGACAAATAATCTTATTTATACGTCCTCATGGCTCCCGGTACCAACACCGGGAGCCATAAAAGCGTATAAAAATTTTTTTGTCTATGCTATACTTGAATAAAATATAATTACGTCAATTCCTAAAAAAAAAAAAAAAAAAAAAATGTATACGCCCTTATGGCATCTGTAACGCGACATGTTATATACCTCATTATAAAATTATGAGTTCCTCCAAAATTATATAAAATTTCATAAAATAATATTAAATTTCGTAAGGAAGTTTAAAACTCCATATCTCGAAAAATATGTTATCTATCCATTCGCTATCACATACGTGGCTTGGCGCAGTGGATAGTAACAAGGACTTCGAATCGAAAGAACGTAGGTTCGAACACAACAGTCACCAGGATTTTTTCGTCAATAAAAAATATAACTAGTTTGTCTCAGTGATGCCTTCATCCATTAGATCAATGTGTAAGATTTAATTCCATTTTTTTTTTTTTTCAAAATCTAATATTTTTTTCGAAAAATTAATGGTGACTGTAGAATTTCATGAAATATTGTCAGGCCATTTTCAGCATAAAATTTTATAAAACTTTATGAATTTTCATGAAATTTTATGAAATTTCATGAAAAAATTTTTTCCCGGGTATTGTTTATATGGTTGTAAAATTTGTGCTTCTGAAAAGGACAGTGTACATTTTTCCATGCTCCTCGAATAATTGCAAACGTGGTTACTTTAAAAAGTAATATGGATCAGGAAGAAAAATTTGACCGTGTTGATGCTTGCTGGTACACGGAAAAATTGAAACCCGACTGGTTCTTGTGCAGCACACGACTAGTAAGGACTAACCTTACCAAAGTTCAACAAGTATCCGTGATTTATTATATTTTCATCGTCGGTAAAATTTTCACTTTGAGGTGTTCCTCTAACAGATTGAAAAATGTCTTGAATTGGAACACGTATTATTTACTGTAATAATGTTTAACACTTATGATAATTTAAATTAATTATCAAAACATAAATAAGCCAGTCGATTTGATATAGTAAACTTATAGAGCTGCCTACTTTGAGTAGTTTATTTTTTGGCCACCAGATGACTAATATCTAAGCCAGGCCCATTCTAAGGTTCCCAGTACATTTTCGAGCTCGAAAATACTCTCGAGTGTTATTGTTCTCTTATGAGCTTTTCAAACTCAAACACATAGTACATTGCATCATGATTTATCCGGGCAAAATGACATAAAATTTTATTTTTTCAACGCTTCGTCGTCGATATCTTTTATGCTAATAGAAGGATTTTAGTCTTTAATGTAGCAATCAGCGTGTTTTATTGAATTTTTGAGCTAATTAAATTTTGAAAATGATTAGTGCAGTCATTTTAAAGATATTCGCGAAAAAACTTTTTTTACCATTCCTTTCTCTGAAGATATTTCTTGAACGAATTAAGCGATTAAGATGGTTAAGGCTACAATCGTGCCGTTTTATTGATCTCCAAAGGTTATTACATTTTGAAATTGATTAATTAGGTCATTTTTGAAAAATTTTAAAAAAACAAAAAAAAAATTTTTTTTAAATCTTTCGACAACAGTTCCTCTTGAACAAATAAACAAATTTTGATAGTTGAAATAGTATTCGACAACGCTTATCAAGGTTTAGAGCTGACTAGATTATGGAATTAATCCATCAAGGATATTAGAAGTTATCCAAAAAAACATTTTTAAAAAAAATTTATTTTTGGAATATCTGCGAACGCGCCGTACCGATCAAGCTCAATTTTCCACAGCTAGTAGAAATTAACAAGCCACGTCGAATGCCACCTCGGAAATCAAAATCGGTTCATCCGTTCAAAAGTTACAGATATTTACATACGTACGTACATCTACACATACATACACTCGGGCATCATCTTAAAATTGGTCAGAACATCTTCCAAAAACCTGAAAACGTCAAGATTTGTTGGAATTTCGATTTTCAAAAATCAGACCGAAACTAATAACCCCCTTTTTTTTCGAAAATTACCCGGGTAAAAAAAAATAAATATAATTATGTATAATCATAATTGGAAAATATCCCTATAAAATTATATAAAACTACATATAATTAAATTCATATTCAATGTATTAAATAAATTGTAAAAAATAAAATGTTATTTTTTTAACTTTTCAACGCCGATATCTTTTGAACTAATCAATCGATTTTGATAGTTGACGTGGCAATCGGCGCGTTTTATTGAATTCTAGAGCTGATTTAAATTTGAAATCGATCGCGTCAGTCGTTTCGAAAATATTTAGAAAAAACCGTTTTTCACCATTTCTTTCTCCCGCGATAACTCTCGAACGAATTATCCGATTTTGATGTTTGAGGTGGCAATCGACGCGTTTTATTGAGTACTAAAGCTGATTAGATTTTGAAGTCGATCGTATAAGTCGCTTTTGAGAAATCAATAAAAAACTAAAAAAAAAATTTTTTTTCTTTTCGTAATTCGCAAATATTTTCGAGTCTATTCGATCAAATAATGTGAAATTTTCAGAAAAGTTGATGGCCAACAAGCTCTTTCGATTGCCACCTCAATCATCCAAATCGATTTATTAGTTCAAAAGTTACAAAGAGTTTACATACACACACTCGGACATCATTCTGAAAATAGTCAGAATGGCTTCCTAGGACCTCAAAACGTCGACATCTGATGAAAAATCGATTTTCGAAAATCGGGGTAAAAACAATAACTTCCCGAAATTTTTGAAAATCGTCGATTTTCTTAGCGGGAAGTTAAAAAATTCCAACTTCTAGTATTGATCACAAATACATTTTACAATTATCTGATGTATTTGTGAACTATAACTACATAGAAAAAACATTTAACTCGAATCCAGAAAAATCTGGAAAATCAAAATTATTTTGCACCAAGTAATTATCTGTATATTTTGATCTTAAGTCAAAATTTTGTTTTTTCAAATCGACATATTTTTATGTTTGAATTGAAAAATTTTTAATTGCTTAAAGTGTTTTTATTTCTTAGTATGAGGGATATTTTTTTAATGAAAGTTTTTCGTTAAAAGTGAAAATGAATTGTATTTTTAATCGAACAATTGAAATCAGAACATAGTAAAATTACGAGTTATATAAAAATTCAAGTTATAGTAAAACACATGTACCTATTATAGAATTTGGAGATTGCTTGTTAATTATATATAACTATATATAATTATGTTATATTATATTTAACCATATGTGATTTTTTCGTGGCATTATATATAATTATAGGCAAACATATAAAATCATACATAATTATGTAAGATTATATCTAATTATCTGTGACTTTTCTCGGTGTTATGCATAATTATACACAGAAAAAAAATTATTTGGCTCAAAGTAATTTTTCTTTAGCCAAGAAACTTTTCAGGACATAGAATGGAAATCGAGATTTTCTTGAGGGAAGTAAAAAAATTCCTTGGATTTTAAATCTTGAAAAAAGAAAAAATATTTTTGACTCAATAAATTTTCAAAGATTGATTTAACAGTTGAGTTATTTAGTTGAATAATTTAAATTTCTTGATTTGATAAACATTGTTCCTTACTGTAATATATTTATTACTTTAAACAAAAAATATAAATGTTCAGTACAAGAAAGTTACAATATTAAATAAAGTAATGCGATGTTTTGAATCAATAAAAAGTGATAACTTGAACTAAAATACAAATCTCGAACCAAGAGTACTGCGGGCTTAAGCCAAGTAAGTTTTCTCTTGGATTCACGCAGAGGTTCTCCCACTCCTTCCTCACTACTCTATCTCTATCTTTGTCACTCCTACATAAGAAATGGAAATTTTGTCCTCGTTGGAAGGTTAAGGAGATGAAAATTAAAAAGAAAAATAATAATAATTATTTCATAAATGTTGTTATAATTATTTTTAAGTTTAGCTAATATTTGGGCACATATGTATTTTATTTATTATAAATTCTGCTATTTTAGAAATTTTTGAAGGAAACTTTGCCTATTTTTTTCGAATTCAATTAATTTTATAAGAGCTTAAAAAGGTAAAATTCTTTAGAATTATGAAAAAAAAAAAAAATAAATAAATCAATAAATATAAGAATTAAATAAATTTTTTTTTCAAAACCGCATTAATTGAATTTAAAACTATTACAAAAAATAAAGTAGAACATCATTTGAATTAAAATTTTAATAATAAATATTTATTAGTTATTATTATTTAAAATAAAATATTCTTAAATTAAGAAACCTTGATGATTTACAAATGAAGGCAAAATTTGTTTCATTATAAATATTGAACTCTTTTAAACTTTTAGTAGTCAATAAAAGAATTCCATTTTAGCTTAGTCTTGAGTATATATCGTACTGAATAGCTTTAAGTAAAAGAATAAATTTTCACTTCTAAATGTGCGTGGTGGCCAAGTGGTCTAAAGCACATGACTTGAGCTTCTCTCAATAGAAAGTTTGGCAGTTCGAGTCCCACCATATGTCAAAAAAATTAAAATTTCTACTTTACCGAAGGTTGAAAAAATAACATTCAACCCTCCAGAGGGTTAAATAAGTCGTAGAAAATAAACATTTTTTTAACAAAAAAAAATTATTTCTCCAAAAACCAAGAAAAAAAATACTTGGGCTGAGACTCAAATTACTTTAAACCAAGAGAAAAAAATACTTAAGTCAAAAGTTAAATTTTTTTAAACTAAGACCAAAAATACTTGAGTCGAAAACTAAATTATTTTAAGCCAAAAAAAAAAAAATACTTGAGATAAGTCTAAATGTTTCTCAATAAATACAAAAGTTTCTCAAGCTGAATAATTTAATTCTTGAATCGAGACAGTTATTTATTCAATAAAGAAATTAGCTTCTAAATCCAAATTTTTTTATTGTTTTCATCAAAAACAAAATGTGAACTTGATTCAAGAAAAAATTTGAAAAGAACCTAAATTCCTTAATTCGAGTAATCCTTTTTTTCTGTGTATATCATTTTATATGAATAATATATGATTCTATATAAATCATACATAATTATATAGAATCATATTGAATAATGTATAGTTCTTTTTACCCGGGTTTCCAATTTTCTTAGCAAGAAGTTAAAAATAGTCGTTTTAAACGAAGCACCTCTAATTTATCGTAACGGGTTTTTCACCACCGGGGATCTACCGGAGTGAAGTCCGAATACACTTACGATTTTGGAAACCTTGTTCAGAAATTTAAATGTTGAGCGCCAGGTGATTCAATAATCACCAAATAAACAATTATCAAAATAAATCGGCTCAGGGTGGCGGATCGGGGAAAGGTCAGGCACTTAAGATTACAATAAATGATTGATCAGAATTAACAAAAATAATTAGTCGTATATTGAACAAACAAAATAATTACTCAGTTTCACAAATCAAAATTATCGGTTACAAAACAAAATATAATTTGCCGATTTCGGCGTGCGACTCGATATACACAAAAAATTGTTCGTAAAAGTCTTAGTTGATCGAAACACAAAATCAGTTCGTACTCAAACCAAAAAAAACTATCGGTTGACGAAATAAAATAAACTTTATAACGTAAACCGTTTTTCTTTTCACAACGGAGACGTGAAATAAACCCGGAGTCGTATGTGGTCACCCAAGAGTATTAAAAAAATTATAAATAACAATAATAATTATTACTAAAAATAATAAATAATTATAAATAAACTAAAGATGTGCCTGGACCAGCTCCTCAGGCTGGGTTAGTGCACAAGGGCGCCAATCCGTTTTTACAAAACGGACAAAACTAATAACGATCAGGGGAGAGATCACGGGGCAAAATCTTGAGCGAGAATGTATGCACCAAGCGGAATGACAATCAAACAAATATATAATGAATAAAAAATAATAATAAGGAATAATTACTACTAAATATATCCAGAAAACAAACAAATAAATATTGGCTATCACTGGGTTCCTTTTACTAAATTATTCAATTCAAAATATATTTAAATAAACTCAACAAATGGTTACAATAATAATCAATTCAATTCAAATAATATTATTAAATCATTCACTGGGAAATCTAAACACGAGTTACAAATATTCAAACTCAATATAACATGTAAATTGTAAACGAATAAATTAATAATAATCTTTTCTTATTTTAAATTATTTACTCTGGGGAGAGAAAGACACGGGTACTCAATATATGTGGCAACACTGGGTTGCATACCAAAAAATAAATTTTACCCAGAGAAATAATATTAAACACTCAACTATACTTTTAAAACAATATATGAAATAATAGTGTAAGACAAAGAGCTACACTTGCTATCTTTGTCTAATCCTTTAAGGAATTTGCTCGACGCGTCTACGTACATGGAACGTACGCCAAACGAATTCAACTTATTATAACAATGTAACTCAGTGTCAATTATTTATCAAGCAAATACCGCGATCAACTCTACTGCAGGACCAGCGATAGCCGATGCAACAAATGAAGATACAACTGACTTACCGGCGTTGATAACAATTAACTTCTGGAGCTTTTGGATAATAAATATCACATGAACTATATTTTTACTTCATATAACAGAATATCAATTATCGAAATTAAATAAACTTTAACTATTTAATTTTACAAAATTACGGCAACTGGGCCAGAACAATTTTCTCAAAAATAATCACGGACAACAACACGTCCTACCTTCACAAAATCCCGGTCCTCTCTGACTATATCTTTCCTTGATTTTTCCGAGGGAGGGTAATCACTCACGTGTTATCCCCTCTCATGACCTCGGACCCGAAATTATAAATTACAATAAAATATTTAAAATTGTCACACGACCTGAGTTATATCATAGTAATAAATTAAATAATATTTCCTATCAATAAACATAAACATAATCGGTACTATCTCTTTCAAATAATAAAATAATAATTAATTTAGTGCACCACGTGGCTGGATAAAAATATCGATTTTTATCCCCACTATATCGACTTACTCTCCCTTCGGTCGATATTTTTATTTACAACATACGCGCACGTGTGCTACTAACTGAAATGAAAATATCGATTGAGTACATAAATTCAAAATAATTATCAAAACATATATATAAACATAATAAACAATAATATCAGTAAATCCATAATTTAATCATACTTAAATAATCTATTAAAATAATATAAATATTTGAACAATAATAAATTTTAATAAATAAATGTGCCTGATTTGAGCTAGGAGGTGTTGTTAAATTCACGGTGAGATGGAAAAGCGCGCGCAGCGATTCACGTTTGAATCGCTACGTGACAACTTATTCTATTTTTCACACATGCACATGACGTGCGTATTAACGGAATACTTAACGAGTGACGTCAGAGTATTGTACACGGCAAGATTTTACTGCCGCAACGAAGGAGACACGGGCAATCCGTAATTCTCAGAATTGCTCGATGAAATAAAATAAAATTAAAATAATACTTTATTTCGGTAACGCATTGAATTGCACTATCCTATAATTATGACACGTAATTAATTATTGAATTAATTATTTATACAAAACGCGTATCACTTGATTATTAAACAAATTCAGTCGATCTTACACTTGCTCAGTTCTCGTGCCGAGGGTTCGGCTTGTTCACTTGTTCACGAAGGTGGTTATTTGTTCACAAAAATAATCGAATGATTATTCACGCAATAATCAGTCGTTGTTCAACTCGAATTGTTCATCAAAGGCGTAACTCGTATTGTTCTATATCGGAATCGGAATTGTTCTTTACGTAAGTCGGAATTGTTGAAATCAAAAAAACGTGGCCGTTCGGTCTCTCCCGGATCTCTCGTTTCAATTCATGAGTTGGATCGATTGCTCAGTCGAAGTCGAAATTTTTTTTTCTAGGTGTCACTAGAATTTGCTCATCCGGTGACTATTAATCATTTCGAATAAATTCAAACCACGAGTCGATGTCGAATTTATCATCATGTTACAATATATATGAATATATGTGTGTGCGTGGATGCGCGCGTGTGCGTGTATGTGTATTATATCATATATATTGTAACGTAAAATAATTTAAAACTCCGTGCTACACGGAGAAACAATTATGGTAATAGTTACAATATATTATGGGAATGGTTCCCATGCTGCATGGTAACCGGTTTTTTTCAAATTTTGAGTATAGGTACGGCACCCATATATATTATGGTAATCATTCTTATAATTATGAGTATAATTCCCATATGGTATCGGAATAGTTCCTATGGAATCATGGTAATCGTTACCATGTAACTATGATAATGGTTACCATAATATTATGGTAATGGTTACCATAATATTATGGTAATGGTTACAATACAGTAAAAAAGATTCGTACCATAGTATCCTTATTATTTTTTTACTCTAAAATGTTAAAATGTATGTATCTCATGAACTGTGCACTTAAGCAATATAAGTGTCATGAGCAATTTTCTAGAGGAAAAAATTTCCTAAAAGATTAAACATATATATATTTTTTGTAAGATGAGTCGTTTCTTCACTATTAGCAAAAATAAATGAAAAAAGTGAAAAATTGACTTTCGGAGCTGATACAATCGACATGTATCGAGTTAGACCAAAACCGTTTTGTACATTTTTAAAAAGCAACAACTACTGTACAAATAGGAACTAGTTTCAAAACGATAGCTCTAAGCCAGGCTAAATTATAGTAATTTAAAAGAAAAGTTATTCGATTTACATGCTTTTTAAATAGGAAAGCTTTGATGTTCGAGAGAAAGTACTTAAAATTATAATTAAGAGCTGAAATTTTCGGGGAATTTTTCTCTCAACATAAATAACAATATTTTCTTGTGTCCGCAAAAAAAAATGTTCGTTTTAAATGTATGTGTTATATATATATATATATATATATATATATATATATATATATATATATATATATATATATATATATATATATATATATATATATATATATATATATATATATTAGGGTGCGTCATTTCGGTGCAACATTTTTTTTTTAAGTGCATGTGGAAAAAATCATAGTTCAACAAAAAAAAAACTTTTGTGCAAGAAACAAGATTCTCTGTCGATTACAGACCTAGCTCAATGAAAAATTCGATTTTCCCATTTAAATAACACGGGAAAAATTTTTTTTTTTTAGCTTCAAGTATTTTTAACTCATTAAAAAATCAATGGATCGAATAAACTAGTACATGTTTTTGTAGGAAATTGAACGCTCTACAAAAAAGATCTCCTATCATTTTTTGATAAATCCATATGTTCAAAAGCTATTAAAGCTCGAAGTTAAGTTGGAGATCTTTTTACTTTTCTAGTGAAACTATCAGACTTATTACAAAGTGTTATAGGGTCTTTTTTGCTGACAATTTTATATTCTACAACGTATTTTTCGTGAAGTTTTTTTAAATTCCGCATTGTTTTTTAGTTATTTTCATTTTAATGTCAAGCTGTTAAAAAAGTGGTTCTGATCGATTCCAAGAGCTTGACATTAAAATGGGAATAACCAGAAAACAATGCGGAATTCGAAAAAACTTGACTCATAATAATTTGTAGAAAATAAAATTGTCAACAAAAAAAAACTTTTTAACATTTTGTGATAAGTTTGATAGTTTTGCCAGAAAAGCAAAAAGATCTCCAATTTTACTTCGAGCTCTAATAACTTTTGAACAGATGAATTTAAAAAAAAATGATAGGAAACCTTTTTTGTAGAGCGTTCGATTTCCTACAAAAATATGTATTAGTCTATTCGATCAATTGATATGTCAAAGAGTTAAAAATGGGAAAATCGATTTTTTCAATGAGCTAGGTCTGTAATAGAAATAGAATTTTTTTTCTTGCGCGAAAAATTTTTTTTTTATTGATTTATTTTTTTTCCACATGCAATTAAAAAAAAGGTTGCTTCGATATGATGCACCCTAATATATACATATATATATATTAGGGTACTTCGTTTCAGATGACTATTTTTTTTTACAAGTCCCATGTCAAAATACCATCGCATACATTGAAAAAAAAATTCTCACCAAAGATGAACTCGTAATTTTAATTTTAAGTACTCACTAAATGAATTTGAAATTTTTCCATTCAATTAACGCGTAAATTTTAATTTTATCCAAGATTTTAGTATTTTTTTATAAAATTATGGCCGGAAAAATATATAATATATCCTGGTTAATATATCATTTAAAATATGTAATGTAATATGAAACTGTCTCCTATTATACTTCCTTTGTCTTTTCTCAACTTAACCCAAATGCCTTTGTTCGACTATCGGAAGATTTTTTAATTACTATTTCTCTCAGTAAAAAAATAATTGTTTCATACTTTTTATACTTAATACATATGAATGTGACATATGTATTTTTATATTTTATTCTCATCCATTATATATGTTTTCAGCAATGATTTCATTAAACAGTAGTAAAATCGTGAATAAAAGAGCGATTTTTCAAATTTTGAGATGCTTAATTGAATTTATCTCGAAATTCACTCGCTCTACGATAATGGCTTACATCACTTCTTTTGTACAAAATTAAATTTCCTACAAAAAAAGTCCTGTACAGTTCTGTCGTAAAGTTAATGTTTTGCGAGTAAAATAAAAAACAAACCAGTCTATCAGTTGACCCTGCGGGCCAGCCCCGAAATTTCCCACTGTTTTCGAGCTCCTTGAGTTCGAAAACATTGTTGTGAATAAATTTTTGAGCTCTTCGAAAATACTTTTGTATGCCATTGTTTTTAAAAAATAACGCTTTTAACCTTTTTGTCTCCAACGATATCTCTCAAACAAATTGACCGATTTTGATGGTTAAGATGGCATTCGACATGGCTTATAAAGTTTTAGAGCTGATTAGATTTTGGAATCAATCCATCGAGCACATTAAAAGGTATCTAAAAAGAACCATTTTAGAAAAAATTTTATTTTTGGAATATCTTCGAACGCACTTGACCGATCAAGCTCAATTTTTCACGGCTTCTAGATATTAAAAAGCCCTGTCGAATGACACCTTAACGATCATAATCGGTTTATCCGTTCAAGAGTTACAAATATTTACATACATACCCACGTATATACGTACACACATACATACACTCGGACATCATCGTGAAATTAATCAGGATAGCTCCCTAGAACCTCAAAACGTTAAAATCTGATAGAAATTCGGTTTTCGAAAATCGGACCGAAACCAATAACTTCCCGAATTTTCAGAAATTTCCAATTTTCTTAGCAAGTTAAAAACATTAAATTCGAGAAAAAATTGGCTTTAAGATTTTTTACCGATGAAGCCGGTAAAAAAACATAAATTAGCTACAAGGACTTTTAAAGAGGAAAGATCCATCTTTGATTTCCACCAATGGCCGATTAAATATCTTGAAAAGCCGTGAAGTTATAGATAATAAAAAAAAAAAAAAAAAAAAATTTGCGTGTTAATTAAGTAAGAAAATTTCAAATTCATGTAGCAAGTACTTAAAATTAAAATTAAGAGCTCATCTTTGGTAAAAAATTTTTTTTCAATGCAGAGAATGATATTTTGATTTGAGACTTGGAAAAAAAAATAGTCATCTCAAACGAAGTACCCTAATATATATATAGACATATATTGATTTCTTAACAAGTGGTATTTTTTAACCCTACTCAACCAATTATGATCGATTATGACCAAATTCTTGAAAAATCGACCGTGAGGACAAATACAATAGTTAGATTTCAGAAAAATCTACCTAAAACGGGATACAGGCTTGGTGATTAGAAGTGTGTGAGCTTTTAAATATTATTTGAGCTAAATTATTCTAATCTCCATTGTGCTAATTACTCGTTAATACAATAGCAGTATTATGACAAAAAGTAAATTTCATTGAACATTTCCTGTATTCAAAAATAGTAAGACAAGTCGAGTCGTTTTCTTTATCATCTTCAAGTAGACGAACGATACTATGGTTATTGTACTTGTACAGTAAACAAAAAATTTGTAAGCGTTTATCCTTTGAGCTAATAACAATTTAAAAAAATAAAATAAAAACGTAGATTTCTAGATTATAGTCTAATGCATTAATCCTCTCGTTCGTTGTTTAGTATTTGGATTTTCGTACAAGAAAAATGTGTAAACAAAAATAAATATTTACCGTAATTAACGAAATCTGAGTTAGATACAATCACATAAACATGCGGCAACAGTAATCCAGCCACAAGCTAATCGTTAATTTAATTCTATTAAAAACGTCAGAAAAAATAGCTAAATAGTCTTCTAACAATAGCCAGACGACATAAATAACAGCTTAGCACTTTTATAAGTTAAGCATTCGACTAAGAGCACGTTGATAGTTTTGACAGTTTTATTTTATTTCTTTTTTTTAATCTTCATCGTCATTAATAGCAGCACGCTTTAACCCTCGAGACTCTTAGCTCGATAAAGCCCTTAGGCTCGCGTGCAAACTCAAGTCGCACTTACCCTTTATGATATAAAGTCACCTGCATCTTAAGAATACTCCAATCAAGAATAGTTGATTGGCTTTCTTGTTGAATTATAGCACCATAAGGTAGATCCACAAATTTAACGTAAATTATATTACTATAAAAGAAATTCTCAATGTGTCACACTACCTGATAATGAACTTATAGAACTGCATTCTGTTTTCACGTCTCGATAGTCATCAGTTTGAACTCTCATCCGTTGGAGAAGTCCACAGTCTGGTTTTTGATGTAATTGAGTCTGTATCTGTGCTGCAGCAGCAGCAATAGCCAGACCAGCTGAATTTGGAACGTGAGTTGGCTGCGGCGGACTTCCATTTGTGGGTGCAGATGCTGAAGTTGTGGATAAGATAGGTCCAGTTGAACAATTACCGTTGTTATACTGCAATTGTAAGCCGAGTTCTCGTGCTTCACTTTCTTCTTGTGCCTGTTGTCTTCTCAATGCAACCTGCCAAGCATAAATCAACTAATATGTTAATACTTCATCACCATATTAACTTAAATAATATATGAGTGTAAAGTGTGAGATCTATATAAAAAAAAAAATACTAGCGACATATATGTATCTAATTACAAAATCTTACTGTCAGTATGAAAACTCGATTACACCTTACTCAACGTATCAATATCCTACGGTGTCAGTTATCATTCATAGAATGGAAAAAAAAAGCGGGATATACATATTCTCACAAAGTAGAGTCTTTCGAAAAACTATAAGCATGAGGGTTGGGATACAGTATGTAGCGCCGTAAAATATATCAAAGTGATGTTGGTTACAATAAGAACTTCGGTAATATGAAACTACAGAGCAGTTATATTTTTCATTGTATAATATACCTGTGCACCCTCCTCTCTCTCTCTCTCTCTCTCTCTCTCTCTCTCTCTCTCTCTCTCTCTCTCTCTCAAGTACCAAGTATTACATCTCTCAACTATCAAGTCCTTTGTAAAAAATTAAGTGAACACGCAGAAATCAAATCTTGATAAGTAATTAAATACATTTAATGTATATCAATATCAAATAATAATGACAATTATTATTATTATAAATCCATCACTGTCATTGTTTATTACCAAATGTATGGTAAAAAAAAAATCTGGAAAACGATTGACCCTGTGGGCCAGCCTTAAAACTTCTCGATATTTTCAAGCTCTTTAGCTCGAAAATAGTGATGTCGCATCTTCAATTGCGAAAATTCCAGTAATAAACAATAACAAACATAAAAAGATGAAGTAAATCTTTGTTTTTTTTTTTTTATTTTATATCAACAATATCTTTGGAAGTAATGAAATGATTTTGATATTCAAAAAGACATTTGACAGAATTCTTTTTCATCACCGACGCTCAAACAAAAATTTCCATCAATTAGCTCAACAGTTTGAATTTTATTAGAAAATACACTCTTTTGTATTTCTTTCGACAACGATATTTCTTGAACAAATGAACGCATTTTTATGGTTGAGATGGCATTTGACACTGCTTACAATATCGTAAAGCTGATAAGGTTTTAGAATCAATCCATCGAGTACATTACTAAGATATAAAAAAAAAAAAATTTTTGAAAAAATTGTATTTCTAAAATATCCACAAACGTACCGTACCGATTATGACCTAATTTATTAAACAAATATGAGTATAAATGGCCGTATATGATCCATGTATAGGCATACATGCTCATATATAGTCATGAATTATATGTGGTCATATATGACCATATATCATACATGGGCACATATGGATCATATATAGGCAAATATGGCCATGCATGGACATACCAACTTTTTAATAAAATAATGCATGGCCAGATATGAATCATGTAAGGCCGTATATGGCCATACATAGTGATGTATGACTATATAAGATCATGTATGACCATAATAAATGAAGTATATATGGCCATGTATGAACTATATACAAAAATGTTGTTTAAATTTGTTGCGTAAAACTAATGAATTCTGAATGTTAGATGATTTTATGCCAATTGTAATTAAGGTCGACCTTTCAAACTCTGTAACTCGAGTATTATTGGTCGTACCCACTTGGCTCTCAGACATTTTTTTGTAGCAAATTTCATGTTCTACAAAAACTTTATCCTGCTTCTTTTCAAAAAAAATTTTTAACACCAAAAAATCAAGTTCAAACCGGAAAAAAAAATTTTCCATGTTATATAAATGGGAAATCGAATTGCTAAAATTTAAAGTCAAAATATAAATTGTTAAAGGTCGCTCGATGTCTTTGAAATTTCACGAAAGGGGTATTAGCTGCGTTACTTTATTGTAAAATTTGGCAATTACTACTACTAATAATAGTAATTTTAAAAAAATTTAGGGTGCACACAACATCTAAAAGTTTCGAATGATTTTCAAATATGAATAGCTTAATTAGACGCGAAATAAATAATTTGTAAGTTTAAACTATTCGCATACTTCTTATGAGTGGTTATGTATTATCATATTCGATAGCGCACTATTTGTTTTATACTATCTTTTATATCATATATGCTTGTCGGTCGCTCGTACGGAAGGTCTCGGGTTCGAATCCTACTAAAGCCGGTGCGGTCATTAATAAGTCTAGCGTTTTTTCTCTGAATTAAAAATTTTCAAAGCGATCAGAAATTCAGTTGTTTGAATGTCTGATAATCTCTGCGTTGCCAAAATAATTAAAAAAAATAAATAAATTCCTTTTTTTTTAATTTGGTTAAAATTTCTATACATAGTCATATCAAGTCATATATGACCATATCAAGCTATGTATGATCATACATAGCCATGTCTGGCCAATTTTCATACATGGCTATATATGGTGCATTTATATATGGCCATGTATGATTCATTTTTCACGGGTAGATCTCGATTACATACATCGATACATCAAAAACTTTCTTATTCGTATGACCAACTACAATTAAATTAGATCTAAATTTTGATATACTCTTAAAATTGCAGTTAATTTTTTCAAAATTAGTTAATTTGATGTGAATATATATACCCATATACATATGCATACGCCGAATAAAATATATGCTTAAATATATCAAAGAAAATATATAGGCATACGCCGAATAAAATATATGCTTAAATATATCAAAGAAAATATATAGGCATACACACACTGCGTATCCACTTCCTTCTACCATAATATTATAAAAGCGAAATTTGAGCAAAACTCATATTAGCTTACCGATAAGGCATGCGATGCATGTGGGTTAGAGTCCCTGATCTTAGCACGAAGTTAAAAAGTTGCTTAAACCAAGAGAAAAATTTCTTGGGAGTAAAGATGTATATGTAAGAGTGGGAAGCCACCGGTGCTACGTGCAGCATCAACGGGGCCCGGGAAAAAATGATCAGATTATGCCTATTCGTATGATCAGGCCTGAAATTAGATCTGATCATGCCTGTTCACGTATGATCTGGCCTGAAATTAGACATGATCAAGCCTGATCATACCTGTCCATGCCTGCTCATGTCTGTTCATGCCTGTTCAAGTCTGTTCATGTCTGAAGCTTTAAATACGCTCAGACATGATCATATCTGTTCATGCCTATTCATGTCTGATCCATCCTGATATATGGAATTGAATTAAAAATCTTAGTTATAATTAAATATAACTTAGTTATAATTATATATAGCTAACGTAGTTATAATTATATATAACTTATATATAATTTCATATAACTATAAATCAAC